>NW_024884142.1:81392599-81486748 GCF_019232065.1 Centrocercus urophasianus | reverse complement strand
AAAAAAAAAAAAAAAAAGCAGTTTAAAAGTGCCAGGCAGAATCTTTTTGCCACAAGCGATAATGGGAAAGGAAAAGAAAAATCAAACAGCTTTAGTTTACAGATTAACAAGAGGTGAATCTATAAGCTATAAGCATATGAACTAGAAGTGACCTTCCTTCTCCTCCCAGGTCTTTATCTGAGACCTGCTCACAGCTAACACGAAGTGGAAACAAACAAAATAGGAACTTTTGCTGGGCTCTCTCTTTCTGAACACAAGCTTTCAAAAAGTGCAACTGTCAATAAAGACACATTTTCACTAGAAGCAAGGCAGAAGAGCTGCCTGTTTGAAGTGTTACGCAGTGAAAACATTTCTGAGTAATATACCTGCCTTGCTGTGCAACAGGACAACTCCGTGCTCATCCTCAAATGCCTGTTCAAGCATTCTCAGAATAATCTCCTGAAATACAGTGTGAACACAGAATGAATACACTAGCAAATTATTCATTGACGGCATTATAGACAGCAATCAAAACGTCAGAGCAGAGAGCCTCCTTCTGTTGCCGATGGACAATGAAGTGCAAGAACAAGGAGCTAAATCCCCAGAGAACAGACACGTCCCAAGGGCAGAGCTGGGAAAGGTGCTGCCTGGCACAAGCCTGAGCTGAGTACTGAGCGTCTGTCTGTCACTGAGCAGAGATACCCACAGCATGCAAAGAAAGAGGCTGAGCAGAAAGGCAAGTTAACCTCCCTTCTACAAGAACCCGAATTTCATGATGCTTTCTGTACTGATCTAATTAGCGGTCTCCTTCCTAGAATCTAAGTTTGCATGTCAACATTTGGCATTCAGCAGCATTCCTTCTGTACTCTTCAAGACCAAGTGCTAGGGATCTCTTGAGCAATCAAGTCCTATCAAAGCTCTCAAGGGAAGTGCATTTAAACCACTGATTCCGATATATTATCAGTCACCAGCAAAGACAATATTTGCGTAAAGAGGTGAAGTGCTATAATTCATTTTCCCAACCCAATTTCTGACTAAGATCTCCTGGAACAGTCATGAATGTAAGAAGCTTAAATGATGAATAAAATAATAATTCTTTTATTAAGAAGTATTATTTAAGGATGAATTGTTCTCTGTCCTTTCTACTTGCAAGAATCTTTAATCTGCAGTTTCCTTTTCTCATCACAAAATCAGTCATGTTCCTGAACCATATATGAGCAATTCTGCTGCACTGCCTTGTCTCTCACAGAATAAGAAAACAAGTAGTATGACAAATTTGACAACTACTTCCAACCAGCTATGCTAAAGGTATACAGACTGCAACTTCTCATCACCGAGCTCTTGTACAAAATGTTCTGCATAACAAAAATTGTTACCTGTTAAAGCTTCACACAGTAAGGGAAGGGCTGATGGTACACTGGTAATTTACATGAACACGACGTATGGGATAATTGCTATACCAGTGTAAAACATAGTACTACAAGTGAGAACAGTGAATTGAGTCCTCACCTAACAGAAATTCAAACATCTTAAGGAATACAAGTGCATAAGGTAATCAAGCAATCTCACAACTGCTTATCAAGCCACAATCAATCAAGCAGAACTAAGGCGATTTCAATGTTGCTGACCTCAGACTCTGTGAAGTTATTCCACTTCCACTTGTGTCTTGTTTTCACAATATCACCAAAGGACAAAGAAAAGAGCCATAGAGCTGTTAATGAACACAGCTGTGGAAGGACAATGTCACCTGAAAGTGGCAATCAGCCATCAAAAGACACTGACAACAATTTCCATAACAGTGGTGACATACTGCATGAAATGTAATTATAATATAAGAGTTAACTGTAGAAAAAGGGCCATAAACAGAATGATAGAATCATTATGGTTAGAAAAAACCACTGAGATCATCTAGTCCAACTGTACAACCATACATAGGTGGCCACTTTTTGATAGACCTGATGTTGTACCTCTCACACACAGAGCCACTCTGAGTCTGCTGCAGCCCATATAATCATAGCAACTAAATACAAGAACTATCAGTAAAATAGTTGAATTCCAGATACTTCACGGGTAAAGGTTTGTTAGTCCACCATCAAGGTCATCTGAAGTAATGAAAAAGCCTTAACATTATTTTAAGGTCATAATTAGACAATTAACTTGTACATTCTAAGATACATTCTGGATTTTAGGAAAACATCTAGTGAATTCAGGGAGGAAATATCTCATTCCTTGCTCTGTGAACTGGAAGCATGCCTCTGTGACACAGAGCCCAGACAGTACCAGGTAATACAGATCTACCTATATGAGTTGCACAAGCTTGAAGCACATCTGAATCAAAATCTAGCAAACCCTTTACTGTGACCAAAAACATGGATGAGAAATACCCAGGAAGCTACGTTCCCATGCAGCATCTGTCAGCACTGCCAACTGTAGGATGCTTGCTTCTTGAGCCCCTCTTAGCTCTCCTGGGATCAGTAGGAGCCCATTTGAGGGAAGGAATTTCAATCAAAGCAAACCTGAGTGAGTTCCATACCAATTTGGTAGCCAAGATCAAAATGAGTCTGTCAGCCCAAGCCCCTCACTGAACGTAAAAACACTCCCTTGTCTTTGTAATCTGCTCAGAGAACGCTCGTGACAATTTCCAGTGTTGTTATTATAGGCTGGCTGCTCTCCTTGCTTTCAGGTTTTAAGAAATCTTCCTAAAATGCTGTTGGATGGGACCACTCACAATGTTCCTTGCAGGTTAGATAACTGTACTGGTGGAGCAAAGCTACATAGGAGTAATTTGATTTCTAAAATATTACCAGCTTTTGTTTTCAGGGATGTCCTTAGCTGGATGTTGCATTTTGTACAAGAAAATAAGTGCCATAATTACCAGCTCCTTTTCATCAGAATACAACCAAGTAAAATAGTACTGCTGTGTCTTGCTCAAAAAACTGGTGCCAATACCTCAATTATCTTATTTAACAAAGTGCAGCTTAGTGCTCCTGGCTCACACCAGTGGGTCAAGGAAGCACATGGAAAGATCAAATCTTAGTGCGCTATCTGATACATGGCCGTCCCACCTTTGCTCCTCTATTTAATCTAATAATAGCAGCACTGCAAACATTTAACAAGATTGCTTATAGTGTTAATATACTCATCTTGCTAAAAGCCAACATGCAAGCACGTCCCTGTCACAAAGAAACAAGTGACCCATTTATATACATCAGCTCCATAGCGTTCAACTTGTTTCTTGTCTCTTTGTCCAGGCATGTAATGCAGCAATGCTTCTGTGACTCATTTGTCTCTGCCACTTTACCCTGTTCATATGTCTGTTGTTGGTGTAAAGCAAGAACAGATAAATTGAAATCAGCTGTACAGACATGGAATAAGCAAATAGGTATTAGCCTCAAGGGGCTCACGATGGGGTGGATCTGCTCAGCTGCTTCATCACAAGATGGATGGAACCAATATGGATGCCAGAGCCATGAGGACACCACACTGATCAGCCTTATAAGGGGCCCCCAGAGCAGCCACCACCCCCATCAATACCACCTTGTGCAGCCCAGCTGGCCGCATTCCACCACTGCTCTGCTCTCCATGCCAAAGCATGCTGGGGTAGTGCCATGCTGGAGAGGACAGGATCCTGCTGGCCTTGCTACTATCCCCCTATCCCCAGCCCCGATGGCAGACCCAAAGCTTCAGTCCCTTGCAGCAGCAGGATTTTTCCTAGTCCTCGTTTTGCACCTCACAGGAGAGGAGTATAATGAGAACTGGCAGTGAAGCAGTCATTTCCATTTGTAAACAGGAGAACACAAAGGAAGAAATGAGGACAAATTTCCATATGTACAACCCCCTCTAAATATCCATTTCTGTAAGCCTTTCTGCATTACGCATGCTTCCTTTCTTTACTGGATCAGCCACACTGCCAGAATAATTAATTAATTTAGGCAATATCCTATCAGCTCAAGGATCCAGTATAACAGAGCCGGATCACAGTTCCCATGCGATGGTGTGACCACACAGATTAGTCATGTAAATATAATTTGTGACTAATTCATGAATGCCACATCTCAGTGTGCCCAGAGTACTTCCAGACATCTTTGCTTCAAATCAGCACACATAAAGAACATACCTTCTTACATTACTGCTTAGAAACTAAAGCACCAGGTGAGTAAACGCCTTATGGGAGGTCACAGAGGGCTGGCAGGGCACGCACAAAGCCCATGCTGAAGCAAGATATTCACCACATTCATGTGACAGCATGCAGTTCTGATGTGAGATGGAACATGCTCTGGGAGGACGACCACCTGAGGAATAGCTGTACAGATCAAAGCTCCTATCAGTCTGTTGACCTCATTCCTAGTATCAGCTTTAGGGTCAATACATGACCCAAAGAACTTTCCCAATACAGATAACGTTGTTGGGGCAGCACAATGAATCAATCAAGGAATATACAGATGTATAATCAATGAATATACAGATGCTATCGTTATGAAATATTTCAGAGAGCTTGGCTAAGCAAGTTATTATTATATCAGAAGAGAACAGATAGAGTGCTTACCCTTGTCTTGGGCTTGCTGTAAGACTCCAAAGGAGGGATCTCCAGAAAGACATCCTTCTTCACTGCTAGTTAGCTCTTAAATGGGTCTAGGAGAGATGGAGCCAGGCTCCACCCCTTCCAGCAGCACAGGTGAATTGCCTTCACCTGAGCTCCCAGGGCTGACTCATTGCTTGCCTTAGTTGGTCAATCAGAGGTTCAGGCCATGATTCAGCAGTTCCCATACTTACAAGAAATATGAAAATGATATGTTCTAAAACTTGAAGAAAATACCTTATCAGATTTGACCCACCTAGTTGTTGTGGGCAGCAGAAGGAAGGCAAGTCATAGGAAACAAACTCACAAAAGGGGTATCCGTGATTTTGTAGTGGCTGCAGTAAAAATGTGCATGAGATTAATTGTAGTTGGGACCCTTGTTACATTGGCGAAAGCCTAGTGCCAAGTGAAGATTTCAAGGTGTCCATCAGTTCAACTGATTAACTGGAGAAGATCCAAAGGATACACTTGCTGGGAGGGGGAATATAGCTGCTGTTCTGAAGCTTTTCTTCTGAACACACTATTACTCCTGCTCCTGACAATGAGATTAATGTCCTTTTCTTTGGCAACAGAATACCTAACAGAAAGGAAAGCGTTCCACTTCCTACTTTATCCCTTTCATTTCAGTTGGATTTTCTGTTGGTATTATATGAATTATTACTAAAAATGAATTTCTCACACTGAACTACATGTTATGGATGAAATGGAGGTGCTTCTAAAAGAAATACATATGTGGTCACTTTATGCAACTGATTTTTGCCATAGAAAATGGATGCATAAAGAGAAAAGCATCCTCTTATTTTATTGGTTATTTACTATTTATTTACTAGAAACAGATTGTACACTGGACTATCAGGAAATGCCCAGTGTACAACAATCTGTTTCTTCAGCCTCACTCATTTCTTTCCAAAAACCTTTTGAATGGATACTGGCACACCCAGTACAGATTTTGAAAATTCAGCTTTTTGGATAAAATTTACCAAAGTGAATGACATTATCTTCATGTCTGCTCTCACTTCTTGTTTTTTTGTTTTTTTTTTTTTTGTGGAGACCAAGGCTGCTCAGATAACCCTGTGTTCCCCTTTGGAGAATTATTATTCATTGGGATTTGGCTCAGTGTTCACTTTACTGAAGAATTCAAAGATAACTATGGCTAAAAGACCTTCCTTTGCCCTTTAGTGTTTAATTGAGTATTGCACTCAAGTGAAGAACTCAGCTCTCGTTGCAAGTTTGTCGTAACAAAGAAGCCTGATTAAATAAGAGAAATTTATCATTTGGCAGAATCCTTCATCATTCCTTAAAGGAAAAGTCAAACACATTACTTAATACTTTGGTCAGAAACTCTGCTTAAGTCTTAGACTTGCGTCCTTGATGACCTTTAAATTATATTTGAACACATTACATTATCGAGACAGGAAAATTACCCTGGCAGATGGACCAAGGTCATTATCAATGTTCTATCATATCTACATCCCCTTTTGCTTAAGTCCCTGTATCTTCTATGGCTTTAGAATGGTAAATTGTTTTCTGTTCTTCAGAGAGTGATGGAGCTTAATTTGTTTTAAATCCTAACCCAAACTGCAACAGATGTTGTAATTGTTGGGTGGGATATCAGACAGGCAGTGGCACCTCTCCAGTTTGATTTGATATTGGAAGTATTACAGCATAGTAAATAAGGATAGAAACAGAAGGATGACTCAAATTCATTGTCATTATTATAAACAAAGGCTCTGAAACAAGTAAGATTGAATAGTTAAAACAATTAAGTGAATCTCCAACAGGGAGAAAGAAACATCAGAAGGTGGAACGAGAAGTGAATGAGGGAATCAGTGACATGGAAAAGATGGTCCGGGAAGCGAGAGTCAAACTCATGAATTTGGACAGATTCCTTGGTCACTAAAAAGAAGTGCTAAGAGGCTTGCTTAACTCATCAATTCTCATCTAACAGTCCAGTTAGAAAATGAGCACTGTACACTACATTTGACAACAGATGGTCTTAAACAAGTATTTTATGGGAGAGTAAAACACTCAGGATCTCTTGTAAAACAATACTTGCTTTCCGAAAAGGAGAAAGGAAAAAAAGATTCAGAGATGATACATTTTTTTCAAATCTCATGTGGCTGCGTTTAGTCTTAAGAGTGAAAACAAACGGAGCCCTCACTGCTTGTGAATTAACACAAACTTTCCCACTGCTTGTGAGCCTCACGCAGCAAGGATATTCCTGAGGTGGCTCAGCTTGCCTTGTGGCTTTGACCTGCACATGCACCCACACATGCAGAACAGATACCAACAGTTATTCATGGAAAGAGACCCCCCCAAAATGATCAACTTGTACAGGTGATTGCTGCTAACGAGTGTGGCCTATATGTGGTAAAAACAAAGTCCAGCCTTTCAAGCCTTCCTTCAGAGCTAATTATGCTCATCTCTTTTTCCAGAGTAAAGACTGAAGTTAGTCTACAGTGGAGCTGTAGATATGGTACAAGCTGACCAATACTTTTACTGTAGATGAATTTAAATCTGACTAATACAGAATCAGTTTACCACCTTCCCTCTCAGAGATATAACTGGATGTAATCTTACATTTCAATCAAGCTTAGCAGAACATTAAATACAAATGCTGCCAACTTCTTTAATGAAGACAGCAGTACATAAAGCTGAATTATTAACAAAATTACTCTTGCAGAACTCATGTGATGCAAGAACCTCTCTGCAAAAAAAAAAACCAACAACACAACAACAACAAAAAAACCCAAACAAAAAAAACCCAAAACGTTAAGTAAATGTTAATGTCTCCTAAGGAAATAACCAACATCTTTGATTAACGGATATCTATTTGGACTATACCTTAATTTTGAATCATCTAAAAATTGCCATGGAAGCAATTGTGGCATCTTCAAAACCAGCAGAAATTTGGCAGAGTACTATATATAATACAGGCTCTTGATGTCATTAGCTTCAGTGACTAAAATGTTCATCAAGTGCACGTCCTTGGCTAGCTATAGCTACAGTCTCAGTTTCATGGGAAGCAATGGGTCAGCACTGCTGCTGTAACAGAAGTACAGGAAGGCTGCTGTTGGCAGACATTTGCAGCTGTTTTTTTATGCTACTGTGCCTGCACTGAAATGAAGTGATAGATGCTTCCTGTAACACTGTCAGTAGTGTGAAGTATGAGCAGGACAAAAAAAATATCTTCACAATCACAGTCAAGACTTAGCATATTAATATGTGACATGTGTGCATGCAGTCGATATTCTTCTTTGCATCTATTTTGTTAGAGGCCAGTAACATCAGTTACTAACAGTAGTGCCTACACACCATGTTGTAGCAGCAGTGCCCATTGCATTTGCTGGAGCAGAAATTACAGTGGATCAGGTTCCCAAAGGGAAATGCTGAACGAGTGCTGGGTTCTGCTCTCTGCTTCCTTCAGCTGCTGCTCTATGGCTCTCTTAGAGTCAAGAAGCACAGTTTTTCTGTACACGTGGCTTGAGCTCTCCCACACCTAGATTTCATTTCTGCCCAGCACTATTAGAAGTATATCAGATTTTCCAGAATTGTCTGGCTGGCAGAAACTAAACCAAACACATCCCACAAATGCTTACAGCCTGTCCTTAACGTTTCCAGAGGCACTAGAGGCTTGGGAGGGCTGAGGACATCCCATAACTCCCTTTTACCTGAGCAGTAAAGCTGAGGGCAGATTTTCAAAGGAAGGAAAGCAAGCCTAAAGCGTCATGAAGCACTCTAACCTGTGCATGACAGACACATACATTAGGACAGACAATCCTGGAGGAAGAAAGGGGGATGGGGCAGTAAGAGCAATTTGTTCTTACATGATACTTTTTGCCATTTCCTTCAGACTGTCAAAGCAGGTAAATGCTAGCTGTCTCTTAGTTTCTCTAGTTTTCATCTCACAGCCTTGTCATCAGCAATAATGTTACTTAAAAAGATAAAGTTTGTGTATTTGTCTCTAAAGCAGGAGCCAGCTTTACTGAGACTGTTCAGAAATGCTTACTGCAATGTAAAGATGATGCCTTTCTGTAAGCCATCATGACTTTTTAAACAAGGACATGACCTTTCTAAACATGGCACAGGTCACACAAATCAAGATACGCCTAATTCATGGAAACTCCTAATGACAATGCAGTGCATGCACTGCTATCACTGAAAACTTCACTGCCTGCTCAAGCAGCAAGGTTCCTGCTGAGGAACCACTTCTGGCTCTGCCTTCTGTGCAGGCAGGTTCTGTTCATGAGCACCCAGAGAACTTGGTGCCTAAGCAGTGCTGTGAAGAAGCACATTTCAAAGGAGGAATGGGTACTCTCGCAGGCCCTGGGACTTGACTCTTCAGAAGCAAAATGATATCAAACACTCTAGTAAAGCTATATTTCCCCTTTAACTAAACTCCACATATCAGTTTACACTATGGTAAGATTCAAGCCCTGTTGTACGTGACATTACAGGTAGCAGTCACAAGAGCATCCTTGCCATTACATGCTGTTTCTACCCAGTGAAGAGCCATACTGAACCGGTATGAAGCAGGAATTTATGCCAGATGTCCTGCTGGTACAGCCTGTGGGTGTTCCTGCATTTGCAGAGATGCCCTTGCACAGGTATGGCCCCAAGCATATGAATTGGAAATGTCGAACCCAGCACCAGCTAGACAGCCTGTTGTCTCTTCCCTGTTTGAATCATGGTCCTCCTGAGAAATCCCAGACAAACTCCAGGCATTTGTTAGTTCTTGAGAAATTTGGCATTTTGAAGTTACTCTGTATCCCCCAGAGCCACTTCCCCCTATGTGTGATGGCCAGAGCTTAATTATTACAGCTCTCTAACTACAGCTAGCCTCTGTCCTTTACATCAAGAGGGAGTTGGTAGTTTTCCCCCAGGAAGCACAGTTCATTATAAGCTGCTGTCAAGTATAAAATAGCTTTTGGCTCCTTAGATTTTTTTTGTTTTGCAGCGTGACACAGAATAAAAGGCAATATGCACTGAACTGTTTACGTGACAAAGGCACTAGTGCCACTGCACAACTTGAAGCAGCTCAATAGCTGAAAACAGCCGCTTCCCGCAGTGAATTGATGTGACAAAAGTTGGACTCATTTTTGAGCCAGGCAATAGATCTTCAGCCTAGTGCAGAGCAGCAAGTGTATCAAGTGCATGCTGTATAAAATTCAGCGTGCAGCTTACCTCAACCAAGCTTTCTGAGACAGCCACACTGCGTGGAGATGTCTTACATCACCACCTTCACGGTGCTTCCTAAGGCGGTGAAGGTGTATGCAAGATAGACAAAGACCATACTAAATGTTTCGATGTAGCTGGGATAAGCTCCTAATGAAATTTTCATATGACATTATAAGCTCAGATTTAAATATTGTGATCTCTTGAGGTAGAGATGATCCAGACATTTAAAAACGGTGCTGACAAAACCAGTGAGGATTTTGCCACCCATCTTAATGGAAATAGGACCGAGTTCCTGGTGTTGATGCCATTGGTTACGTGGTGACCTTCACTCTCAGCAACTCGGGCAGAATTCATAAGCGCTCAGTAATTTGGGGACGTACCTGAAAGCATCTGAAATGTTGATGCGCACCCTAGAAAAATGACGTGCTTGTGACAGTTGTTGGGGGACTTCACATCAATGAGTAACAGAGAGGAGAAATGGCCACCTACTGCAGAATGACCCAGTTGGAGGACAAGATCTGCAGGGACTGCCAAGCTCAGCAGCTGCCTGTACGCAAGCTGCAGCAGCCTGTTTAACTGCTGCCTGTCTGCCAATGCTGCAGCACATTACACACATCCCAACCAGGACTGACAAACATAGCAGCAGGGTGGAAGTCCACTGGGAGGAAGCCCAAACTAAGCAACAGGCTTTAACAAGGACCGACTGAGGTGGGATAAGAAACAAATGCAGGAGGGACTGTGCATAAAGCAGGTAGCACAAGAGAAACTATCTCAAAAACAGGACCATATAGTCAAGCCGTCATGTCCAGAGAAGAGTGCAAAACAACAAAATGGAGCAGGGAGAGCAGAAGGATAAACAGCGCTTTCCACATTGTGCTGACTCTAGACTATTTAAAAACATCCATATGTTTATGGCTGATGAACACTTATGAGGGATGTGTCTGTGAACTGGCTTATGGTAGCCTCAAGTACCACAGAAACCATCCATCAACTTTAAGACTCTGCCCCAACACAAAGGTTCAGCTCAGACTCCAGCACAGTTTACACCTATGTTAAGTCAGCCAATAATATTTACATATCAAAACCAGATGAAAACAGGACTTTCTTCATTGATGCGAAGTAAAATCTCTGAAAGCAACAATAAAAAAATAAAACTTCAGCAGCCTTGTAGTGAGAAATCTGAGGTTCTCCTGACCCAGTTTATAATACATTAATTCCATCTCTTCCAGGATTAGTATGATACAAAAACATTAATATTAGTCATCAGTCTTCTCCTAATTTCACTGTAAGAAAAAAGTACGCAGTCTTATTTCAGCATGAATAAGCGCTCAGGGTGCAAACATACAGAAATACGTAGGTAGATGCACATGTTTGTTTGAAATGATCCTGTCCATCAGTTCTTATTCAGTATCTCTTTAACTAGCAGGTGGGAAATCTCACTATTTTGCAACTCATCCTATTGGAAATGATTAGAAAGCCACGGAATTTTTGAAAGGCTTGGTGACTTACTTTGTAGGCTACAAGGCTGTCAAAGGATGCCTCATCAGAACTCAGTGGGCCACAAGAGAAGCAAGCCTATCCCTTGGATGTGCTGGCCTTGGCTACCAGCTCCCCTGTATGCAGGGGTTTGCCTCAGTGAATGTTTGCCTCAGTGAATGCTTTTCAGTTATCTGAAGTACTTTTGGATTAGAAAAAAAATAACAAATCATTCTTTAAGAACCTAAACCCACATCCTCTTTGGAATTTCATTTATAGCTTCTGTTTGCCACTGATCAAGAAACAGCAGTGCAGAAAATTTGAAAAACGTAAACACACTAAATATTCTGAACCCAGGTTCACCTTCACTGTGGACACAAAACACTCAACTCAGCTAAAAACCACACAGCAACACAGATTTACTTCTCTGCCATGCTCTCAGAATTTCCATTAAGAGACTTTTCTCCCTGATACTTCCAATCTTCTTTTCACATTAAAGGATCTTCAGAGGTGGCAGGAGCAATCGCCTCCAGGCTCTCCTAAGCAATCAGTTCCAGCCTTCCTATGCTTTTGCTGAGTACAGACATGCACCAGCACAAACCAACTCCAGGACACCAACAGAACTAACAGACAGCACTTCAGCAAAGAAAAAAGCAACTTTCAGGAGATCATAGGATCATTAAGGTCAGAAAAGACCTCTAAGATTATCTTGTTTTTACCCTCAACTGGCCACCAATATTGCCCACTAAACCACGTCCCTAAATATCACATCACCATGTTTCCTGAACATCTCTGAGGACGGTGATTCTACCACCTCCCTGGGCAACCTATTCAAATGCCCAACTACTCTTTTAGAGAAGTTTTTCCTAACCTTCAACCTGAACCTCCCCGGTGCAACTCGAGGCCATTCCCTCTCATTGCTGTTACCCAGGAGAGGAGGCTGACCCCCTACCTTACCACAACCTCTTTTCAAATGGTTGCAGAGGGCAATAAGGTAATATAGCCTATGGAAACAACCTCTACCAAGATCATTTTTCAATAACTACCATTGCAATAACAACAAAATTCAAAATGGAACTTATATTTTCTTTTTCTGGGAAAAAGAGGTAACTTCTGCCAGTGTTATGAATTCAGGTGCACACTACTTCAGATCTGCTCCCTGGGGACAGGCTTTGCAGCTCAGCACATAGCAGCTGTTGTACAAAGCAAGGAAGAAGAGTTCACCCAGCTCTGCATTCAGATGATATTTTTCCCCCATGTGACTGTACACGGTAAGTCCAGATCTCTCATCAGACACCCACAGCTGATAATCACCTTTCAAAAAGACCCTCTTAAATAGCCGAGTTTGCATTTTATGATTTAAAGCAAGCCTGTGCAGTAGAAGACCAAGACATACTCAAGATATAGATCAAGACAAGATATACTCAATAAATACACCTAGTGGAGAAAAAGCAGCCAGCAGCTCTTGTGACAACTTGCTTCCATGGTAGAAAGAGGGAGAAAAAAGGTGAAGGCACAGGCTGTAGTGCAGCAGATTTGCACACAGCAGAGGGAGGAGACATGAAGTGGGACCGGCAAAGACTTAGGAGTGGAGCAAAAGGAATTTCAAATGATTTTTTTAGAATGTAAGCTCCATTTTAATGCATCTTACTTTTTAAATAAGTTGGTTCTTCTTACATTTTGAACAAACGATGACTTTCTTGAACATCTGCATTTTCTGAAACAATTTATAGAAATGCTGCTTTACTGAATCATGCTGTGAAGCTTCATACGTTAAAGGGTGATGATTTTATAAGACTAGAAATTGAATAAATAAAAACAGTAGCTATGGGTGTCAACTCAAGCTTTATAAATAATGCAGCAAGTAATATCATGAAAGTATCATGTGAGAGAACATGTGCTCTAAGTACTTTTCTACTAGAAATGCAATTATTTTTGATTCTGAGCATGAAAAGGAGTAACTTCTGTCCTAAATTATTTTCAGCTATAGTTTTCTTAGGAGATACAGGAAGATTATTATTATTTTTACAGTAGCTAAAAATTAGAAACAGGCTATGAATCTAAAACCAATGTTTGGTTTCCTCTTCTAGCCCACGAACAGAACGTAGCAGAGAATGAAAAGCCAGTATTAAAGAACTCAAGGATGCAGAATAGAATCACAGAACCATTAAGATTGGAAAGACCACTAAAAATACCTATCCCGACCACCAACCCATCAGCACCACTTCCCTCAGTGACACAGGTCACAGACTTTCTGGCCAGTCCGAGATATCTGAAGGTGCCACTGACTTCTTCGGTGCTATTAAGGATCCCCCCAGATACCAAGTTACTTCTTGCTATTACACACTCCTGCCCATAGTGTACATACTCAGACACCAAAGTTTTTATTGTCAGCATTAGGTTTTCCTCTTCAGAGTTAGGTTTCAATCGGTCTGGTCATTAGATGAGTAAAAAAATCCCTCAAGAAATAATTTATATAAAATGTATATAAAAATGTATATATATAAAATGTATATAAAAGTATAAAATGTACTTTTTAGTATCTGAAACTTTGTGTACTTTGTGTATCTGAAACATTTTGGGTCATCTTATTTTACTATTAAATGGCTAAAATACATATAAAATGTACTGACCAACCAAAATATAACCTTTTTTCTTAAGGAAAATTAATAAACATACCAAATAATTAAGATAAAAATGAATCTTCTCACCAACGGAGTATAAGTTAAAGGCAGTGTACAGCAATGGAAGGTGATGACAGTGTCTTCTACTAAGATAGGAACATGGCTATCAGGGTATTCATCATGATTCAGTTTAGAAAGCAGGACAGAAAAAAGGTGGTTTACCCTTTCTGAAGGCTGGTAGCCTCAAGAAGAGCACAATCTCCAAATAGAGATACTTCTCCCTCAGCTGCTAACCCTTAAGTGATGGTGAGGAGGAGTGGACCTTATGGTCACTCAAGTGCATTGCTTGCACTTGAGCTCCCTGTGTTACCCATGCTTTTTCACCGGGTGCTCAATCATTTGTTCAGGCCATGACCCAGTAATTCCCATACAGCTGGGATGAAGAAACACTCTGATTTTAATTAATTCACTTTGGCCTGAGGTAGACTTCATAGTTCCTAATGGTATTCTTGTTCTCACTAAACCTCCCCAAAAAGTGCATCAGTATTACCCTTAGCAGTACTGCAGCACTGTTCGTGGTATCACAGCTCACTCTGAGTCTCCTATTCCTGACCCCAAGCAGAGCCTTTTCCCCTCACTGCTCCCTATGCTAGGGCCCTCTGCTCCCCACTTCGCACAAGCGCCTACCAATTGCTCAGCTCTATGGTGATGATGCCCAGATGGGGCTTCTCCTAAAACCTCCAACAGGTCCAGTGGGTGCCCTTGCTGCACCCAGCTGTGTCACAGCAATGGGCCAGGCCACTGCTGCGCTGGCATACTTCAACCCCTCTCCATCTTAGCTTAAAAATGGCAACTCAGTGCAGTCCTTGCTTTGTACAAAGAATCTTCTCTATCAAAAAGAATGTAAATTACAAATAAACTTGCAATATCTTTGCTTTTATCGCTGTTCCTGTGCCCTGCTCTTCCATTAAACCCATTCATGTTAACATGATGCACTATGCTTTCTGATAAATTTCATTTAAAAAGTAAAGCAATGAAACTGAAAATCCAAGTCAATAACTGCATACAGAGAAAGACAATGTTGTTTTTACTTATCCTGAAGAGCAGTGACTGGATTGCATCAAAGACTCAAGGGGTCATATGTAGAGAACAGGTGTGAACTGCACCATCAGCCACAGAGCTGTACAAATTAAAAGCAAGATGATGCATGCAGCTCATCAACACCAGCAGCTTTGGTTTTTTTTTTTTGTCTTTTTGTTTTTTTTGTTTTCCTACAGTATTTGAAAGCCGTATGTCCATTTTACAGCTTAACAGTATAGAGTTTTGAAACACTGGCTTTTCATATTATTAACCCATACTTCAAAAGTCCTCTGAAATAAGGCATAAAAACTATAAAAAATATGAATTCCCTCCTACTTCTTCCTGTAGTTTGAAAAGCACTTACGTCAAGAATTTCCTACATTTTTAATGCATATTTTTTATTTTTGATTTCAAGAAAGTACAACAAACCTCTGAGTGTTGACACTATGTTAAATCTGTTTGCTTCCCACAAACCGTCTTATGACTTGCATGAGTGAAGTAATCTTTCTATATTCAGGAGAATGTCCAAACATTGTTTTAACCTTGAAGCTATGAAAAATCAAAAAGCTCGTGTCCTCTTTCCAGTGGTGCAAACCATCCCTCCTACTCCTATCAGGTTACAAGATGCTATACACTAGAAATCACGCTATTTTTACCATCTGCCTTTTCATTTATCACTGCATTAAAACTACATGATGCCTTTATCAGGCAAAGGAAATGATCTCAAAATCTTAAAGGTAAGCAAAACCTCCTGTCACAGTACAGAACTCTGGCATGAGGGACAGTGACATTCAAAAGATATAAGTAACAATGTAATGAAAGGGATTAAAGATTGTCAGACTATATGTAATGTTCAGACGTCACAATATTTTCCTAAGCGCATTAAGTGATAAAAGCTCGTGTTATTAAAAAATGAATAAATCTCACACTAAGGCTCTTTTGCTGCCTTTTTTTTTTTTTTTTCTTGGTACGATTACTCAAATTTTCTTATAAACAGCTTTTTTGAGAAAATTTATTCCAAATAGAAATTTCGTAGCAATATGGCACGAAATCATGTGTTTATCCATTTTTAGGAGATGATAAAAGGTGAAAGGTGGTAGTTCTTCATTCAGTTATGGAAGAGAAGTGTACTATTTAGCCTGTTTGCAAGTGATAACTAGGTCAAATGGCCCAAGAATTGAAATGCAGCACTGAGACGCTCATCACGACTTTAAGAAGCATTGCTTTTAAATATTTTGAATCAAATTTAGTAAAGCCCTTTTTCATCAACAATGACTGCATGGTCACGGTCAGTGTTCACTGGAGATGCTTGTTTAACCAAATTCATACAGCTTAATGCAGTGTCTGCATGAAATGTAGGAAAACTGTGAGAAGAACCCAGCCAGGAAGCTGAACTTCAGTATTTCATGGTTAAAAGCCCAAACTCCTGTATCAGACACGAGGTCCTCACTACGAGCAAATCAGGAGAATTCTGTTTATAATAAATGGAGGCAACCAATAAATATTACTGCAACTAGTCAATGTGTGACTGGAATGTCAAGCTTCAGACAATGCTGCTAGCTAAATTGCCTCACTGAGCAGAAATTATGTGGATTTGAAAGGATTATAAAAGGATGAATTATCCCAGCTGTTCTCATTCTTTTAAGTCACTTGTATGAAAATATTTGCTGCAGGCAGTATTCTTCTGCTGCTTAATTTTCATGGATGCTTTATAGCCACAAAGAACAGCAGAGCTCCTACTTACTGGATAATGTTCATGCGTGGCAGACAGACAACCAACACGATCATTTTCTTTTCCTCTTTCTCAAGAATCAAATCAAGGGCTTACCATCCTAAGCAAAGCTGATCTCTTCTATCATCATTGTTGAATTGGCAGACAACTCATTCCTGTCCTGTTTGAGGATGCCCTTGTATTTCCTGCCTGACACCATCCTCTAGAAATGAATGCATCTGGTTGTCCATTGGGTAGAAGAAAAAATAAGCTGGATCAAGAACTCTTTTTTTCCTTTCTTCCTCCCTTTCTTCTAAGAACTCAGATAAAAGATCATGGCCATCTAACAGCCTTTTCCACATGTACATGTGGAACTTCCTTTTGAGCCAGAACAGCTTGACAAAGTGTGCTATAAAACCATGTTTAACCATATTTACTGATTTTAAAATGCCGGCAATCTTTAAGAGCGAAACAGTCTTTTTCCTTCTCTGACAAAGTGAGATACTGTATTTCAGAGTGAGACCACGACCACGTATTTTCTGTATTTACTATAGAGTACGATCAGAGTTTAGCTCTTTTGTTATATTAACCACATTCATTACACATTCAGGGGGATTAAGAAATAACTTAAATTACTTTAATTAGTTTTCCTTCAAAACTGCATATAAAAATGACAAATAAGGATGATCAATCTCATCTCTTAGTCCCCCATGAGTGCAGATTTCTCTCTCCATATTCTTCTCCCTTTCTTTTCCTTTTAAAAAATTTAATATATATTTATTAAGTCTGCAGCGTGAATCAGATTGTATCACAAAGAACATCTTTGTATGTCGCTGTCAGGGATATTGTATTCTGGTAAAACCAACAGATTAATTAGGGAGTTGGCAATTCATCCTCCAGTGATAGCTCTTTTTTACCTCCTTGTAAGATAACAAACCAGTCTACATTTACCAGGGAACACCTGCTTTTAGCCAAGACACATTACGATCAAATAATTCAAGATTAAAGCAGGAAGACAATGCTGACAGCTTTTTTTTTTCAAAGTTGTTCTCTCTGCAGCAGTGTATTTCTGTGATAATTATGCTAATCTGTTTCATGTATAGACACACTGAGATCTGATTCCAACTCCATGAAATGGATCTCCTTATTAAATAAAAATACACCATGTGTTTTTTAAATGTCCTACTTCTGCATATCCTGTCAAAGTGCTGGTGGGAGGAACAGGTCAAGGAAGCTGTTTGCCCAGAAATTTAATGAGAGAGACAGCAGTCAATGCAATGCTTTTACCTTAACACTCCAAAGTGCTTCATCCGCATAAAAAATAACAGAAGTTTTCAGTGTGGTAGAGAGAAAGTGAAGTTTGATGACATTAGCATCATGGAGCTCCTTCATCTGGAGGGCAACCCAGGGGCACACGACAGCCAGTAGCCCGATTTTGCCCCCCGAAACACTCACTAGTGTGAGTGACCACAGACTTTTCACTCTGGGGCCCAAGCCTAGCCAGTTTCTCAGCAGCTCTGAGCAATCTGCATCTTTAAAAGCCTGAGTTCTCCACAAACACACTGCCCTCGAGTAGGCACAGCTCTAGCTGCTGCTGTGTGATCCTGAGCAGGCTGCAGCCAGACACGCTGCCAGCATGGACAGACTGACCTGGTCACTGCTCAGTTCTGGGCAATCTGAAGTCATTGGTAAGCAGGGCTGGGAGGAAGGGACGGCAGCTGCTTCTGACCGAAAAGCGTTATGACTTCCTATTGTAATTAAATATTTGTATGCGGACAGCAACAAAAGGACACATCTGCCTGCCAGAAAATGAGCAAACTGCAGATAACAGGATACAAAAATCAGAAAAAGTGCAGTGAGCTTCAAATCTGCTGAAGTCTTTTTTTCATCAAATGATTATTTAATGCCTTGAACAATCAATAAATCATCCATACACTATACCTAGAGCTGAAGGCACACAGCAGAAACACTCACCAGCCATATATGCTGCACTGCAGTGTATGTGAGAGTAAGAATCCAATAACAGACAGATACATTTATATTGCACTATGTCTGAAACTAGATCGATGTCTAGTCCTGCATATTCTACAAAGCTCCAGAAATAGGCACATTTTAAAACAGATTGAATATGAGCAACCGTAAAACACTGAATTGGGTGCTGATGGCTAGAGGCAAAAATTGTTGAAGGACTTCAGTTAACCTAAGGCTATAGGTGACCTGCTGTTTTTGCAGTCCACTGACTCTGACCAGGACTTCTAATACCTTATGATCCTTATTGAACTTCTCTTTCTTTGAAGAAGATGTTTGCAGAAAGAAACATTCAACACGTTGAAATGCTGGACTCAACACAAAGTCTTTAGGTACTTGTAGCTGATTAAGAATTCTTCTGACCCCAAATATGCTGACATCTGCAGCTCTAGATAGCAACAGCCTAATTAACAATAACTTGTGTGCTTGGTTTCTCATACATAAACCCTCATGAAACCCTCCTACAATTTCCTACGCAGGTAAAAAGAAATACAACTCCTGAACACATCTTTTTTTTTAGTACAATCTAAGACTTTGTTTTTCAGTTAAAAAAAAAAGATTAAAGTCTAAATGATATTTAAACCTAAGATAAATGTATCTCCCTGGGCCCTGTATGGCAGTTCAGAAATCCAGCTGTTTTCTGACTTTTAATCCCATACCATGAGACATAAATATCTCCCTGAGGTGGGAAAATCCCTTCCTGTACTGCTCCGGTTTCCAAGAAAGGCTTTGCTGGATTAGGACAATGAGTCTAACAGAAATGTGGCCAAAGATCATCCATCTGAGTTGAAAGAGTGCCCACTGCCTTTCAGTAGGCAAAAATTTCGGGACTGTTACCTCCCCTCATACGCTATCCAAAAAGCTCAACTAACTGCTATGAACCTGTCTGTCTGTGTTCCAGCCAAAAAACAAAGCAAAAAAGGTTTACTATTGCTGTGAAGGTGGCCCCAAGATGCCAAATAGTCAGTGCCTGCCAATGCACAGAAAATAAAGTGTTGCAACTGTCCTTTCTGATTGATCAAGCAGCTCTTTCAAAGCTGCTCCTGAGTCACTTCTCCTACATCACAGCCCTAACAGAGAAGCTTTCTGCAGTACTCGCTTCCTTCAAGCATATAAATAAACGTGACAAGGTTTGAGAAGCAACCTGTTAGCCCTGTCCTTGTGTTAGCAGACAATCATGGAGAAACAGCCCAAAGCTTTTAAGGATGAGCTAAGAAATGCCTCTTCAATGGACTGAACTGCTCAAATGTGAGAATGTAATTCCTGCTTAGTGACGTTCACAACACAGTGTGTTAAGCATGAATTTAAAAAGGCCTTCAGCTATTCCACTTCCACTGAGTCCTCCAGCAAAAGTTGGAGATGGAAGCTCTCCACAAAGGATTAACAACCTATTGGTTCTTTTACAAGCTAAAAAAGAGAAGACAAGAAGCTTTGCAATAGGTGACTGTTCTTTTAGCTTTAACAAGTCTTTTGTATTTGCCAACCTGTATGCTCTAGCACAGTGTGTTCAGTGGGTACAAGACTTTGGAGGGCCCGCTCCTCTCAGCTGCAGCACAGCAATGGGAGCAGAGCAGCCCCATTCCCAGCTTCACTCCACATACAGAACAGGAGGCTGCCTCACTGCGCAGAGTGATTGGCCACATGAGAAATCACCTAGGTGCACTTAGAGCTGAGTTCTGACGAACAGGTGGGCACCAGCCTGCCAGGGAACAGCTCAGACAGATAGGCAGCATGCAGGTGCACACGGCGTCAATGTGCTTGTCACCTGAAGCTGTTTTGATTCCTGTCTTGAAGATGCACTTTGATCACCTTAATAGAAGAGCTGACCTTAGGAGAAGGAAGAACAGAAACTGCTAGGAAAGACAGCCACAGGCACACAAAAGCTTCCTGTGAAGCAGTGTTACTCATAGCCAGCTGCTGCTGATGAGCATCAGCACTCTCATCGGCTGTGAGTCAGCAGCACCTGCTCCCCATCACCTTCCTGCAGGACATGTAACACTGTGCTCAGCAGCCTTCTGAAGCATCCAGCCTTGTGTGGTAGGATCTAGCCCCCAGGACAGGGACTGCATGTCAGTCAGCATGCCCTGGTTGATACAAGTGTGCCTTATACTAGCAGCACTCATTTTGCATTTGTGCAGGAGAAAGTGACCCCCTACCTTATTAGGGCATTTTGTGTAAGTAGAAGCAGATTCGAGCAGAATTAATGCAGAAAACTTAAGGCATACCGTACAAATTTCTTTTGGAAGACTCAATAGGTAATTCTTAATCTCTGTGTAGTCCTGAACAACAATGAAGTTACATACACAGAAACCACATACAGTGCTGCTACTCAATCCAAAATGTCTCATGTTTTGACTGGAAAAGACAAGAAACACTACCCTACTTTGGAAAAATTGAAAATTCCAATCTGGAATTTCCACACAATTATAAATCATGTGCATATTACGTTACTTAAAGAGTGCTCTGTTCAATACAGCAATTTCTATAGATGTGAAAGGTCTTGACAGATAACAAATGTACTGTACTTTCTGACTACCTTCAGTGTTAAGCAATTTACCATCCACCCAGTAAAGTTATGGTCAGCCTGATGTCCCGCTGCTTATTAATTACCAGCTCTACAAGATGTTTAAGCAGGAAACAACTGCTTCCCATCATCCCACTTATTTGCTGTAACAAATGCTTGCAGAGATTGTAAGATCACATTCAGAAAACTGGGCAGGATTCCTGAGAGTAGCGCTGTTTAGAACACAGAAGCCATCCTAGCACGTAAGATGGGCAAATTTGTTCTGGCAGTCCTTCACCAGGGGTTGGGTGACCCAAGGAGGTGGCTTTAGGTGAAGGAATAAATCCCTCCCACCCCCACATCAAATTAATTCCCTTTCTATTGCATGCAGTCCAAGCCAGAAGTGAGTCCCCAAGTCTCAAACAAAAGTAACTTTGCCTCTTAATTTGGACTGACTCCACTTGATTTTTCTGTATTTCACAACAGAGAGTGAATGGTAATGTAAGATACAAACATCATGCTACAGTCAGTCACACTTGTGTGGCCACTCACAGACTGCTGTTACTGGAAGACCTCCCCTGTTTGTTCCTGTTCCCTTTGTCAGCTCAAATTTGATTTTTGTTCTGGATTCTCTTTTTCTAGAAGAGAAAATGATGATGATCACAGAATACTGATGATGTGCCCAGTGAAAAAACAGATCTCATTGTCAACCCCATCTATATGGCAGTACATTGGCATTTTTATTTGTCCATTGACAACACCTGTTTGTGCAGGCCCTGGAAGATCCTTTTGCTATTCCAGAGGTCTGTGTGATGCCATGTATGCAATGGCTCCCCGAATGTTGCAGTGGAGGCTACAAAACTTGTGATTTCTGTTTCCTGGAGTATATGGAACTCCTTGGACATCAGCAGGAATTAGAGAAGACTAGAATTGTGCTTACTGTTCTGTGCCTCATTAAATGCAGCAAAATTTGAATATTGGGAACCATGCATTAAAGACAACAGATTTTCCTGCTCTCTAACAAACCACTCTTTCACAGATGCAATCTTTATTTGACAAACTCTCTGCTGAGTATAAGATCAAGCAGAGAAGACTTTTGATTAAATTCAACAGCTTTTTCTTGATTGTAGGACTTGATTCCAAGCATAAGACATCTGGCAAAAGCTTCAGATGGTAGGACGTCATGTTTACTTCTTTCTTTCCTTTGAATACACAGAGATACATGCCTAAGGAAGTGGTGTGCGATAAATTTGTTAAAACCCCATTTATTGATTTAGGGCATTCACTTCCCACCATTCATTATTACTGCTTGAAGTACTTCATCCCAGAGAGAACCTACTGGAACCCAACGAAATAGCATATGGCCATGTTTGCTGCTCTGCATGCAGACTGCTTTGACAGAGCAAAATTATCACGACATGTAAAAAAACACAGAAAGTAAGTGCTGGCATGCAGGTAATTTGTTTTCTTTTTTTAATTTGCTCTATGCAGATTGTTTTGCTCAGAATGACTGTCACTACTTATTACTTTGGCCTTACGCTTTCCTGTTTATTGTTCACATTATGTCATCATGCAAGCTGATGAGTGTAAAGACTTCTTTTACACGCAGTCCACATCATTCACATTATTATTATTCAGTACGCTTTATGAGTATGCTTGTGCCGTAACTGTATCATGTGCTGTCTTATAACACAGCTATCTGAACAAAGCCAAGGAATAAACACAAGGTAGTCTGCATCTCACATATATGATGTAAAATAAACAGACAGATGGACCTAATTTTTCTTGTACTGTATGGCCCTACTTTCTACCACCGCTCCATGTATTTCCCAATAGCTTAGATCCCTAAGCTAACAAGTCTCATGAGAATCAACAGCTTACATGATCTGCAAAAGCTTTTGATTTGTACTGTATATGCACCACTTCAAATAGAAAATTCAAACCAGAGAAAGAGGATGGAGCTTTAGACTAGAATTAAGAGAATCTAATTTCCCGTTGGGGCTCTGCTACAGTCTTAATAGGCAACACAAGACAAATCAGTTCACCTCTGTGTGAAGTCTGCTGAAAGCAGGACTTCTCTGCAGGAGTGCAGAAAAACAGGAAGTTTATGTAAGTAACATCTGCAAAATGCAGAAAGATAATGGGCTAAAGGCTCTCATCCTTTCAAATAAATAAAGGTAATGAGCAGAGTCCATCTTCCCCAAATACTATTTTCTCTTCAGTTGGAATGACCAGACTGAATACCCCAAAACACTTCTAGCAGAGTAAAATTTATAGGATATCTTTGTTAGTAGAAAAAACAAACTCAAAACTAAGAAATCCTACTGCTTCTAGAAATCGACTAAAAATGTACTTAAGAAAGAGAGAACATAACTGTTGTACACAAAGGAAATAAATTTCCCCTGCAGCATCAAGTCCAAGCTGAATGCTCCTGAGATGGTTACTCTTACTTAAAAAGTTTGCATTTTCTTTCTTACTTCCTTGAGCTGGAAATCACTTCCAAAATGGAGATGAAGTGAACAATCATGCAGTACTCCTTACTGAAGCTATGTTCCTATCTTGTGAAAAGATGTGTGCATTTTTTACAGAAGCCTCAGATCCTGCAGTTGCATAAAAACTTCAGCTTTTCACCCAAACTAAAGTTTGCATTCAACCGTCATACTTTGGGACAGCCACCTGAAACTGAATTACACTGCAACCAAGGGCCAAGAAAATTATGGGCCAAAATTATGTTAAAAAATGGAAATGAAACAAAGCTCTAAAATGATTTTTAAGGCATTATTGATTTGTATCTGGCAATGCTGAGGAGAAGATCCAAGTGACTCTAGTTCACAGACCTGTTTTTCCCCTTACCATTTAATAGTACATGCTCTCAGGTAAGGAAGGGAAGGTAAATGGGAGCTCCCTCAGCCATCTGAAATAAGCTCTGCAGCTGCAGTCCTTATGTTAAATCACCATCCTAAAAATTCAAGGTGACTAATTTGAAAACAACATAACAAAAAAAACGAGAGACTGTTTTCCAGGAAAACCGTACTAATACATTTAGTGATCACAAAAATTATTTGACAACAACAAATGAAGAAAGGGAATTGTATAATTTCCTTCTACATCACATCATTTTTCCAGTTGAATTTATAATTAGCTACAACTTATTCAGATTTGGCCTTTCCTGAATTTAATAAACTACGATGTTCCCTACTGGCCTTCAACAACACTGCATGGCAACAAGAAGTAATGGATTTAATGAGGGACATCAGGAAAATAGTACTAGACAAGCTGATAAGCTCATCTGCACATCATGGTAAAGGGTATTTTTTCCCAATGCCTGATTTTGCTTAGTTAGAGAAGAACTGGGAGAAGTGCTCAATGTTATGGAAAGCCACTGTCAAATACTATGAAATAAGATTGGGTCACTAATAAAATTCACATCCAAAAATCAAATGCCAGGGAAGAGAGGGTTTCGGCAGGGTCAACTACTACACCTTAGCTGGGGGAGAAGCGCTAGGACAGCAGTGGCTGCTTGCTAAGATCCAGCTCTGCTAACCATTGTGACCACCTGCCCAAAGCTGCCTGCCAAGTGTATGCTGGTGCTAATTATAACCATCTCAAATTCGAACGAGTAAAGAAAAGCAGGGAGCCCATTATTATAAAGAAACACTACTAAGCACAGTCTAATTTTACCTACATGAAAGACAGATTTTTGTCACTTGTAAGCAGCATGAGTAGAATCCCACTAAGTTCCATGTAGCAAAAGCAGTGATTCCCTGCAACAAAACTCCTGCAGATACTCTCTCTCAGAATAGATTTATTAGCTAGTTGTTAAAGTGAAGTCTCCTATTCCCTGCTTTTCTACTGACTGCATAATTTGGGTTCAGTACCCTGAATTTGGTGTTCTTGTTCTGTTTCACCCAGTAACTTAAATAAGCAATAAATAAGGAACTCTTTGCATCCCGAGTTTTATGGATTCAACTCTTCCACTTAGATGCCAGCCACTAAAACACTTGTTAATGCTTCCAGGTATTGAATTTCTCTTCATCTGTAGCTTCTGTAGTTTGAGTCTCATTTAAGGATAACAGTGCCAGTCCTCTGTCTAGCCATGGACAGAGAAGGAAGAGACTCAGCGTGCTGTGTGCACACGGTCAATACATCCCTTTGTTTGCCTTTCTACCAAGAATGAACAATTTCTACAAGACTCATTTCCTCCATCAGACTCAGCACAACCCTTACAATGTTGCAGTTGTGTCAGGCAGGTAAGATACAACCAAGACAGCACTGCACCCAGGAACAAAGGAATTCTCAAAGATGATACTGCGTACTGCACTTCTACAAAGCCACCATTTCTCTGCTTGTTCTCATTCATTGCTCCTGTTAATTCCATCATCAATTTTAATGTTAAAAAGGCAACTTGGGACATAAAACTTAATTTCTTTAATTTCTCCTTTTAAACAAGCAGGATTTAAGTCAAAAGCTGGAAGGTTTTGCAGCATACAACACCATATAACTCACAGTGAAGATGGTGAGCACCACTGATGATAGGGCTCTGGCACCTTGCAGTATTGCTGTATTGGCTGGACCACTAAAGTACTGGGCTTTGGGCCTGACAGGGACTCAGCCCATACTATGGCTGAAGCCACAGCAAGTGTAATTAGAAGCTGAACGTGTCCTGCTTCTCTGTTTGCATCTTACTGAGCACCAGTTTCAGGAGCCAAAACTATAACTCATGTAAGATCTACTGCTGAGCTGTCAATTGGATGACTGCTCCAAGCAAAGAGTATCAGACAATGAAAAATTGTGGGGAGAAACGGAGATTTATAGAACTCTGTTAACGTACAAAAAACCAGCTAGAGCAATTAAGCTTTAGAGTGGCTGCCATTGATGAGGATCAATCAGGGGCAGTCAGGAGAGTGAATAAACACCTTTTTGTGTCACGCTAATCAGAGGTGACATAGAAAAGAAACCTGCTTTGGAAAGGACTCCTGGAACAGGTTGCCCTTGGCAGCCATGAGCTCAAGCTCGTAAAGGCTCCCACACCAGGCTCTGTGGCATGCCAACGGCACTCAGGAGAGCTCAGCAACATGATAATCAACATGATATCAGCTCTGAAAATTCCCTGCTCAAAGAGCTCTCCAGCTCTGTGGCCCTGCAAGGACCTGCACTCAATATGTGCTTGTTGCTGCTTCAATGCTACATTGGCATAGAGAAGCCTGAGGTCTGTGTGATGGTGACTATGGCCAGCCATTTTGGTAAGCTGCTGGGGATCTCACTTTTCTGGAGAAGCAAAATCAGATTCTTCCTTGCTTGAAAATGGAATAAGGAAGACATTAGTATATGCACGACAGTAACTAAGGGTACAAATG
Source organism: Centrocercus urophasianus (assembly GCF_019232065.1). Lineage (NCBI taxonomy): Eukaryota > Metazoa > Chordata > Aves > Galliformes > Phasianidae > Centrocercus > Centrocercus urophasianus. Next base: position 81,460,233 of record NW_024884142.1, on the reverse strand, counting down.
AAACTGAGCTGGTGCACAACTAACACCAAGGATGGTCAAAAGCAGGCTGAGAAGATGTCAGGAAAAGTCTAGAAAAAAAAGTAGTAAACAAGAGAATGAAGGAAAGATCTCCAAAATAATAAGTAGATAAGGCCAAATTGAAATTCTGGGGAGAGTATGTGGGGGAAAAAAAAAAAAAAAAAAAAAAAAAAAAGAAAACAAACAAGCGTGAATGCTGTCAGCATCCTTCCACAGAAGCTCAGATAGGAAGGGTTTCAGCCTGGCTGCCTCTGCATCTCGTTTGCAGCATTCTGTTGCATTTGTTGTTAAGATAAAACTAATCCTCTCTGTATTGTTCCCATTTGAAACTAGAAGCAACTTTCAGAAATGTTGAACAATACAGTAGAAGAGAGATAAGCTGTTTTATCTGCTACACTCAGCTGCAAGCCTCACCAGCGAACAACTACATCTACATTTCACTGCTACAGCAGTTCAAGTAAATCTAAAAGCTAAACTGAAATCTGAGAAACCAAAAATCTATCACTGTACCAGAGAGCATGAAAACAGATGAGGATGAGAAGCACCTTGGAGATTTTCCAGCCCACTGCAGACTGCTGCCTCTTCCCAGGCTACACAGAGGGCCTCTGTGACAACAGGTTTTTCACCTGTGATTCATTTTAAACAATAGATCTCATCCCAAGTAAGTGTTACTCATCTAGTTCATGCTGGATCTTCTTGACACAGTGCATTAAGGAGAGTTTAAAAAAAAATGAAAAAAAAACAAACTCACTTTCAGACAGACCAGATTTACTTTTGAAGTGACACCTCTGACTGTCTCTGCTCACAGCATTTTGATTTGTGTCACGCAGTGATCAGGCCCTGCCAGAACCGACTCCACTCAGCTGAAATCAAAACCTAAGCATGCTACCCAATAAACCCAGGCTGAAGGAACAAGCGTTCTGCAGCCAGCAGGACCTCAGCCTTTGGCACAGGGCTCCTGCCCATGCAGATACTGCCCGCACCTTGCCACCTGTGTGTGCTGAGCACAAGGGCAGAATGCCTGCAAGCACTGCACAGCACTAAAACAGGTAATTTTTTCGCTTGGCTACAGGCCATAAGAAGCTTAATTGCATTAGCCCAGATAAGTCATTTAGTAAAACATTTTCAACAGAAATGGCTAATGACTGAGCCCTTGAACACAAATTCATCCCCTCGATACTACATCTGGACAGGAATTGAGGAGAATGAAGACGTTTTGGCTCTTACAGATCTCAGCCTGAAAGGGCAGCTGCCTCGATGGCTGGTGGGATTTTGCCACTGTCACTAAACACAAATGCAAAGTTAACGTGATGCAGTTCTGACTCATCTCTACTCTTTTTGTATATAAAATCTCAGTTGCTTCCAGCAGCAACTAATTATTTATTAATTCCACCAGAGAAGATCTTGAAGGGATTTACAGTAATTAAAAGAAGCTAATCTGCTTTCTGCCCTGAACTGCCACTCCTGCACACAAACTGATGAAGTAGTGACAGACTCCAAGCTCCAGAGCTGCCGATGCATGGCTGAGCTCTGTGCCAGCTCTTCTTACCTGGTACTCAGGAAAAGTTTCACTATTATGCAGAACAATAATGGACAACTGCATCCACCACCTCTATATCCATCACTTCCCTGTCATCTTTCAATTTCTTTCTGGCATTCTTCGTGGAAGGAAAGGTGTTGTAAATGCAGCTCATGATTATGGATCCATTCCATTGCTAATACTTCATGAAGCCTATTTGGGATTTATTTACCTTTGCAATAAAGGCAAGAGGTTCACAGAATTGGTTACATTTACATGGTACTCTGTTCTGATAAACACCATGAGCAGAGAGACATACGAGAAAAAATCATGTCCAATTCTGCTCTGCCCCACATCACAGAATGATTAAAGCTGGAAAAAAAAAACACTAAGATTGTCATGTCCAGCCCCCAGTCTACCACACCATGCCCACTAACCATGTCTCTCAGTGAACATCTCCACAGTTCTTGAACACCTCCAGGGATGGTGATACAACCACCTCCCTGGGCAGCCTGTTCTAGTGCCTCACTGCTCTTTCTGAGAAGAAATGTTTCCTAATATCCAACCTGAACATCTTAGGCATGCAGACAACATGCCACTCATCAGATACTCCATTACTTAGATACTCTCATGATTAGCAAGACAGGAAACAGAAAAAAAAAAGAAACTCTCCCTTTCCTACCTGATCCAGTGTGTCATCCAACATATCCATTTTTGCTAATACAACCTTATGTTCTTCAAGGACATCAGCCCAGCGTTTCCAAAGAGCTTGATAGAGTATCAGGTGTCCCCTCCCAAAGCACTAAGCAGATTTTCTTAATCCATGAGAAGGTAGCTGCAGAGCAGTTGGGCTCATCTAAATGAAGAGCAGATATGCTGCCCTGTGTAATTAGTAAAAGAATGCAGCAAATATTTAGATAACAAAATCTACAAACAACCTTTGTGATGACAAAGGTAAGAGTGATAAGCAGCCATGACTTAAAACAAACTAATTATGTCAGATGAATCTATTCTCTTTCTGGATAAAGAACATAGGAAATTTCCTAAATCTGGTAATAAGCAAAACAGTGGGATGGAGTGCAGCTGCAGAAATGTCAAACTATCCTCACAAGGTTATTCTTGACATTCCGGGAGAAATGCAAACAACAGAAACTTGGAAGAAGAATTCCTAAGTGCCCTGAAAGAACTATAATTAGTTATTGCAGGTCCAACTATAGCAAAGAGCATGATGGTGATGGGAGCAAATAGAATGTTTGCCTCCTGCACTTTGCCACTAAGTTAAAACAATAAGTAAATGACAGGCACCCCAAAATTCATATGCTAATAGGATATTCTGGTGTAATGCTATCATAATAATGATCACACTGCTATGCAAAGCTGTATCGTTTATTTTTGCTTCTTCTTCTAAACTATGGGATGAAATCTTGTTCTTCAATGCAAATTCTCCTTCAGCTTGAATTCAATTTCATTTATGTATTTTAACCTGAACTGCCAGAAAAAAATATAGATTTTTCATATATTAACTTTTAAAAATGATATAAATGTACCTATTGCCTCCTTTAAAAGAAAAAGGAACTAAATAAAAACAGAAAAAAAAAAAAACACAACAACAGCAACAGAAAGTTATTTTTGCTATGATTTTCCTGTTTTTTGGTTTTTTTTTTATTATTTATTTTTACAAAGCTGAAGACAGTGAAAGCACAGCCTCAGAGGATCACTTCCACAAATGCACTTCTGTTTACAGTTATTTGTTTTATACACATACAGTAAGATGACCAATAAGCATTTACCCATCCCCTCTTTTCTGTCTGCACTACAAGCAAGGAGTACCGGAAGTTCAGATCACAGCGGGGAGCAGTTTCAGTGCCTAAAGGTTCAGCAGTTGTCCACATATCTGTCTTCACAGTAAACCAGAAACTATTAATAAAACCCAAAGTCTTTTGAAATAATTTTGATTAGAAAATTTCAGACTCATATTCTGAAGAGAATCATAGAATCACAGGATGGTTTCGGTTGGAAGAGACTTTAAAGCCCACCCAGTCACTGCCCCCAGCAGTTCAGCCTCCCAGGACCCCATCCAACCTGGCCTTGAGTGCCTGCAGGGATGGGGCACCACAGCTTCTCTGGGCTGCTGTGCCACTGCCCCACTGCCCTCTGAATAAAGAATTTCCTCCTAACATCTAACCTAAATTTTCCTTCTTACCATCTCTCCAGCAAATTGCTTTTACCCCCCTTGTAAAGAAAAAAAATGTAAAAATGTCATGGCATTAAAAATAGAATGAAAAGCAAAACAAAACAAAACAAACAAACAAAACCTCCAAAAATACCCCACAAAAGAGCAGTGCTCAATTGCCAGCCAGCAGGTTATATTTATGATCTGGAGAGCAAACAATGTCTGTGCTCCACTTGAAATATAATAAAGAACACTGAGGCTGTCTGCTCAGTAGCACTGAACATGAGTATTATATTTTGTAGTAACTCTGGCACTTTAAATTCAGTACTCCTTATTTTAGAATTTTGGCATTGCTTTTCTACCCAGCCAAGCTGTAAGAACTGCTGAAATTAAAAACACAGAAACACAACGATTATTTTAAGAAACAGAAATTGCTAGCAAGTCAAGTTAAGAGATAAACCCGAAGAGCTAATTACTGTCATAAAGGGGAAAGATGAAATCCTGGAGTATGCCCAGAACATTTCAAATAAGTTATGTGGAAGCAGCGAGAATCACAGCTAATTCTGCCATCAGCCTCTACTAATTATGAGATCTGGTGCACACTGATAAGACAGGAGGTTAAACCTACTGAAAGAAACCAAATATGAAAATGAAGAAATGCAAACACCAATGCCAGCACACCAAATTTAAGGAAAGTTATTTCTAAGGAGGCTTCCTCCCAGCATCTTGCAAAAAAAACCAACCAAACACTTAGTGTTTTAACATCCCTTTTCTCCATTTGAATATTTGAGCACTGGGACATTTGTCAGAGGACGTCTAAGGCAAACTTCCACCTGACTTGAGCAAACAGGTGATCTCAGACGCTTGCTCAACCTTTAAAAGCTGCTGTGTATGAATGTGTGAAAATTACCTTTTGAGTTCTTTTTACTCACAGTGAAAGAATAGATTCTCACACAGTTTTCCTCAGCTTTTCGTTATGAAAAGGAAAAAAATGGCAGACCTGTTTCACTGTAAGGCTTAAGGTATTTAAAGATACATATCTATTTGGACTGCAGTTACATCAATGCAAATATTCAATGTCTTTAATACTCTGCATTTGTGAAAGCAAAAATGTAGCTTAATGCTGATTTAATGAAAAGGTGTTTTTTCTGCTCAGTTTAATTAAGGAAATCGAGTAATGACCATGTGAGCATTCCTACTCTAGGTTAGTAGAACCAGTGCCAACAGTGGCACAAACAAACCTGTTTCTAATCTGTTCAGGGTAAACTGAAACACTCAGTCTCTCTTTAGGATAGCTAAGGGACTTCAATGAAAGCTTCTTCAAAATCAATTTTCTGACTACACTCATAAATTAAGCCTGTTTTTCCTTATTACCTGAAATGAGCTTAAGGTAAAACAATGCCTTATGCTTCAGTCAACTGGAAGATACTTGTATTCAAATTCTGCATGGGCAGATATTGCAATCAATTTACTTGTAATAACCCCCCTGTAACTGGAGGCAGACTCTATCACTGAAGTTTTATTGAAATATAAATAGTGCATTTCTGCAGCATAGCTAGGCTGCCTAACTTCAACACGTGAGCATACTGGAAACTATGCAGTAAGAATGGTAAGAGACATGGAGGAAGCAAAAAAGACTGATGGAAAGATTTGCATGCATCACATGTATGGGCTTCCAAAAAGTCTTTTAATAAGTTGAAGGACACGAGGCATACCAGTAGAAAAGCAAAATATTTTGAAAAGAGAAAGAATTATCCTGAGATGGAATGCAAAGAGGAAAGAACACTTGCTTTCTATGAAAATCAGCAAGTTGAGGTCTTGAGGATTAATGCTGTTTGCAGTCTGAAACAAATGATGAAACTAATGCAAAGCACGATGTTATCTCCAACAGATACTTTGCCAATCCAGTGCTCAGCAGAGTTAAAATTGTGAGCATGCTGTTTGCAGTTCACACAAAAATCCTCCTTGCTCCTGTAGTATCAATTGACATTTGGTAACACCTTTGTGAATGTAATTTATCATACTGAAATCTCCTTTTGTGCTTCTTAAATCCCATTACTGATTTACTTCCTCCTGAATACATTATCCAAAAAATAATGCTAGTAGTGCCAAATATATCACCTCATTAATCATTTGTATGCTACTCAGTTTCCTCAGGCAGTTGTCTGCTCTTCAGTGCCCTCAAACTATTCTCACTCTCCTATATGCTGCAAGATACATCCAGAGTGATCTTGGAAATAGAGGGAGAAAAAACAAAAAAAAAAACCCCAAACCAGTCAGCCAAGATTGACAGGCTGCCCATCACACGTCCTCTAGCCCAGAGCGCATTCTGTCTTTTAATGACGACAAGTAACACTCAATACTGTCAAAAGGAATGATCTCACAGAGAATTAACAAAAGCAAAATTAATCACTAAAATAGTGAAGCATTTAATTATTCCCTATAAAAGACTAGGAACAGGGATTTGAAAGGATTAAAATATGAGCAAAAAGAACAAATTAAAGGCAATGGATCTGCTTTCATGCCTTGCAAGAGTGCTGTCTGCTGAATACAAAGCCTAAAAACATCTTAGAATATTTCAGTAAATATAAGTATTGACGAAGACAAACTCATTTACGCTTTCCTGGAGCCTGCTCATCCTGTTGTTGGCTTACTGTTTATTTACTTTTCAGCAGAAAAGCTTTGAAGCTGCTCTAACCTCTACTGCTAATGTTGAAGTTGCCATCACCATTTGAGGGTCAAAAGAGCTCTCTGGTTCTCCCAAGATCTTTTGTGAGAATCACCTTTTGATGTGAAAACACACCATCTGTTTCCAATAGAGAGCTTTCATTGTCAAAACAACCTTTGCAGGCTGGACAATTTTCTCTAGGTGACATTAACAATGATCAGAAAAGATCCAGTTCACACTACAAATATAAACCAGCATGCAGGCAGTTTGCAGGCAAGCCACATTTATGCCTCTGAGTAAATACAACAAAATACGCATGATAGTGTATACGAAATGCAGTATCAACACAGAATAAATCTTTTGCCACAAGAAAGTGGTCTATCGAACAAAGTCCTCTTGGATATCCATTGGATTTGTTAACTGGAATTCATACTGCCATACATATTGAAAAGGATTCAATTATGAACTGCTAAGATGCATTTCCTTAATACAGGCCCCACAGTCCTGCAGCCTCTGGATGTGTCCTTTCCAGGTGGCTGCTAACTATCAAGAGACAGCTACCAGCAAAGTCAGCACAAACCGCAATGATGACTGAACATATTGATGAACAGGGAAAAAAAAAAAAAAAAAAAAGAGAAGAATAAGAATATTTATAAAAATTTTATAGCTTGGAGGAGAGAGGATGAACAAGAGCTCAGATTATGTCAGAACAGCATGTCCTTAAATGTATTAGTATCCCAGATGGTAGATGACAGTAACTTCACAGGTTTAGATCTTCACCAGAGTCTCTGCTCCCACTGTTACAGAAGCTGAGTCCTACCTAACCCTTTACATAGCATTTAGGAAAAAAACTAAAAAGATGGGGAAAAAAATATCCTGCTGTTCATACCAGGTGTGCTGCTGTTGTTACAGTGCTGAGGTCATCTACCTTGGTCAAGCTGCCCTTGGCAGCTGTATCAATGCCAGTCATGCAGGCTAAAGCAGTCACCCATGAGATTTGAATCTGCACTCTGCTTTACAGATTAAAAGTGTTGGTCCATATTACATTTTTAAATAGGTATAACTTATTCATTCATGGGAATGTACTCTTGTGATGAGTTGCTGATCCCACTGGAATCTTACAATGCACAACATATTCTCTGCTTTACATTGCAGCAGGACTGTCTGCTCTATACACCAATCCAGTGAAGAAACTGGACAACAGTTTTTCTGCAAGCAAAGAGAGACATTAGGAAAAATAATACAGGGAGTCTCCAAAGGCAAAGAAGGGTTCAAGGCACATCTCTCATTAAGATTCGTTTTAAATGCAATGTTAAGAAATACTTAGCTGCTGGACTTTCTCCTATTTTTGCCTTTTTTCTTTTTTTTTTTTTTTTTTTTTTTTTTTTGTCCTCTCTTGTAGTCTTTGCTTTTCTTTCATCTCTGCTGGAGCTTAAGAAGGAGCTGAACTTGGAAAGCTGAGAATACAACTTCATTCCTTCAAAGCAGCAGTCAAAAGCAAATTAATTACTTTCGTCTTTTGTTGTTTCTCATGTCTTCATTATAGTTAAGCCAGAAAACGTCAATATCAGAAGAGCACAGAGACCAAACATATTAGTAAGATAAAGAAATAATGACTGCTTCCTCAGTTTCAGGGGAGAAATTAAATCCCACTGTTGGAAGGAGAGGTGAAACATTACACACTGCCCTATGCAATTATGCAAGACTATCAAGCAATTTATGTACTGCCCTATGTGTTAGGGAGTCCTCTGTGGTCAGTGATACATACACCAATGAGACTCAATGAGGCCCAAGTAGCTTTCATCTCTGGCAAGAGCTCAAGTTCTACTAAAAAAGAAGCAAGAGGACCATGCTTACACAACCTTGCCATGGCCTCTCCTACTTTGCATCATTCAAACTAAGGTGTGTCCTGGTGCTCACTCTGACAAAAACTTCTGTTCTGCACTCTTCAGATCCAGCACATTTCTTGTGCTTGTTTTCTATGGGCATCTGGGTGACAGCTAAGACATGACAGTTCAGCAGACAAACCTTTGAGTGTGCCAGGACTGACCAACGCAGTAAAACGCAGCTTACACAAAAGTCTGCCACAGTGATGAAAGAATACTTACACCTTGTTGGCAGGTTGAGGTTGGGCCTTTTTCCACAGCTTGTAATATCTGCATTAGTGCTATCTAACATGGATTGACTTCTCTGTTTCTCCCAAATGTCCATCCAAGAAAAATGAAGTAAGATCATCAAAGTCTAGCACGAAAATCTTTCAGTAGTGAGGTTATCCATTACCACATGGCTGCTCTGCAACAAGATATTCATTATATAGCTCAAGTTATAGTCATTATGTCTTCATGGAAGGAATATCCCTTATGTCTATTTAGTAGAACTTAAGATTCCTGATTTCTCCATGTATCTGGGCCCCCAATTCTCTATGCTACATTTGCCAAATCACACGGTAAGAGCTGAATCACAATGGACATAATACTGCTTACAAACCTCAGTGAGCACTTCAAGTTGTTTTGCCATGCAGATTTCCATCTCCAAAGAGGTACTAAATATAGCAGTCCACTCTAGTTGAATTACATGTCCAATAACAAGTTACAAGACTCTTGGGAGAACCACTGTTCAGAGCTCTACTGATGGATTTCCCTGTAGGGTCTCAATGATCCTCCTTGTGCCTTTGCATGATAACTCACAGTCGCACTTTGACACATTAATCATGGATACTTGTATCAGGCAACCTTGTTGTATTTCTATGTGGCAACGTAGAATCTCTCTGAGTAAACTTCGGCAAAGGATCTCTGTCCAGAGGTCTTTGCTAAGAATAAGGATATCATCAGCTGGGTGGAACTGCTTATGCTGCAGGAACCATCATGCAACTAACTGCTCTTAGCACTGTTGGGGAGAGACAAAAACTGTATCCCTGACTTTTTTTCATAGCATAGGTGTGATCTTCTATGGACAACCTACTGACAAGAGGACATCTCCAAACTTGTTCTTTTACCGGAAGAAAGGTCTACAAACACATTTCCATACTGCTGAGTTCCTGCTGAACAACAGCAGCTTTATCCAAACCCATCTCAGTTTGAATACTGAAGGCAAGAAAAGAACAATCAGGTGGCATAAACTCTCAGTTGCCAGCGACCTGGAAAAAGACTGAACTTAAGTTAAAGTGAAAGACTGTACATGCCATTAGCAATTCTCTAGAGCTATTCAGTCATTTCATTTTCCACATTTCCAATCAGTCTACTGGTTGATCGTTCTTAAACATGTAAACACGCTATCTGGGCAGGAATGAAGAAGTTTTCTCCTGTCCTGATACTGGAGCAAGAAATAATACACTCATATGATGGACTTTGTCTGTAATGAATGGTGCCACAGTGTCTTGAAGATTATCCTGTTCTACATGCAAGCTTTAATTTCTGAGTTGCTAGACTGAAAATAAAACTGAGACAGTTTTCATATACAGCAATGAAGGAGAATGAACAACATTCTCAGCTGCATGCAACAGACATGCTAGAAGATCACTATCTTAAGCATTTTAAATAAAAGGTAATAGCAAATCAAGAATGTTATGATTCTATATGCTGCTACCCAATCACTTACATGCAGTTTACTTGTTAAATGGAACATGCCTTTGATATAAATGTTAACAGACTGAAGACCTGGCAAAGAATTACAGTCCCAATATTCAAGTTTAAATCATTTTCAATTATTTACAAGTTATTTTTTACCACATGATGCACATTAACCCACAGGTGATGGAATAAACACACTTTTCAGTCAATGTTAAGAACTAATAAAGAAGATATGTTTCTATCTAAGGAAAGCAAGTACTTTGGTAACTCCTTACTAAAATTTTTGAAGAGACAAACAATCTTTTCCCACAACAGTACTCCAGACAAGTATCTCGATTTGAGCTTTTGTCCATCCAGATTTAAGACAAATCTTTATTCAGGTATAAAACTCCCACAGTTGGAAGAATTTTTATGGATAATTTGTATTGCAAAACACAACAGACTTTTCTCAGGGATTCCTTCAAAGCCTACGTTAGAATTTGTACAAGGATTATTGTATTTGACAGAAGATTTAGCAAGAGGATATAATATAAAACAAGTGAAAGACAGCAAAAGTAATGAAAAATCAATAGTCCAGTGTTTTAAAATGGTTAGAAGTAAGGATGTTAACAGTATAAAACTTACCATGTTATTTACTATTCTTCACATGTAAGCTGCAGTACTTTAAAAATCAGAATAACGAAATCATTTCTTAACATTAGAGATTTCTGTTTAAGATGCTTAAATACTGCTATGGTACTGTGTTGCTGCGAGTGATTTACATTATTTAACGCTAACGAGCAAAACAGGCAGGAATACACAGGTCTGGCAGCTTGACAGAGATTTGTGGACAAAGACAGGTGTCTCAACAAATGTCAGAAATAAAACGTCAGGTCTTGTTAAATCATAGAGGGCTGAAACACTCAACAGTCATGCAAATTCAACACGTAGGAAGACTTCCTCAATCTCACACATCACAACTGGGTTTCACTATGTGTTCTCTCTATACTAGGAATTTTACAGATAGTAAGTAAGAAAAGGAAGGATAAAGTGGAAGACAGCTTATTAAAGAAAAACAACCCTAAAAGTCCATTACTTTATAGGAAGAAATGTTCCTGAAGAATTTCGCTGCTCTGAACTTCACCATTATTTCACTACAGAATGAACAGCAAACTTAAGATGTGATTTGTAACAATAACTGGGAGAGCATACGATGGTCTCTGACTTTGCGTCTGAATTTTTGCAATTATTCGGTCTAGTATCTCAGCTACACGCTGTTACAACTGTTACAACACAAACAGAAAAAATGCAGCATTTCTAGGATCGTTAAATTTTGAGAACCTTAGCTCATGCTTTGTTCATTCCTGTTGCTTTTCATCTCCGTTGCAAAGGCTACACATCTTTTAGAGGACTTCAGCCTTCCCTATGGCTCCTGCACCTTCACAACATTATTATTAAGAGCACCTCTGACTTTGTTGCTAGAGATGCAAGAGCCAGAATGAACACAGCATGATTTTCTGGTCTCAAGCTGATATACAGGGTTGGCATTTGAAAAAAAAAAGGAAGTCTCCTTTTTTCTTATAAGTTGAAAAAAATTTGGTCTAGCAGGCTCTAAGTGGCAATAATTGTGGAACCCCACAATGCTGTTCTTAAAATCACTTTTCAGAAAATAAACAACTTAGAAAGTTGTTGTGAAAGTCTCAATGATTGCAAAGCTAAATACAGCTGGTGTTTCAGTTCCTGCTGTTAGATGGTTACTTTCTGTATTTGGGAACTGTTCTCTTAATGACCATTTGAAAAAAGTGAAAGAGTCAGAACAAGTTAAAATCTGAAGACAGATGAAGGCGCTGACTGAAGGAAGAAACAGGATTCAATGATGGGAAAGGAGTAGCAGCTATCCAGGCTTCTGAAATTTCTGAATAAGGGAAAGAAAAAGATTGCATCATGTTTCAGAGAATTTTTTTGATGGTTGCAAGTCCTAGCTGAAATTATTGCTATTACTGATCTGTTAAATACATGTTATCAAAACTACTAGCCCATTTATGTACAAGTTTCTCAATAAGCATGGTGATCCAGCTTGCATAAAATGGCAAGCCCAGTATTTTATGCAACTCTCCAGCACCGCGAGACACCGTAATACGTCTGCTGTGCACTCACATGGAGAAATGAGAAGCCAATAATAAGAGAAACCTCTGCTCTCCTAAGGTTCTTAGCTGGGATAGTTTGCAATGCAAAATCTAGCGAGCATAATAGTAAGGAAGAGAAACAGATACGGCCAAAATTAGATCTCACCCCTCAACACTGCAAATGAACAGGATCTAGGATGGAAAAGGAAACTAATGGTCATCACAAATTACTCTTGCTGGTAAAGCCCAGCACAAAAGATTTAGCACAACTACAGTCACATTTCTCGCTTGCAGTGTTGCCTCAGAGGCAGCAAGTCTGCTGGCAGCACCCAGCTCTTGTCCCTGCTGGTCAATCCATAACTCACATGGAGAAAGAAGCACCACTTTCGGCTTAATAAAAGGCTCCCAAAGAACAGTTTCAAGAAAAAGAGGTTTCAAAGGCATTCCTACATGGCCTTCTGACGTGTTTGTCATAGTATCTGATAAGGCCCCACTTGAGAAAGGCATTTTAGAAGTGTTACAAGATATTATTTTTTTTTTAAGTTCTATAAATTTTAAAACCATTCCCACCCTCCTACTCTTTTTCTGAGCTCTGCTGCATTAATTCCAAGCTGCTTACTAAAGAACAGTCACAAGACCACAGAAATTTTGAGATTTTTGAGACAAAAAATCCCACAGTTTTATTTTTTATGCTTAAGCTATGTTTAATACTGGAGGATTCCACACATTTGGAGTGCTTCAGTCCATGAGAGTCTGCAAAAACAGCACCTGCTGATCTTCCACACTAGCTTGGCTGTATCACTCATTCCAGCTTCCACACCAAGCACATCACTACCAGCATAGTTTATCTGTGAAATGGGTTTGGCTAACCCAACTACACCAACAACTGCTCATCCTACCATTCTACGTCTTTACAGGCATCATTAGAATGGAAAGAAAAAGGCTGTACAAAACCTGCTGAAGTTGTTGAAAATCTGTGGGTTTTACCACTATCAACAAAGCTCATCAGACTCATTAGGTAACAAACATGTTCTCTTTTTGTGAAAAGCTATAGATTGCCAGGAAGGCAATGCAATCTACCAACAACTCCAATTTTTACAGCACTGAAATTAATTTAGTTCTGTAAGTCATATGTACATATACATCATAACACATAACAATGAACTCTGTACACACAATCACACTGTAGATTCTTTTGCATTTTTTGTACTTGCACTTGCTGTATGTAAAATAAAGGTTTTAACATGGTATATGATATCTAGTTTCTTTGGGACTGATTCTGATCCTGCAATCATATTGACCCAGGCAGACTCATCTGCACAGGTTCTGGGACTCTACAGATAGAAGGGTATTTCAGTATTGATGTGACTTCAGGATCAGGTCCTAAGAGCTCAAAGACCAATTGCAAACTATCGATAATCAACAGCAACTGTTGTATTTAAACTTGGCAATCCTCCAATAGTTTGCACACAGAACGGCAGCCCAAACCAATACAACAGAAAGTAGCAGAAGAACATACTTTATGCTTTCAATTCTAAAAAGAAGCCAAGCCGAACAAAGGTGAAAATTTGCTTTTATACAACTCTTAGCCTCTGGGAGGTGAAAGGGGGTGAACTGCTTCTGCATTTCTGCAGGCCAAAAATCTGGTTTGCTTGGCATCTTGCCAGCTCACTTCCCAGTGAACTGCACCCACTAAGCAAGGTTACATAAATGATTACAAAAACAAGTTTCCTTTGTGCATGAAGAGGAATGAATCATTTGGAAAAATGTGACATCTTTAGTACTATTCTCGCCACTCTGCAATATTTCTCTAAATTATGCAATCCATCAATATAGCATTCATAAATGTATTTTGGGGGGGAAAATTGACCTTAAATTTCTGCATAACTGCTGAAAGTGGGACTTATGAGTGAAAGTGAAAATCTGGAGAATCTGGAATGCTGGAATACCATATGGCAGCTCCCCTACAGCACAAGATTCCAAACCCAAACAAAGGCCACCTGAAAATGTGAACACCAACTCTGAACAGCCAGTCATTGCAGTAGACTCTCCCACCTTCTTCCAGTTGCAAATAAACTTGAATGAAGCTCTTACAAGAGGTGCACAGAACACAGAGTTACAATGTCCAACAGAAGCTTTCTATTTAATGACACTCCCTAATTTATTTATTCCACTTTGTTAGCGTTTTTTAGCCCTTAAAACGTGTTAAATCTATTAACTAAACTAACTAGCAGTAATCAGATTCTTAAGAGGGAGATGTGTGTGAACTGCTGGCCATCATGAAATATTTTCCCTACACTCATTATTGCAGCAGATGAGGCATGTAATCTGCAACATTAGTTAGCTTTGTGTAGATACAATCTTGCATGAGCCAGATCACAGCAAACAAAAATTGACACAGCAATATCTTATGTTTTTGTTTGTTTTGTTACTGATATCTCCCTCATACAGCAATGGAATTACAGTAACTTAAAGCTTTTAAATGATTAAGTTGTTGAGCATCGAAAGGGATCTCAACCACTAATACAGAAGTGATTCTTTTAACAGAAATCTTTTTACTGTCTTCAAAACCAAGGGCAAAACTTCTAAGGACAACAGCATTCCAGGACCATGTCTTGAAGCATCCTGATACCCTTTGAAATTCACAACTCATTCACTACATGATCTATTTAAAAAGAAACAATTAAGCTCAGAGATTAATCCTCAGTGATATAATATAATTAATGAACAATGTAATTTGAGTTTAATGTCATAAGATAATGATCTCCTACTGTTTTTGCCAAAGCAAAACAAAAATTCCACATTTATGCAGATTACAACAAAGGTATTACACCAAACTCTTTGTCACTCTCAAACCTTTGAATCTCCTATGTCACATTCATGGAAATTCCCACTTGTAATTCAATGGCTAAGATGTTTCATGGAACACAATATGAGGTAGGGTTGCAGAGAAGTGAAGATGTCCATAAAGCTGGCCAGTCACTCCTTAATGGTAAGAAAATCTTTTTACTCACTATAAATTAACCAAATAACCCTGGTTAGCATAAGATCTATTTTTGCTTAAAGCAAGTTGAAAGAGAAAACTAGAGGCAAAATAAAGGTTTTCCATTTTCAATTAAGTATTTGGAAATTAGCTTTAGTTTTATATAAAACAATTGGTTTAAAACGCTTTTAGAAATATTTCTAACAAAAACATTCACATATGGTACTACACATTCCATCCCAAAATGCTAGAAGAAAAGGTCAAACGTGAAAGAGCAAATATTTCCAATTTTCCTGACAGTATTTGCTGGTAGCTTAAAATTGCACCATCACTTCCACTAAGTTGTATCTTGCTCACAGTGCTACGAGATATTTCCACCACCTGACTCCAACTTTAAATGGAAATAGTCAGAACGTTACTGAAACTGCCCTTTTATACATTATCAAAGTCCTTAATTTGCTAAGGAAAAAAATAAAATAAACCTCCAAAATCCTGCTGTGTTGCACACAGATTTCTGTCAGTTGTATCTGCTGATAAACTACCTACAGAAAATAGGGCTTGAAATAGGTCTGGAGGCCAATCAGGGGTTCCTCCTGCACCAAGACAAAATCAGTTGTCAAATCAAATCAAAATCAGAGAAAATTCTCCACTGCTTGACAGATTTTTCTCTACCTGGAGACTGTCCTCCAAAGACTGCAATCCAACAGCCTGCCTCGATAATGTGTTTTGGTATTTACTGTGCCTCACAGTTTGAAAGTTCCTCCTATCTCAACTAAAGCTTCCCTGCTACCTTTCACAGACATTTTCAGTCTCTTGAGCTCACTGGGAATAGTGACTAGGTTGTTAACACTTTCTTTTCGGAAATTTCTGTTTTCTTCTATCTCTCCTCAATGCTGTCCTCTCAGAACAAAACAATGTCATTTACTTCAGTTTCATGGCTCCTAGACTCCCCACTATTTTGCTGCATTCTGCTCTCCCTAATTGTCTGATTTTTTTTTGTTTTTTGTTTTTTTTTTTAACCCGGAGTAACCAAAACTGGACATGTTTTAAGTTTAAATATCAGAATGTCAAGCAGAAGAGGTTATTTTATGCATTTCATACTGCTGTCAGCATGTCTTGGCATAAGGGTCTATTTTTGTTGGAAGTGGCATGATATTGTTGCTTCACAAAGTTTGCAGCCTGGTACAACGGTCAGAGATATCCTTCACTGCAGAGCTTCTGCCTAGCCAGCCATTTTGGGCTCCTGCAGTAAATCATTTCTAACTGGGGTGAAATTTGCTCTTTGCTGGCTGCCTACTGAAGGACATGTTCTCAAAGGTTAGACATCCAATCTAATCATAACTAGTCTGTACAAAACAACTCTGAATGAAGTGAAGAGTGACAGTGCATCTTATCCCATGCCAAGAGGCACTATTTGCAATATAGTGAGGTAAATTGGATGGTTAAAGACTGGTTTATAGTTGAGTTTAACAACAGCTGTCCAATGTCTAGACAGCTAATCAAAGTAAAATACACCTCCAATGCACTGTGCGTTTTCCTCATTGATCTGTACTCTGTTCCTCCTAAACTAAGAAAGGAGCGTGAAGCATTTTATGCATTTTATACCTTTTGTATCCCTCAACATACTTGTGTCTCCTCCCAGTTTATTACCTTCAGCCATGCTTGCTAAGATAATTCATTCTGTTAACCAAAAGCATTACAATGCTGCCCTTCCAAACAGGTCCCTCAGCTGTAAGTTAAGTTTTAGAAGCCGTAAGGCCTGTCCAAACAGTTGGAGAAAAAAAATTTAGAACAAATACACATAGATAACAAACACAGACACCTGTTCCTGAAATTGACAGCAATGCTTGTAATGATGCTGAGAAGTTCATTTTGAAGCCAGATGAGTTTATTTTCCATAAGAAGAAAGCAGATAATAAAAATTCACTGCTACCTGTCAGTAATGCAACAGAGCTCATAATTTCTGACTGGTACACACTGGGCACATGAGGTTTTAAAATACCGATATTCACTTCCTTGACAGACCTGAGAATTCCACGCACAATACCTGAAGTTCCACCTAATTGGAAATCTGATTTCTGCTTTGAGATGTATTTTATTGCTCAAGTTGGGCATCCAGGACCTTGAATAATTTTGCTAACGATCTACAAATGCCAGTTCTATTTATAAACTGTGTGATGCAAATCTATTCCTATCTTCCACCTACTGTTATGCATGCAAGTTTGTATACAAACAATTCCATGAGATTTAAACAAAAGAAGGAAAATGACTATTCTTGTGCAGCTGATGTGCATGCAGGTGGACAGCTTTCTGCAGTTATTCTTTCATACTGAGCTCTACTCCTTACCTTAGAAGGACACATGAGTAGGTTTGTATTATGTCTTCTATCAATCAACATTTAAATTTACTTTAAATTGAAGACAACAGTTTTGAATAGTCCTTGAGGACTTGACTGGTCTGAAACGTACAGCATTTATTCAATCGTATGCAAACTGTAGTGGAGCAGGAGTGCAGATGCAATGAAATCTCAGCTGATTCTCAGTTACTGTACGTTATTTGTGAGAACCAGTAGTAAATACGCTCACAGTCATCCGTGTGATCTGAGGATACAGATAAATCTAGCTTACCTCTTAGTACAGTACTGTATTTGTACCAGCACTGTACTATTTGTACTAGTACAGCATGAGCTGCACAAATCAAAAGCCCTTAAGTTCTAAAGTTGATTTAACACATTATGGAAACACATCAAGCATGGTGCCCCTGCTTGAACAGGCTTGTTGGACCAGATGATCTCTAGAGGTCCTTTCCAACCTCAACCAGTACGTGAAACAAATTGCAAATAATCAAATTAATTTGTGCTTACTATCTCAGACACCTGGTATCTCTTAATAAAAACCTACATATAAAATCAAAAAAAACAAAACCAAACAACATAACCACTCTAGAAAAACAATAATTGATCTGATTTAATGTTGTTTTACCTGTTAAAATATTGTCCTCCTTGGATTCAAAAAACAGCATTCAGTAACTGCTAATCACAGAATCACAGAATTGTAGGGGTTGGAAGGGACCTCCAGAGATCGAGTCCAACCCCCCTGCCAAAGCAGGTTCCCTACGGCAGGTCACACAGGTAGGCATCCAGGCAGGTCTTGAACATCTCCAGAGAAGGAGACTCCACCACCTCCCTGGGCAGCCTGTTCCAGTGCTGCATCACCCTCACTGAAAAGAAGTTCTTGCGCACATTTGTGCAGAACTTCCTATGCTGCAGTTTCCAAAATAACAGTAATACCAGAATTTTATTTGAAAATAGTTTGCCTTAAGCTATAAAAGTGAAAGGAAAATGTCATTAGATTTTTTTTTTATCCATAAGGTTTGATGCTCAATTCTTCTTCTAAACTTATTCTCTTAACCTGTGTTTTCATACTGAGAAAGCATTTGTCAACTAATTGTGAAGAAGGAGCAGAATTTAACAGGAAACGAAGCTTCTGTCAAGAAAACAGTGAACAAATCTTTCATGTTTTCAGACCAAAGCACAAACACAAATATTCAACTTCATCCTGCCCAGCATTAACAAGAAAAGTCAACTACTTTTTATGCTAAAAATGTGACCACCTCAGTGCTGCTTCAACAATTTTTCTCTTAAGCAGAGAAGATAAATAATTCATTTATTCTACATAACTTACTCTCATCATATGGATATTCTTAAGTAGGACTCCAGCACTGATCACTAAAGCACCACAAGGAACATAAGGAAAAAAGACTGCATGAAGGAGGAATGGAGGTGTTCGTAGGGGAGAACTTCTAGGCACAGAAACTTCCCAGTACTACTTCAGCAGGGAAGCAGGATTCCTCCGCAAGACCTTTGTTTGACAAAGTAGCTCTCCAATAGCAATAAAAACCTCAGAAATGAAAACTGGCCTTGCTTATGAGCTCTGGCTAAATAAAAAAATAAATAAATACATAAAGCTGTATTTATCCAGTGGTTGAGTTCACAGCACAAAGCTACATAATGATTATTCAACAGTATCACAAGCTGATATTGTCACACAAGATCCTTACATTAGGAAGGTCCCTACCCTGACAGATCCATTACAAAATCAGTGTCAATCACTCAGTCATGCTGTAAAAATGCAGACATAATTCACTAACCATCTGCAAAATCAAAAGAGCTGGCTTTAGTATATCTTCTCCTATTGATGAATGTGAACTATAGAGAACAAAAATCCCACCTGGCTAACCTATCACACATTTACTATTCAATCTTCAGTGATTTCACTGACAGAGAAGCACGATAATTCCTTTCTGTACTTCATGGGAGAAAGCCAGTGTTACTTTATAGTCACACAGCCTGCATCATTATTTAGATTGTATCAGGCAGATTTTTGATGGCTTTGAACAGGAACAGAAAAAAAAAGTTCCTCCCAATTTGCAATGAGAAAGAACCTGGCTCAGTCTATCCATGGTAATTTTTGGAAAGTTCTATTATCTACAAAGCACATAAAATAAACTTGCCTTCCATAAAGATCCTGTTCCAGTAGATTTTTCCAACATGATTTCCTCCAAGAAATATCAGATTTGATAAAATCAACATTGAAGTGCAAACAGATGCTAGGACAGCATGAAGTCGACGATGAACTCTTGGCGAGAAGAAACGTTCCTGAGGGGCAAAACAAAAGGTGCAGATAAAGTTAACAGCCCCTACAATTTTTCAAGCATTGTTAGAAAAAGACATTGTGGTTATGATAAACAATGTTTAACACAAGCTTAAATCCTTATGGATTAGCTCCTAAAGCTTTTAACATATCTAGCAGAACTGCAAGAGGGAAGATTTAGACCAGATATTAGCAAGAAATTCTTTATTGTGAGGGTGGTGAGACACTGGAACAGGTTGCCTACTGAGGCTGTGGATCGATGAAAGCAATCAAGGCCAGGCTGGACGGGAGCAACCTGGTCTAGAGGGAGGTGTCCCTGCCTATAGTGGTTGGAACTACATGATCCTAAAAGTCCCCTCCAGACCAAACCATTCTATTGTTCTATGAACTCCCACCAATGCCATTTAACTTAGGGTAAGATTTTATGACAAAAGCAGGAATGAATCATAGTTAAAGTTCAAAGGGACTTCTGGAGGTCACCTAGTCCAACATCCCTATTCAAAGAAGAGTTAGCTAGAGCAGAACAATGTCAAGTTGGTTTCTTCCACTTTACAATTTGGTATCTATACACATGGTAAGATCCCCCCCGAGACTTCTCTTCTCCAGGCTGAACCCTACACTCTCAGTTACTCTTTATACAGAACATGCTCCCGTTCCCTTTCACCGCTTTTGTTGTATTTTGATGGACTCATTCCAATACATCCCTGCCCCTTCTGTACCAGGAAACTCAGAACTGGACACAGTTCTATATATTTGGTGTCTTAATTTTGCTTTTTAGATGTAGTCCTTGAATATCTTTTTGTTGACAGTGTACGCAACAAACAACATGCTTCTGGGGCTGATAATACTTTGTAATGGATTCCCTATGAAGTAAAGCACATCAGTACAAAACAAGTAGCGTAAAAAAATTCTGAATTTGTTCACACTTTGGTTAATTAATTAGAATTCACTGGAAGAATCTAGTCAGATCTGAACTGGTGATTAGATTGAGTCTCTTAATAAACAGATATTTCCATATGAAGATTGCTTAAATATATATGCAATCCCAATACTTTTCACTGCAACCATTGCTGCTCGTATTTGAGAACTGTAAACACCTGTTGTAAAGTTCCTGTATTGTTGTCCTAATGATCCAAATAAAGCAAGACTATCATACACTAGTTCACCTTTTTCTATATTTATATTGTGCATTATCACTAGAAATGCGAATGCGGCAAGGGAGACTGCAGAAAGACTGTGAAAGAAGTAGAAAGCTTTAGCTTTCTCCAGTCCTCATATCTTGGGAAAATACTACCTCATTACACTACTGCATAAAAAGTAAAATCTTGTTTATCATGTCCCCAGGCTGAAAGCTTCCTCATATAGTGCCTGAATCTGTAAAAGACTGAGTGCAGAGTAATAAGCATTCGCCAGTGCATGGAAACTAAGGAAAATATCAGGAGGTGCTCAGCCTTCATGTCATAAATGACGATGTTACAGAAAACAGTCTTGTGACTATAGCATCAAAAAAAGAAAGAAAAAGCAAACCACAAAAAAACAGACCAGTAATTAATCTTTAATAGCTGCAGCCAGACTACAATTCATGCTCAGATACCTGAAACAAAATTAGCACATGGTCAAAAGAGACTTAAAAATACATTTCTAGACAAATTGCTAGTTTGCTAGTTCTATAAGCATGGGAACAAATGTTTCAACTGCTTGATTATTAAGTTACAAAATTTCAAATAAATGAATTACAAGCATAAAAACATAATTTTAATGTATTACTGCAAAATAGATCTCTGGTAAATCAAATGTTAGTCCCAGCAGGAACTATATCTAGTGCATGAGTCAGCCTGAGCCAGCACAAAAACACAGATAGATAAGCTTCTATCGGCCTATATGTCAATATCATAACAGTCAATCTTCCATAAAACCCTGGGAAAAACACCCACATGTGAATACAGAGAGTGAGATTTTCCTCTGAAAACTCTGGATCAAAACTAGTGTATGATAGGGCAGAGAATATAAGAAAATTATACAAATATTCACGGACGCAGTTACTTAGTAAAATAAGTAAAATCTCTTTCTCTTTTTAGTACACTGCATCCCCAAAGTTGCCCATAATATTTTCTTTCAGTTCCCAGACAGGTATCTTGCCTCCTTCTGAAATGTACAGTATGAATGTGTATTCCCATATAGCAAACAAAGCATGTGCCTTTTTACAATGCATAAATGCATACAGATGAAATGTTCCAAATCTTGCTATTAAATCTGTGTTAACAACCAAGTTTAATTAAGGAACAGCTATGGACTTTTGTATTCAAAGTCACTCTTCTTACATCGTGTTGATCAATTCAGACTGTAGCTTATCTATATAGCATATCACTAGCATATCTATTCTCATTCTCCTTTTCTCTAACAAATTTCTGCATCAACTCCACAGAGAAACAGTTTCAGTTAGGGAAAAGAGTTAGAGATGGGCAATCCATCAGAGAGTTTGTGTTTGATGGCATTTTCCACTAAGCAGTTGATTCGAGCCAGTAAGTTTGTGGGGTATGTCTGTTTTGCAACCCAAAGCAATAACACTAAGGCAAACAACATGGCCAAAAAAGCTCTGATTTTTTTTTTTTTTTTTTTTTTTTTTTAATGAATACAGTTACTAAAAAAATAAATAAACCTGTCACATAAAATACATCATGCTCTACAAAAGTGCTATATGTTAAACAGTACAAATGAAACATAAAAGCCTTTGGTCGTTTATAAGGTATAAGTTTAAGACAGAAATGATTCAGACAGAAACTGAACAATTTCTGGGCTGTATGTAGCTAATTTCCACTAATGTTGCTAGGCATCAATCCAAAAAAGCAGTACAAATTTTCTTGAGAGTCTCTGATGTCAGTGCAGCTTTTACCCAGCTGCCACAAAGGTAACAAATAAAAAAATTCTCTTAACATCTCATGTCATCTGAAAAAGCTAACTATAGGAGTACTTGAGTAGTTACTGTGCTCAAATTATTACACTAGTCGTATCAATGTATGTATGTATGTAGAACGACTGAAATTGCTCTTGATATTCCATAGTAACATTTGTGATTTAATTATCTACCAGCATTTACATCTTTCTGAATATAAAACATGTCATTTTCATCAAAGACGACAAAATAATAGAAAACAAAAATCACAACCACAATTCTTCATTACACAATTTAATGCCTTTAACAATATATTCCATTGCAATGATTTTTTTTCTGCTGCGTCTTTGCCTCCTCTCCTTTCCTGTTGGACATACTGTCAGGAAAGTGGTGAAAGAGCATGTCATGTTAAAATGACACTGAAGCTATAGCTGCCTGGATGATACTCCGGAGTTTGCAAGTATACATCTTTACAGAGCAAAACAGATTCACAATATTTATTTCTTTTTGAACTACCCTTCCAGAGACTTGGTAATCCAAGCAAACAAAATCAGATTGCATAGTAGAACTGGAGACCCAGTTGAATGTTTCTCATAGGAACACATGTGCTGTGGAATAAAACTCTCGGATACGATGGCCAGCATGACATGAAAGATGTGCTTGAGACTACAAACTGTAACAGTATAGATTACATTACTTTATTTTCATCTGCCTTTGGTTTTCAAAGGGTGAAAAGACTCTAGTACATTTTTTAGTAGAGTTGCCCAAGTTTAAACATAGAATATTTATGATGTAATTAGTATCTACAGATTTAATCCTAACCTAATCAACCCTAACAGTCGATCTGTAAAAAATTTTATAACAAAATATAATTTGTGCTGTTTGTTGTGTTGAAGAAGTCAAGTAAATTCACTATGCAAAACCTAGTCCTTCCATTATGTTCCACTGCCTCCCAAACATACAAAGGGAAGCAAGTATTCTTCTCAAGGCCACTACAGCTCCATCCTTTCAACTTCTTTTTACTAGAGAAGCAATGTTTAAAAGGTAATTTAATGTCAACTCATATGTACATTAGAAGAATAAAATTAAATCTTCTTTCCAATGGGCTGTTCATATAGGTTGTAAAGGATTTTGGCAGGGAGGCGATGAAGCAACTAAAATTTGTGGGATGTTACAGTCACTGTTACAAGAGGAGCATAGATGTGTCCTTATGCATACTAGGGAAATCAGTGGAAGGAAAATCTCAGATTGCTAATTGGAATGCCTGTTACCAGTGTAATCTAAGGACCTAAAGTTCAGCTCATTGCTCTCAACCAAAGAGTAAGGCCTATTCATGTTTGCTTCTCTACCGAAGAGAGAGAGACCATCCTGTCAATCTCAAAAGCAATTTAAAGTGCTTTCTTTCCAAAAATATTCCTAGATAAATAAAGGTCAACTCTTCAAAACTGATCTCTGAGCCTTCGTAATCACCTCCATTAACACATGAGCAAATACTTCAATGCCTCCCTTGAATTTGGGTCATCCGCAATGCAGCCATTCGCCAAAAATAACAGCAACATAGAAAAGCAAGAGAACAGGAGAAAAACTGAAAGAGAGCGAGGAGCAGATGGGACAGTGGGAAGGGAAGTGATACATCCTGACTAACAGTTATTGGCTATTTTATCTAGCTTCAGTTACGGACACTGAAATGCAGGGCAGGGTGTGACTGAGCAGCTGGGGGAGCAGATGGGATGGAGGAAAGGCTGCAAGTTGTGACAAAACTCTGCCAAACAGAATGTCAACGTATTTATTTTCTGAAGTGAGCAGTAGAATGGGCTGAGTCC
Source organism: Centrocercus urophasianus (assembly GCF_019232065.1). Classification (NCBI taxonomy): domain Eukaryota; kingdom Metazoa; phylum Chordata; class Aves; order Galliformes; family Phasianidae; genus Centrocercus; species Centrocercus urophasianus. Next base: position 81,435,830 of record NW_024884142.1, on the reverse strand, counting down.
AAGCAGTGCAGCAACTTCTGAACGAACTTGTTAATGCACATTGTCAATGGGTAATAGTGACAAAAGTGCATTTGAGGGACTGCAGAAATGGAGGGAGGGCGTACACGCAGTCATTAATAAAATGTTGGTAAAAGTCAGGCTTGAGAAGCAGCAGAAGCAATGGAAAGGCAGCTGATAAGAAGTTGAAATGTCACTGGGAGATCTCTTCCTGCTCCCCGAAACTGAAGGAAGCTGGTAGACGGGGTAACAGCAGAGACTTTACTACACAACAGAAGAAGAAAAGCAACAAAAATAAAGAATTTGGTTTGAATACAGATGGAAAATATCAATTTATGAAATAATGCAGAAGAAATTATGGAATTCCCAGTACTGCTATAACAATAACAAAATAAGAAACAAGCCTGTAAGTAGGACGTAAGCAAAATGCGCTACCAAGATCTCATCCATCTACAATGTCTGCAGCAAACAGAAGAACAAACTTAATTTCCCACCAACATATACTGCACTCTTCAGTAATCATGTAATCCTTCCTGTTTGCTCCACACTCCATCTAGCTCTAGCCCAAACCCAACCCTTTACTTTTGTTTGCTTTACTCTTTTGGCATCTTGTTTTGCTTGTGGTTATCTCTCCCTTCACTCCAAGTCTAACTATGGCTTGGAGGCCAACTGTTGCTCCCCAAAGCATATACTTTCATTCCAAAGCAAATGTACAGATCAGCTCCCAGAAGGTTCACAAAGGAAGGAGGGCACTGACAACATTTTTCTGAGACAGGATGATGCAAATGACCTGTAATTCCCTACTGACAATACGTCACTTCTATAAAAAAAGGACCATGCAATTAAAATCAAAGAGTTGTCAGTTAAGATCTATGTTCAAAATAGAACTTGTTTCTGAACTTAGAAATAAATGCTATATATAGTATTTGAAAAGATACTCATTTTCTCTATTGATGCCTTACTAAACATTCAGTCATCAAAACGTTGTCTTGCACTAGAACCAGTTCATTTTTAGAATTTCCAGAAGATCTACATTTATAGCATTGCTCAGCAAAGAGCCAAACCCCTTTCAGTTTGAAGAAAGCCTCCTACCAGCTCGAACATACGCACCACAGTTAAGGATGCATGTGTGAAAGTTGACATAAGCAGAAATAAATTTCTGTGCTTATTCCCATATTTCCTCATCACCCTCAAAGAACCTGCCCAAACATTTTTTTAAAAAGTGGCAGCTTGTAAAAAGTGCAAAATGAACAGCATTGAAACACACCATCCTCGTTTTTGGTGGGTTTTTTTTTGTTTGTTTGTTGAAAGCAGGGAATCCAACCAAGTAATGACTCCTCCTTGTCCAGGTAGACATTCTTACCTTTGTCCTTCTAGTTCCCATTTTGCCTTTTCTGGCTCTCTCATCTCTCTCATCCACATTCTGATGTTTTTATTTTTTTAATTCTATCTAAATTGGAAGCTGGTCTAACTTGTCTAATCATTAGTGCAGATTTTTGCACAAGATTTTTGTCCTGCCCTTATGGTCCTCCTGCACTGCCACTGTGAAACAATACACACTAATAATCCCCATGGATACACCTCATAAACTCTTTCAACACAGACCTTATTTAAAAGCTTGGAAGATTCTCAGGCTCAGTTATACTGTGCATTATTGCACACAATTCTGAAAGGCACAGTGGAAAGAAGGGAGCATGCAACTCCTAGTTTCTATTGTTTGCACAAATTTTTAAGGTGAGAAACAGAGGAGGCTATACTGACATAATAGTAAAAAAGAACTGCATTATCAGATTCACATTCTTTTCACCCTTAACATGATTTGCTTCTCAAACTGCATTATGACTAGAGCACCAGAAAACTACTTGATGTCTCCGAAGTAGAACAGGAGGTAAATGATGCTGGATGGGAGAAATATTTATTTGTTATGACAACTGGCAGATACATAATGGGGTTCACAGCTAACGCTGCTGTCTGAAGCAGAGCAGCAATCACCTGGTTAAAGACAGATGAAAAAGCATAGCAGTGATGCCACTGATGGCATCAAAATTAATGTTTCTTGCACACTGTTGACAAAAAAGCAATGCTCATACTCAGAAGGTAGGAAATGATAGAATGTTATCTCTGAAATCCTGCTGCAGGCACTTACGTCACTGAAGCTTTTATCATATTGTAATGCTTGTCCTTAATGCAAAACACTTATCAGACTATTACTGAGTTTGCAGCAAGAACTTCCCTAAGCAAAGGAAACCAGAGGCAGAATGCAAGCGTGTGTCTTTCTGTGTTTGTGCATGTCTAGCAGGATTCTCTGAATGCTTTGGGATCCACTTCCACGAAAATAAAAGAGTTGAGAAAGTTGAAAAAATCAAGCAAGGCAAAACCATGGCAAGAATTTCTTGACTCAGAACTATTATTGGCAAAGCTGGAAGCAATTGAAAACTACATTTATCTTTCAGCTGCTCAGTATTAAGCATCACCTTGATAATTCAGCTTCCTAGTCCTAGGTACCATACATTAACAATCAGTGTTCACAAATCTGCCATGACAAACATTCTGTTCACATCAAAAGAAAGGAGTTTCAATTGATTTTGAGTCAAGAGAACATCTGCTAGTAGAGATTTCTGGTTAGAAGAATGTTATGATTGAACTCAGTGTTCAGGGGGAGGCAGGCAGAAGGCATTTAACCTCTGCCTCTAGAAATGCAAGATGCCTGCTCTTTGCTCCTCAGAGTATGACAGCAAGCTCTTTGCATTGGCTGGGTTTTGACACTATGAATGATACCTGTAACTCAGAAAAAGATTTCAGCACTGCAGGGTATCTGAATCTGATTAAAGGACTTTGTTCAACTTCCTTGCCTTACATTATTATACTTTCTCAGACAGTAAAGAGACCAACCCAGCAGAAGTCTACAGCAAACACATAAAAAGACTGAGAAGAAAGCATTGCTGCAATGCCTGTCGCTTAAATGAATCACCATGTTGCAATAAAAATGTGAATTAATTACTTAAAGCTATTAGTAAAGGAGAAAATGTGAGAGAGCCTTCTGAGATTAGTTAAACCAGTGTTACAAATATTCTTTCCAGCAAACAAAGCAAAATAAAGACCAAAGCCTAGTGTGTACTAAAGAACAGCTGGGCACACCGTGCAGTATCTCTCCATGTTCCAGTCCAGATCTCTGCAAGTTCATTTCATCATTTATTATGAATAACTATAGAAATGCTGATGCTTTGAGCAGAAAACACACGCAACCAAATTACTCAGATAAAAGAAAAAAGAAATAAAAAAAAAAATCCAGACCAGAAGAACCCTTATTACAGTCTTTGAAATTCTTCTAAAATCCTGTTCTATCCAGTGTTGAGATTGCAAATTATCATTGCCATGTACCTAGTATCCAGAACAAAGGAGATATTTCACCTATAGACACAAATATACAGAGTTCATTGTCCCAGTGGAAAAAAATCCCCTAATCCCCTAGTGGAGCACATTAACCAAAACCATGGACATCATACAAAATATTTTCCCTTTTACAAAGAGGGGGGAAAAGGCACTTATAGTGGACTGAAATTGCCTGTATCAGTTCACTGTGTCACAACCATAAATATAAATTTAGAAAACAAAGTATTTTGCAGTTCAAAAACTCAAAACATGTACAAAGGTAGTAAACAGTATTATAAAATAAGAACTGCTTAATATTAGTTGGCTTTCCAAGGTGAGATGCTAACAATGCATTTAGGTCCTTTATAAGTAAAGTTACGAATATGATTTTACACCAGGAATTCATTACAGCAGGATTTTTAGAAGAGATATCTTTGTGTCTCAATTTAAAAAATTCAAATGACATCTTTTCACTTTACCAGGAAGCAACTAAGAAAATAAACGCTACTGTTTCAACTGAAATTAAAACATTAATTTTAACCATCTGTCAACTTCATCCTCTTTGCTACGTCTTCTTTTGGACAATTTCCAGAGCTATTAGTTTAAAGATACTGTCAGATATTTTAAAGTTTAAATAATCTTAAATGTATTTCTAAACCAAGATGTCACTTTTTCAGGCATAGATTTTTACCTTGTTTCCCTTAAGGAGAAGGAGGAGGGAAAAAAAATGAAATCATTGGGAGAATGACAGCCGTTAGCATTTTCTTTCATAAATCTGACCCATTATTTATTAAAAGCCAATACAAATCCTGTCACTGACTTCAAATGGGTTACTACTGGGATCTCTGTTCATCTGGAGGAAAATAATATTGCATTGGTGGGAAAAGAAACAACACTATTTTGCTCTTTACAGTTTCACATATCGCATGAAAAAATAAATACCCTGATAAAAATCCAGTGAAACTCCCCCAGTTTAATGCATTGTTCACATAGATAGCCTAGCTCATGATGCATAGCATCTATTGTTATTCTCTATATAATGCTTTAATAAAAAGAAATAAAATGTTACTGCATTCAGCTAACAAGTAACCTCTATTAAGCCAAAAATGATCTGCAGGTAACTTCTCACAACAAAACTCATAAGCATGAAAGTTCAAAACGGTTTGAGCTGAAAACAACAAGCAAGTGCATCAGCTCTTCTGAAGTTGAAATCAGGAAAGTAGGCACTGTTTTGCAACCAGAGGGGATGACCAGCTTCAGGTCCAAATTTTTGGGTCAGGAAATTCACCATTTCCAGTAAATATTTATTTATAGGCTGGTATTACTTCTCATAAACAATGCTTCTGCTTCCTTGTTTGTTCCAGTTCAATATGCCTGAGAGGACATTTAAAACCCAACAGACTGAATTCAAAGCTATAGAAGTGTTATTTGCTCACACTGTGCTAAGTTCGAAGTGCTGAGATTTAAATTACCATAAAATCTGAATAAATGCAGGGTTCAATTCTTTTTATACATATTCTTAGCACAGGATTCAGTGAATGATAAGAATAAAACACACTTTATTTAGATTTCTAAATCTATTGCAAGAGAAGGGAGAGGGCACAGTAGGAAATAACAGAAGTAGCTTTTCTTTAATTACTGTTATACTTTGTGATCAATTCAATTTTAAGAATGAAGCCGAATTGAAACTGAACTTACTTTTCATAATTAAAAAAATATATATATATATATTCCCATTCACCTGAATTCTGTAACTGAACTTTAAGGAGGGATGAAATGGGAAAAATGCACGTAGTTCATTATTAGGGGATTAATTGTACCAAAAAATGAATCTTTTTGGCAGCAGTTAACTATACTTAGAATGAATCCATCACATATGACCACACCTTCATAATGCCATGTCTTTATCATTTTAATAGTTTTTAAGAACTTAATTACTTGACAGTTCTTTTAGAAAATCCAACACAATGGCATTAAGTACAAAGAGCCTCTACAGTTATATGTTCCTCATTTGATGCCTGAAAATCTCCAGTCCAGAGACCTATGTATGGAACTGGTCAGATGCTGAAGCTCAGTTTCACTCTAGAAGGCAAATTAATGGATCTGATTATCTTATTCTCTGGGACAGAAAACAAACTGCTTCCAGACAGTCACCAAATTCATAGTGATGGGCACTGACTACTAAATTACTTGGCTGAATCAGTTGCCACAGCCTCTCAGAAAAAAATACTGAAATAGGGATGGAGAACAAACAATTATTTGAGCATCAACACTGAAGAGTGAGTCACTGCCAGCACAGTATTACAGAGTATGAATTCTGAGCACCCTATCTCTAGTAAGGAAGAAAGACATAAGAATTACTTATTCTTACAGAGAGTTATTAGAATATTTGGGATTAAATACTAAGCAAACCCGCAGATGACAATGATCATCAAATTAAAGCAGTGCTTTTTGCATATGACTGTTTGTCAAATGCTATATGGAGAAAAGTATAAGTGAACGAAGATAGAATGTGTCAGTAAAGTAAAAATATCAGAGGTCTCCAAAACACTTTCTTTATCCGATTGCTTGGTGACCTAAGATTTGCCAAAGTAAGTTTGTTCCCAGATGCACTCAGCTGCTTGACCAGGAAACACACGGTTAGAAAATTACACTACTAATCTTAGCAAAGATGAATATTTTAAGGCCATCCTGAGTGAAATCAGAATACAAATACTGAAACTCTAAAACTGGCTTCTGTTTAACTGTATACAATGTGACACTCAGTTGCATATACTAGCATTGCAGACTTTTAAGACCATGCACATTTGAGTGTTTGCCTGGTTCTTTTTTGAAGAATTCTAGTTACACAGCTCACCTCAAATAGAAGAAGGTGGGGAAGGGAATGTTTCTGTATCTGTTAATCTCTAGTTTTAATTCAAATTACAACAAACCAATAGCTAGGAATTACAGACAAGCATGGAACCAGGAAACAGGAACACAAAATGAAGAGAGATTCAACTTACAATTAAGTCCTGAATAATTGGAACAGAAAGTATCCTCTTGACACCATTTTCCACAATTACTCCAAGCCAATTAAGTACTCCCCAGTACCACAGATAGCTCTGTCCTCCATGCCAATAGCTTACAAAGGCAAAAGTGAGGGCAGTGGAAAAGAGCATTCCTGGCAGACTGGACTGAGATCCTCCCATGGGAACATAAATGTACCTGTAAGTGAAGAGACAGATAAGCAGCATTATTATGGCTTTCATAGACCTCTCAGAAAAAGAAAAAAAAAAAATTCACTGTAGAATAATTTTGTTATTTCATAATTTAATAAAAAACAAACTTGACTAACTGACACTCTCTACACTGCCTGCCCCAGCTTCTGCAACATTGTATAGACCACTTCAAGGACTATGCACTCATCTTGTTTGGCAAAACTATGATTTTGCAGTCAAGAGAATTCTGTATTAGGCAAATGTATATGATAAATTACGTTCTCAAAATTGTGAACAGTGCATTCAGCCTTTTTAAACTTCAGTAGTTGTAAGCCAACTTGCATGCACAAAAATCATATGTAATCTTGGGAATTTAAATTATAACATTCTTCACAATAAAATTTAAAACGTTCTTTGAAGTTGTATATAGACATAACTAACATAACTTTTACATTTATCAGAAATGCAGACACAAGCAAAGATGTATTTTTTATTTTTAGAAGTGTTCAATTTCTTTATTTTTTAATCTTTTATTAAAAATTATATTAGCTGCAAGTATCTCTTATCCAGTTCTTCCATTACCCTTTCAGGTTCACTTTTGCCCAATGACCTTTGCAGCATATGTACCGTCCTCCTGCTCCAAAAATACCTGTACAAAAAGTACAGCATGCATTTATGCATCTGGATTGAAACTGACTCCAGGAGTCAGAACCTCAGTCTTTAATTAATGCTTAGAAGTGTCAGGAAAGCTGTACTTGTTCAACTGGAACACTAGGAGCAATGGGATTCTAAAAGCTGGTGCTGATTTCTGGGTCATTTCACTTCTAACCTGCCTAGAGGGCTGCATCCACTTCTGCCAGTTAGAAAATAAGGCATGGTCACTGCTTTATTTGTAAACAGCCTTTATTTGTAGAAGTTAAGTATTTCTGTCAACACTTTGAAGAAGTTCATCTGGCAATAGGGTCACAGCCCTGCTCATGAGCAGCAGCGAAGAGCCGCTGTGTGAGAAGTGCCCATGACAATTCCTTTCAGCTGTCACTCCTTTGGCATAGTGCACCCTTGTCATGTGTGAAACTATTTCTACTTGGTAAGACAATTAAAGGAATCCTTTTTCCACAGACATTTTTAGTTCTCAACTTTTACATTCAGAAATAGATACTAGCTCAGAGATTGCACAAGGAAATTAATGTAGTGCTTTATTTTTAACCTTTGAAAGTAAAATACAGTATCAGGGTAAAATAAAGTAATGAGAGTAATTAAGATGTAAATGGAAAGTCATTAAAAAAACCCAACCCTTTCAAGTGCTCCAAATTCTCTCTAAGCATCATATCAATACACTCTGTTCCCTCCACCTGTTACAAAGAACATCTGATTACATTTATAATGATTTTCAGTGTGTGATTTTTTTTTTTTTAATCAAGCATACAAAAATAAATAGAAATTGAAGTCAACAGTTCTTATATATGTTGTGTTTTTCTTCTCTCCCCCTTCCTATTCTTTTCTCAGCTCCACCCTTCTCACATCATGCAGATAAAAAACACAAGTGGGAACAATGCATCCTTGCAGCGGCCATCAGTGGGTCTGACAGCAGAGAGGCATGCCATAACAGCCTGTAAGCAAACAGGCTCCTGCATCTGGAGAATGAGGCCTGATCCTGAGATCAAATTAAACTGATGACACTTCGATACACAAACATGACAGTGGCATGCAGTATCTTCTTTTTCAATGCATCTATCCTGTTCTTAAAGAGAAGATGATGTTTGTTTCAGTGGGTCTGCTCTCCTTTCACTGGTAGCCAGAGAAATTCCTCCTACTCCAAGCACTACAGAGGTGGAAGACCAAGTTACCTCACCTACTTATTACCTACTTTTGCAAAGCCTTCCCTTCTCTTTCAAAGGCAAGGCTGGATACAATGACCAGCTCCCCTTGCAAGCTGTGTTCTTCAAAGCGAAGGAACTGTGATCTTTCGAGGAGCCTGGTCTACTCTCTGCTGCCATAGGAGCCAAAACTGCTGATGCTGTCACTGTCACCACAGTTCATCTACAGTTGTATATTTACTGAAAAACACTACCCAGATGCTACCAGAGAGGAATCTTACCTTACTGTAAGCCTAAAGAAATCTTTCTACTGGCCTGAGAGGGTACAGAGTTAAATCCAGAACACAAAAAATGGATTTTACTGCAGAAACGCTCTGGGTTTGTGTATCATATTTTTCCATGCACTGAAGGACTGGAGCTGTGGTATAGGCAGTGGAAATCTTGTTTCTGCTGTCATTGGGATTGGCATGACCAGAAATGGACACAGGCAACAAGTCAGCTTTTTCACTTGCAATCGTAGATCAGTTTAAGTTGCTTTGAATGGCTTACAGAGTACTGTGCAGAGGAAAATAAGCTGTTTTCAGATTTTTAGTGCTTAACAACAGCAGCTAATTAATTGAGCAGCACTAATTCAATTCTTGGTGAATCTTCAAGTTCAGTGGAGTTTTAATTCCCAGCAAGGCCAATGGCATTTGTGCAATTGAAAATTTGCTTGTGCTATCCTGGTAAAGAACTATCTGCAGAAGCACAGAAGCTGAACAGAGTCATGAAATCTTTGTTGACATTTTGACCTTTCCATCTGCCACTGTGGGGATTCGGCTGCTTTGCCTGGTGGAAAAATGTGAAGCAGAAAGCAAAGCCTCTCTCCCTTCCCTTCAGCTACCAGAAGAATACATAACACAGACTGGCTGCCACTTCTTGTCACAAGGCCACCAACTGCCTTCAGACTGCATGGCCATATCTTTGATGGGTGGGCACCCACTGGCAATTTTCAAGTAGGTGTAAGAGGCTGGTGGATGTTGAATCATTTTTCTCAAGCAGTAGGAAAAGCAATTTTGTATGTCCTTAAACTATTTACAAAGAAAAAAAAAAGTGCAAAATCCATGATTACATTACAGAACCAGCTTTGGTTTGACGTCAGAAAAGTTACGTGGGCCACCTCATCACACACACCCTGTACCCATGTTGTGTGCTTCCATTCACAGTCCTGGGTGGACAGGTCTGGGTACAAGAAAGAAGGCAACTAAGGCAGTATGCAGCCAGAGCTAGATCCTGGTCGCTTGCCAACAGCCTCCCCTTCTGCTCCCTCACATAACCAAGATTATTTTACCACCACAAGGGCTCTTTGGTGTTACAAAACCTGTTACAAAAATGCATTTTTTATATTTTTGAGCATCATGGCACACTAGAGTCTAATTTCTCAATACTTTCTCTATGCATTTACACAGAAGAGTACTTATTTGAGTAGAAAAAGTTATATTTATGCTGAAGAAAAGTGAAATGCAAGGGAGAATAAACCAGCGAATAGTATTATTAAGCCAGAAGATAGAAGAAACGTATCTTTTATGACATAGTACCTGCTTTGTAAATAACAATTATGTCTCCAACTACTTGCACAAGGAAAAATTGTTTAGAAGACACATTTTCTGCCACGTCTTCAAGCTAAAACATTTCCTGGAGTGAAATGAAACATCCAAGAATATACAGGAAGCCTGCACTAAGAACAGAGTCAGCTGAGGATGCTTTGTTACACCAGCATGACACTGATATGCAATACCCTTTTTCTAGCATTTCTATCCCTTCCTTCCTAGAGACAATGTGAAGACTTCATGCTCACTGTGGCATCCAGAATCCTCAATAAGTGAAGACAGCTGAGATTCGAACAAGAACTAATTACATGGGGAAGAAAAGGAAGTTCTTACAGCACGTTAGGTAAGCTGCTTGGTTCTCCAGTTCACTACCAAAATCCGTAATGAAGAAAGGATGTGGAAAAGAGAGACAGACAGAGAGAAGAGACAGAGGGACAGAGAGATCAAGAGGCATGGCTATTATAATTTCATGTCCTACATATGCAAGCTTTCCAGATTTTTCTTTGCTATCATTACCACTTTGTATCTTCAGCGTATTCTGTGGTTTTCCTATACTGTGATTTGAAACTAGAAGTTTGCATATACAAAGAGGTTATTGTAGAGCATGCTGATCTGCTCTGCCACATGAAACATTACATAAATATCTCATTTTAAGCTTTCATGCAGTTTTTAAGACTATTTCCATCTCTAATCACAGAAAATCCACAGAGAAGCTCAAAACTCATACGTCAGGGACTACTAGCATGTAAAAGTAATAACAGATCTTCATGTCAGACTAACACAATTCAAAGGAACACCCTTGTAGCAGAATTTCTTAACAGCTTATAAGCAGAGTACACATTTACTGCAGATGTGCAAGGAAGGCAGGCTTACCTGAAAAATGAGGTGCCAGTGTGCAAAAACTCTAACACAATTCACATGCACACACACAAAGAAAACTGAACAGTTATTTGGTAGTCAGTGAGCCAAAGAAAAACAAATGAAGGAAAGTATTGAAATGTTTTCCAAAGAGAAAAGAACATTAAAGCAAATGGATTTGAGGATGGTAACTGCTGGTGCCCTTCCAGGTTATTTTACATGGACAGTTAACTGCTCCCTTCTTAAGATCCACAAAAATTACAAATAGGAAAATATTTACTATTTTAAAAAAATGCACGTTTGGTAAGTATTTAAAAACATGAACACCATCTTATGTGATCAAAAGTCATTCCCTGCCAACTCTTCAAAAGTAAATTTTGTCAACCCTACAGCACATTTCTGAGAGTATCATTTCAACTGTTAGCTTCCAGGTCATTTGTCTGTTGCAGTATGTGGAGGGGGTGGATGGACACAGGAACTCCAAGCTTGCCAGCGGATGGCTTCTCTGTCTCTATGGCCTAAGCACTTCCTTGGAAACAGTGCGTTGCCAGCCAGTTCAGTGAGATCAGATCAGCCTACGTTCTCAGGCGTCCCCTTCTATGGTAAAGATCCTATCAGTTTTCATGTTTCCACACCCTATGTTGATTTCAAACAAAAAGCTGCTAAACACGATGTCACTTTTTCCAAAGCAGCACAACTACCTGTGGATATTCTAATACTCAAGTACCTTACTTTCACTGACACTTACAGTAGCTTAAATCGGCTTACTTACAGCCAGCAAGCTGTTCCAGTTACACAACTTATCTTCTCACTCGTTAAGTGAACATTAGAGAATTGGATAACATAAGTAAATGGTACCATAAAAATCCCCAAAGCAAAGGTATTTAAAAGTGGCATTTATTTATTCAAGACAATAATGTTTAAGTCCGATAGTCATTTTGTTGGTTTTCTTGAAGAGGTAATCAACAAACAATTGTAAGAGATCTAACAGTATTTTTCTTGGAAAACAGACTTTTCCCTGCTACTAATTATAAATATGTGATAAAGTTTTTAGTTTGGAACTTCAGACAATAGCTAAGAAGAGCATTTGCAACGAGTTAAGAACCAATCTGAAGGGCTTTATTCCTTTAGGCCTCAATACACTCTTTTTAATTCCATATGCGTACTTAAATCTTGAGGTACGAGCAAGTAAAGCACCTGTTTTAACGCTGTTCTGTTCAGGGCCTTTCTTTAATGTGTGCTTAAACTTCCTGCTAACTAAGGACACAAAGCAAAATGCATGCTGTCCAAGACTTTTCTTTCCTTCTTCTTTAGTATTGGTCTTGCATGAAATGTAAATTTAAAAAATTGCTTGTAATTGCAAACTTCTTGTTTTATTTCTAGGAATACTGGTGCTCCAAAATCCAGTTCGTCTGTAAATTTCTAAGCATTCAGGGGTTCATCATACTGTTTTTGAGTTACAGTTGCATAGTCGTTAGAACAGAAGTTAAAAAAACAATAATACATTTTTCCATTTTACATCAAGTTCTGTACAGTGAAAGTATCCATTTGCAGGCATGTGTGCTAAGTTTTGTCCACACATCCTGATGCCTGGAGAATCTGACCCTTTAAGTCAACAGAAAAATTTTCATTACTAGTTACAAAATCAACTGAGACTGAACAATTGTGAGAAAACAATTCAGATAACCAAGTTACTGTTCATTTTGCTTCTGAACTTTTCCCAGGGACTGTCACTGTGAAAGAGATGAAAGTGTGGCAGGATACAGAGTGACAAGCAGACAGCGATTCCCTGCAAAGCTGAGGCTTGGCTTCTTTCACTTATTTAACCTTTTAATCATCCTGGGTTTTCTTTTCATGGGTTTAGATCATTTGTTTTAAACTTTTTCTCTACAGCAGAATAAAAAAGATCTTGGGCCAGTTCTGCAAATTCTTACTTCTGGGTGAGCTCTTACAATTCCTGTTCTGTCAATTCAAACTGACACTCACTCCAGTGGAGCTATGTGAAGTGGATAAGTACAGCACATCTGTAAGTCTTTATGAGACTGGGTCCCACATGAGTAAATCTGTTTTAAATCACAGAAACATCTCCTGTAATCAAGACTGTGAAAGCTGAGCCCCACATATTTCTACCTGAAATTAAAAAAAATAACGGTATCACTCGGTAAAAGAAGAGTAGGATTTGGTATCATTTGGCAAGGAGAGGTAAGCTTTGTTCTGACTGAAAACTTTTTTTTTTTTTTTTTTTTTACATCATCTAATAGTTCTGGTGGCCTGCTGGCAAAGCCTTTTAACCCCTGTGAGATTCTGTCACCTCACCAGTTGAATACAGAGTTCAGACAGACCTTGACAAATGGAGACCCTTTAAAGAAAGTAAGCTAACATTGGCTCCAGGCATGTCTTGCTAAATTACCACAAAAATATGTAATGAGAAATTAAGTCCATTTAGGTTACAAAGCATTAATGAGGATATTCATATGGAAGAACACACAGCTTTATAAATATGACCTGAATTTTGTTCACTTTCCAGTTGCCATTATGTTTCCCACTGAAGATTGAGTGCACAGTTTCCTATTTAAAAACTGAAAAGTTTTTTTATGTATTCTTCTTCTCTTGGATTGAACACCAAAAACTGAGTTCACAAGTCAAAGGGTGGAAAACTGCGGAATATTAAATAAATCATTTTGAATTCACTCTTGTAAGGAAGCTCATGCTTTCAAAGAGATTCATGTACTTTAAATGAAATTTTAATCTAAATCATAATACTTCCTTTTAATAGAAAGAGTTTCATTATTGGTAGGCTGCTGTGCTTAGTTTTCCCTTAACTGTCTCTAAGAAATAAAGAAACCCCACCTACCACCTGTTTGCAGTCAAATACAAAGCTACTCACTCATCTGATTACAGTGGAAGTGGGAGATGTTCCACAAGACCAAAGAACTGTAAGATTGTTGAGATCACTCAGAAGTCCCAGGCAAGGTGCCATTCTTTCCACTGATGGTAGGAGATTATCTGCTATTGCCAAAATGGGCTTAGTGGCTGTGCAGAGGGCAGGAACCTCCTGACTCATCCCACACAGAGTCTGCAAAGCTCCCTGAAGACATTCTGAACTCCTCTCCCCCCAGGGCACAGTTCATTTCTGATGCTCACAATACACCTACCATGTGATTGTAATATCCCAGCTCAGCATGAAGCACAACTATCAGGCTATACTATCCCTGAAACCTGGCTGGAAGAGGAACCTATTAATAGTGCTGTCACTCTTTGCTTATAAAACAGCAGAGGTCAGGCTCTTTGCCAAAGGAGAACAACATATCTCATCTCCCAGAGGAGAACTCCAGCTTGTTACCAGGCTGTCATCAGGCAGAAAAGAAAATGAGATCTGCACAGTGAGTACGCAAGAAAAAACAAGTCTGGCCAGGGCAGTAGCGTACAGAGATCCCAGCCCTGGTCACTGCACCAGCAGTTGTTCCCTATGTGATAAAGAATCATTAGATGAAATGCACAATAAACACCATCAACAAAATAATTGCGGGGTTTTTTCTCATTTCTTGATAATTTCTTGACTCCTGAAGGTGGCACTGGGGCCCATCTTAAAATGCGTTGCTCTGCAAATCTACACCAGAGGTTGCATGGGCTTAACTTTCCCTTGCAACGAGTCTCTTCTTTTGTCATCTCCCTTCTCATTCCATTCACATCGCGATATTTTACAGCAGTTTTCAGAGACAGTTACAATAACAGAAACAAATTCCAGTGTTTTCTTCTCCTGTGCATGTCTGCCCATATTAAATTACTTGTGTTCAGTTAGTGAAAAGCTGTTAAGTACACGTCATTTGCTGCTCTGACCATGCCAAAAATGTGCTACATTTTTTCCCTTCACTTAGAAAACCACTTTCCTACAGATTTAAGTACAAGTCATTCAGCCATCCTGCTAATTTTAGCATGCCAGGTACATCAGACAAAGTGTGGATCTACCCACATCCCTAGATTCAGATGTTTAAAACACACTCGTCACTGTGGGCATAACAGCTACCTTTTCCAGTGTGCCTCTGCCAAAAGAGTGCATGACATGTCATCATTAGAGTAGAAACTATATTATTTTCCTTATTAAGATATTTCCGCTTAGAGACAAGGTGAGCAAGTTTGACAGCACACTGCAATTTGCTAAGTAACAGAAAAGATTGTTTAATGATCACAGATTGCTTCGTGGGGAGCTTGATGATTCTTCTGCATCTATGTATCACCCTGTACACATGCATGCCAGTACCCACAGATGACACAGTAGTTTCACAAAACCACACAATGCCTTTGCATTTCTGGGCTATACAGAAAGCAGAAACCAAAGCTTCAGAAGACTTTCACCTGGTACAACAGAAATATAAAGCATTTTGAGGCCAGCATGTTTGAGACTTAAAGTCCCAAAGAAAGTGCAGACTATTAGGTGTTACAGCCTCCAATTAATAACTCAGAGTGAACAAAATGTTCTTCAAAGACATTATACTGAAAGAAAGTAAAGGCATCCATTGTAAAGCAGAAATATAGAATAGATGTTGCTTA
The DNA here is from genome assembly GCF_019232065.1 of Centrocercus urophasianus. Lineage (NCBI taxonomy): Eukaryota > Metazoa > Chordata > Aves > Galliformes > Phasianidae > Centrocercus > Centrocercus urophasianus. The sequence goes on along the minus strand of NW_024884142.1, from coordinate 81,420,446 downwards.
AATATTGCAGGAAATATGATGAATATCAATGTACCTACTTCAATACTAAGTAGCGTTATACATACCTCCAAGTTACATGTACACAAAGTTTAGAGTTAGGCTTCTGACATCATTCCAAGCTAAGTTATTCACTTGCATTTACATTTCTTGGAATATACTGCCTACAGTGCTGGGAAAAGACTATGTGCAAAATACAGCCAAGGCATTGAGATGTCTAGGCAGAGCTGGAATGACTTGAATTATTATTATATAGCATCTTTCACACCAAAGGACTCTTAGACACTCTACAGTCTATGTCAGAAACACTTTAAACAGAAACAGAGTTAAATCCCTTCTGATGTAGAGTACAGCCTATACTTATCAGAACAAATCAACATTGCCTAATTGTTACATAAATGAGAATGGATATCAAATTTAATCAAGAGTGAAATAAAATATTTACTTTTCTTAAATGGCATCCTTAAAAAATGATCTCATCTTTTCCAATTAGTAAAAAAAAAAAATAATAATTAAAGAAAAATAAAAGAAGCATAATCACGCCCTCTCCACCCCAGCCTGGAACATGGCTCAATCCAGATATAAACTTAAGGGGGAAGTGTCAGTTCCTGCAAAATCAAAAGCTGACAGGGCAACAGAGCTGAACAAATCAAGAAAAATTCAACATATCACAACAAACTATCCTAATGGAAAGGTAATACATTTCAGTCAGAAACAGCGTAGTTACAGACAGAAAATTAAACGTACATATAACTAAAACCAAGGAAAGGCGGTGAAACAAACAAAAGGTTGCACAGTTGAAGAAAAAGAACGGTAAAAGTCTGTAGGGAATAAACAGCAGCTGGGACATCACAGAAATGTAAGCAGAAGGTATCCTATACATCTTACCATTCTAAAACACTTAGTTGCATATTTTCCAGTTGCCTAAAGGAATTCTGCTGTTACAAAGAGAAGACAAATAATGACTGACAAAACACTTCATAACCTCTGCATTAATCTCCACGAAAACTTCAGACAATAAATCAAAAACTTAGTTTTGCACTGAAGTCCAAGCATAGGTCAGAAAAGGTAGAAAATGAGTTCAAGGTTATTATGACTTGTCATCAGCATCACAGTTGGTGCATCTTCGGGAAGATACTCAGGGAAGCAATTATTTCACATATTGGACCAAAAGTAATTTTGTTTCCTATTTTCTGCTTCTTGAAGATTTCAATAAACCACAAAGGGCAACCACTTCTTCCTTCAAAAGTGGGGGAATGCAAACAGGAGCAAAAAAAAAAAACAAAACCCACTTAGCTTGGGAACACACACCAACAGACAACTTCCCACCACACTGAATGCACCCACAAGTCATAGGTGACACAGGACAGAGAAGATGCACTCATCCTTGACTGTAGTCTCAACTAGGAAACAGCAGCAACCAGTACTGTCTGTCATTGGTTTTCCACCCTCACGCCAAGAGGTCTGACTGGGCAATTGCATCTCCCTGTCCTGAATCAACATTTGCACAGGTACGACTCAGCGCAAAGAATGTTGCCCAAGCCTTTCTGGCTCCCAGCTGTGCTGGACATTTGGCTTCACGAGCACTTTTCCCTCCCACAGACAGGTCACTTCATAAGGAAGGAAGTAGAGGTACAGCATTTATATGGGTACAAGGTTTTAGTTCCCAGCTGAGACCAAAATCTAAGATGTAATGAAAAGGAACATGAATTTCAAGTGCACCTTCATAAGCTATCTGTCTGTTTCATTTTTCTTTGCAGTAGACTAGAAAGTAGACTAGAAATACCCAGCAAGCTAAAGTAAGAGTCTCCTATTCTCCCCCTGCTTTTCAGTCCCCCATGATTCTCAATTACAAGAATTACAGTGGCAGAACATAACCATATGGACTGAATCCATGCATAGCACAAGGTCAAGTATAATTGTCTTGGGTCAAGTGTGTTGACAATGTCCTAGAACATTCTCAGTTTACATTGCAAAGAGATTGATTAAATTTATCTTTCTTCAGTGCTATTTACCGATGTTAATTGAGAACTAATGCAAATTTGAGTAGCCATAATATGATACTTTATCATTTCTACTTGTTCACTCATTTCATTATTACTGATGCTAGACTTCTTCAAAAGTGTTTCCCACTTTTATCTATAAACTGAGCAGTTTTAAAACAGCAGCCCAATCCACCCTCTCTTCATCGCTGTCTGTCCTAAAAGGTAACTCTTCTATGATGTCTCAGTCTTCACTCTGTCCCACACACATAAACATTGTTGGAAAGGAATAAGATATAGTAATATGAAAGTTTAGAGCAGATTCACTAAGATACACTGATTGCTATACTGTCCCCAAGGAAAAGGGGAAATGCAGGTACTGTTGACACATTTGCACCAAAACACAAAGTGATTTCACACACAGTAATAACTAGTATCAGTTTATTTGCTCTTTGAAGAAAAGGTCAGTCCATATTTCTTTCTGTTGCCAGTATGATTTTTGCCATCAATATCAGATGGATTAGGATCTGGGTTCTGTACTAACTTCCTTTGCCAGGTTCCTTTGGCACTGAGCCTCCTCTGCTCTACATCTATAATGCATAAAAACACAATTGCTTCAGGGAGATTTCCTGACCCTCTCACAGTTAAAGAGCTGATGCAACAACTCGTTATTTCAAGAGGAAAAAATATTGAATAATTGTGTATTTGTATATTTTTTTTCAGTGCACATTCACTGTCGTGCTTCAGCTGGATGCCTGCATGTTTTGTGGAACATAAATTTAGTAGAGCAGCAAGAGAGAAATAAACTTTCTCATCACTAACTTAATTTGTAGATTGAATTTAGCAGAATAACTTGACAGATATTTTTCCAATTTGAATAAAATGTTATCTCAGTTTGTTCAATTTCCGGAGTATACGCATTAAAGGATTTCCATTTTAATCTAGGAAATAATGTTTCCTACATTAAGAAAATCTTTAGTATAGAAAAGCTGATACCACATTCAAGACGCGAAGATGTTCTTGTATGCTGGGCAGAATGGCCACATGTAATTATGATCTGGCTGTTCAGTTTTGATCTTTTACACAGTTCTATATGAGAACTCTTACTACGCTTCCAAGATCTATTGATATTTTCATTTGTATATCGATTGAGAAGAAATTACCCCCACAACACAGAGAAAGTATAGTTCAAAGAAAGTTGAACCGCAGTCCTTAACATCAAGCATGCCACTTCAATCCTTTTCTCATTACATGTACAGCCGTAATATTGCAGCTAACTTAACAAAGCTTACTTAAGCTCAAATTTTGCTTAAAAAAACAAATGTACAGCCACCATGCTCTGTCCTTCTTTGCCTTCATAGGATAAGCTGAGCATATGACAAAGCCAATGGAAGTAATTCCTATCACATAGCCGTTCCCTCTCTCTCTCTCATCACCTTCCCTCTGAGCCATAAAGCACAAGCTGCTGGCGCTGTTCCTGAGATCCCAGCAGGTAACTATTTTCTGCTCCTGCCTGGCATGATGAGGAAGCAGCAAGGCTGGAAGTCAAAGGATATGATCACAATCTCATTTAAGTGAGCTCTGACATCCCTTTAAAGCTATAGGGGACAGCATAAAGCCAATTGTAACAGCTGATATTAAAGCCTTTAAAGCATCTGCAACTGGCAGAAGGTCAAGGATTTTAGGGAGCATCACTACCATTCAGAACATGAGGTGACTCTTATCTGCTGTTTTCCTGTGAGCAGAGTGGATGGAAGTGTTTGTAGGCAAATTAAAAATTTTAAATTTGAATGTTATACCTAATACTAGTTCTGAAAAATCTATTTCTTAAAGCTCATAATCCCTGTGATCAACAGGATCTTGGTACAACATACATGCCAGCTAAATATGGACAAGAAACCTGGTCTTCCTTTCTACACAGCACTTTCTAACCTTCTTTGGAGAGCTCAATATTCAACATCAATTCGTTCTGTGAAGGAAGCTTAATTGTGACTTCTGCAGCTCTTGCTTTGCTGAATAGGTAGAGTTCAAATCAACACCAAGGGCATTCTTCCCTATTTTCTACTTTCAGGCACCTTCGCTAAGATTTTTCACTTTTAAAAGAAGAACAGCACTAGAAAACTAACCCATGCTGTTCCATTTTAAGAATTATTGAAAGGTAGGATTGTCAATAAAATGCCTTTATGAACAATTTTTGGTTTTGTGAACAAAACATATCAAATACTTTCTGTATAAATCAAAAACTAAGAAAGTACGGAGATGAAATGAGAAGAAAAAGAAGGAAGGGAATGGAACCCAATGACTGAAAAAATCTAATGCTACTTAAGCTATTGCAGGAAGATTCTGGTTGGTATGACACAAATATATTGCTTATTTTACGTTCATTTACTGAAAAAGAAATAGAGGATGCCTTAAACCATGTAAGGCTTGCTTTCAGATTCTTAGAGTTTTTTGCACCTAGTGCAATAAGTTAAACAAACCAACTACATCTCCTGTTTCTTATGAGGTGTGTAAACAGCAACCAATTCCAGTTCAGGCTGAAGTACAATACTTCAAGCAAAATTTCAGCATTATTTCAGCACCACTTCCAGTCTAGTCATAAAGATTTCTGCTAGAAAGGAAGCAAACAAAAGCCTTCTCTTTCTTATCTCTTTCTGATAACAAATAAAGCAGCAAACCACCTTTTCCTGAATCCAAGAACATGGTCATTCTCTACAAAGATCCTGCAGTGATCAATGCTATCATACAGCCTGGTTAGACGTGCAAAGATTGCCTGCAGACAGGTTCAATGTCAGGCCGCAGACTCTACAGAGTGCTTGATATCTAAGATAAGCCTATACTGCCCATGCTTCAGAATTTTCTAGCTGACACTGCTACTAAGATTTAACCAATTTTCACCAGATTTTGCCAGTTCAGACTAAATCATTATAGTACAAACACTGTTCTGCTGTTACTGGCTCTGAAAGCCCCTGTGCTCATGTAGACGACAGGGCAAGTTCTGTGATTCCATAGTCACGATATTAAATCCTAACGGTCCTATGCTAGGTACACACCTAACTGATTTGCTTAGATGGGAAGTTACATACATGCTTAAAAGCAAGCATGCTTTAAAATAGCAAATAGAATTCAAACTTTTTAAAGTAATCCAGAAAGGTTTCAATTCATAAATTCATCCTCTTTCCAAAGAGTAAATAACTAATGCTCATTACTTCTGGATCTCACAGACTCCTCGGCTTCGCAGAGAAAGAATTTTTTCCAACGTTCTCCATGTTGCAAATTTGTCTCTTAGTTGCTGCACTGCCATGCGATCACCTGTCACAAAATCTAAACCACACAGACTGATTCAACACTTAGTATTTGGCTCTCCCATTCCTGCCTCCCCAAAAGGTCACAAAGCAGGAGGATATTGTGTCTTACACAGTGCAGCTCTTTCATCCTCAGCACAACCCAGTATCCAGCTCAACACTTACCATATTTTGTGCTTTGGTAGGAAGCCAACAAGCACCGGGTAGGATTTTACATTGCTATACTGTCTTCATATCTGAGGAACACTTAATAGCTTACTGACAGGTAACACTGTGCTGGGATTTTTAAAGCACTAATGAGCACAGCAAGGCTCACATCCTATTATCCAGCTAACTCCAAATGGATTCTTGCATGCATGCGTGAGAGAAATAGGACAGAGAGGAAAGACAAGAATGTTGTACTGACAGCACTCGATCAATAAAAAGGTAGGCATGAATCAGTATCTCTTATTTATTGTCTGCTGCTGGCAGTAGATGATCAAGTATTCAAAAACACCAAAGTTGTCAAATGTGACCAAGAGCTGCACTACAATACAAAAATAATTGCTTGACATGTCCATCTCCATATCCTAGACTTTTCACCTGTCACCATGATACAGACAGTAACAACAGATAAAACAAATTCCCTAAACAAACTCCCCAAAGCATTTTAAAGAGATCCAAAGTTTTAAGCCTGCACTGGAATCAGATGAATCTAATAGCCAAGTGTTTGAACACACATGCTTCAAAGCGAAGACAGATTAGGATCTAGCTAGCTAACTGTGCAGGCACCATTTGCAAATACCCTACTGCTTGTTTTACACCAGAAAGTTTATGAAATTGGAAAAAGGATCATTAAAAGTATATATGGAAATGAACTGCAGAAGGGAAAAAATATCCCAACTTTGCTTTCTGTTCCTTTGCAGTATCTTTTTTTTTCTTTTTCCCTCTGCAGCTAAAATGGAAATTAAAGCAGAGCTGAAGAAGGAATGAGACAGAAATTAACTGTATCTTATAAATTTGCATTTAACAGATGACAGTGTAAATGGTTTTACTACTGAGATGGTAAGTGTGCTTTAAAATTATATCACAATTATTCAAATGCAAGTGACCTCACCACATATAAGTATTAAAAGCTGCTTGTACACTAGAAAGAACATACTTTAGACTGTTTGCAAGCTGAAAGTTGATTATCCTGAAACACTGCATGCCAAGCAGTAATGTGTTCTGACTCAGTGAGAATGAGCTGACTGGAAGCAAGGTGAGACATGCTAATTAAAATTGGTGCAGCTCCTTGAAATTATAAAGTAATTTAAGTATGAAGTGTCATTATTAGCCAACGTACAAATACAGATCTCTTCGTGGGTGAAAGAACACACAGAAAGCACATAGCTAGAAGTCCTTTTTGTCTAGACCCTTCAGCTTGCATATCAATTCTGTACTGACACATTTGATGTTAAAGATTATCTTTGGTTTCTAATGACTTTTTAGAAAAGACATTCTTTTCATCAGCATGGGTGCAAACTGGCAATGCTTTCCAGTTAGATAAATAGCTTGGTTGCCATTATACTTTAAATGAATAAGAAAACATCTTTAAAATACGCGGTCTGATCTAATAAGGTGCAGCCAGTTCACAATCTCTAATGGGGGTTTGGTAAAGCTTCCTGTACACTGTCTGAGTGAAATAGATACATGAAAATTCATAACAAGGCAGACAAATAGGTAAACAAAAGAAGATTTGTCATAATAGTACAGGTTATGAATGCAAACCATATTCTTTCTACTTATCTCACTTGGACAAGAAAGTTACATTGAATGCCATCATAACACTCTGCTTATTCACTGTGTGTCATACGTAATCCAGAATAGTGTATCCACTCAAAACAATATTCAAAAGATTTCTGTTTATTTCCAAGTTATTTTCAGGCACTGAGAATGTTCTGTATTTTATTTGAACAGCTGGGAGTTGTCAAAGCACATTCTTTCTTGTCCCATAAAAATGCTTATTGTATCCCCATCACTACAGTACCTGAATGCCTTTATCTATTAAAGCCACCAACAACAAAACCATACTCTGTACTTTTTTCACTCACCACAAAGGAGATGATGTTTACACAATACAGCACAACTCTTAGGCATGAAGAGAAACTGCGTACATTTTTCTAAGTGCATCTGCAAGTGAAGAACCCTGCTCTGCATAAAGTGTTCAAGGTGGTTCCTTTATTACAACTCTTGGTTTGGGTTGGTGCACACTACAAAACTGTGAGCTACACTGTCTGTCAGAGACATCTCCTGAAACAGTAACTTTTCACTTGTAAACACATAAAAGGACCTGCTACCTTGGAAGATCAGGATTGCTGACATTCCTCCACCATTTAGACATTTACAATGAAATCTTTTGGGTCTGAGCCCCACAGAAACCAAATCCTGAACTTGATCAGTACTTAGTAACGCAAGAGTATAGAGAATGCTAACTAGCTTTCATGTGTCAGTAGTAGCCCACAGAAGCAAAAAATTGCACAGCAATATTTAATGCCAGCTGGACCACTTGATGTGACACTCATTGTGGCACTCTATCTAGGAATAATGAAAGCTTCTCAGCCACGCAGGTTAAAAAAGACAGAAGTGTGAACACAGCAATACTGTTTCAAGGGCACACAGTTCTGTGCTGGGGAAAACAGCTAAGCTACAGACTATCTGCCTGGCACAAAAAGCAACCTGGGGAGGATGGGGGGGGGGAGGGGGGGAAACTTCTGTAAAATCAAGCAGAATTGCTCTAGAATCCAGTTCCAAATTGTGCCCTTCCTTCCCCTGAAACTTCATTTGCATGAGCTGGAGCTTTGCACTAAAGAAGGAAGTCGCTTATTATATTAACCATTATACTTCTGTAAATATCTATATAAATAGGCATGCCAGCTACAAATATGGAACACTGCATGATGACTCCTCACAGACATACTAGGTCACCAGGGGGGAAATAAAAGATGTCAAGGAGGTTGTCAACAGCCTGGACTGTTGACAGATGCCTGGACAGACAGAAAAGATCAACTTTCAAGTTACCTTCCAGGGAGAAAAGCAATTGTTAATAATCTGTAACTGAATCTAATACACTTACCCTGGAGAAGGGAAGAGGAGGGCGACAAATGGGTTGAAGCACCTTCTGATGGTGAAACACACAGACCTTGGTCCCAAACAACCCATTGCACTAACAGTGAATGTTCCTACAAACCATACAGAGCCTAGTGCACATTTACAATGTTTCCACATGCGCACATTCCTCAACAGATATTTTTTAGACAGGCCCTGAAATGTTCAGCAAGACACAGGAACACTTTCCAGTGAACACTACAGGAACACAGGGAAATAACAAACACTTCCATGGCCGCCCCAGTGCCAGGCTCCAGCAATACCACACCTCTTCCATCTACTACTGGCCATCCTTGCTGCTGGTTGCTTATCAACATCATTAATGATTATTTTAAGGCAGCAACTATGTAGGGGCACCACAGTAGTAAGGAGGTTATCTCAAGGTGCAAGAAAAAGAATTAAGATTGGCAGAAAGGATCAAAGGCTAGAAAAAGTAACCAGCTGACAGAGAATGAGAGAAAAAGAAAGGCAGAGATGTCACCAACAGATGTTTCAGACAATAAATTCACCCATGGCCCCCACAATTCCAAACTCTTAAGTGCACTGAATGGAAAAGGTTACATTGAAGAAGCTAAATGAATGTAAAAGGCAGAAAGACGCTGGCTAGCAGAAGCTACAGAAACAGTTTCAAGGGGAACTGCACTTCAGCAGAAAAGACTGCTCAGGTACAGTGACAGAAAGCAGTAGTTCAAGATTTTTTCAGGTTTTTGGTTTTCTTTTCTTTTAAAAGGAAAGTTCTCAAATCCAGAGAAAATCTCAGGCAAAATCTGGGACTGACAGCAAGGAGACATTAGAAGATAATGTCTGAACATCTAGAATTCTTTTTCACGTATCATTTCAACACCATATAATGTTTTTTTCTTTCTTAAGGTCAAAATTACTGCATTTTGTTTTCTGTAATTCTATACATATACACACAGCAAGTAAGATGTTACAAAATGCTGGTGTTTTATCAGAAAAATCTGATTATACAAAATTTTATTTAACTTGTAAATTCAGTGGAAATAACCTACTTATTTCAATGTTAAAAATTTCAGGTATTTATTTCGTGTAAATACACGGGAAAACAGAATATTCAACCTATGATACCTAAATCCAAGACAAGACATATAAGTTGTATCTCCATTTACAGTATACATTCATAGATGCTTTGTTGGTTCTTTTTAATAGAGGAAAGAATAATTACAGTGAAATATCCACCAAAGTTGCATAAATGCTTCAGAAGCATTTATGCTGGTGCATTTGAAGGGCCCTCCACCTTAAATACAAGCATCTCTCATCACTGTTTGATATACCAGGAAAACTTCAAGCGTCAAAGCAATCTTGAATTCGATACAATTATCTAGGGAAGAGGCAAAGACCTCAGTATTGATTTCCTCCCCTTTTCTCATGCTGGTAGCTGGACTGAACTTTACTCTTTGCACAAGTCACTGTGCAAGCAAGGAGAGGGTGCACAGACGAGCAAAGGAAAACTGAATACTTGACAGGAAAGGACAAGAGGTGTCTAAATGACAGATACTATGAGTAGTCACTGGATTAAGATCCTAATGCTAAAAGTAACCAAACAACACAAGACCTAGCTGTAGAAAAAATTCTAAATCAACTTATGAATCCTATACAATTCTTTGGGATTTTTTTTTTTTTTAATACATTTTATGTGAAAATATTTTGGCCACCAACTGTATTTAAAGAATAAAAAGTCTTCCATCAGCAAGTTCTAACCAAGATCTGGAGACGCTTAAATTTAATTTGGCTCCAGGTCACTGTAATTTAGTTGCTAGCTAGTAGGAATCAAAATAATAATTCTAAACTCCTTCTCTCTGCCTTCCTGCCTCTCCTTTTATGGGTATCACCCTGAGGATTCCTTCTAAAGACTGGATGAAGCAAGGTAAAACACTGTCAAGTCTCTGAAGTCTCAGGTAATGTTCAGCATATAGCAGGGTTCTCCAGTTTCTTCCAGTTTGGGGGGAAAAAAAAAAAAAAAAGAAAAAAGAAAAAAAAAAGAATAAAAAGCAGATCAGCTACACATCACTTTTCAGTTAGATTTTAAAACCAATAGAACAAATCATTTCCTTCCTTCTTTTTAGGATCCTTCTGTACAGACCTGTCTGTAGAAGTTGCAGAGGAGGCACAACAGTTCTTGCAAAAATGTATTTTGCATCTGTTGTTTATTATTCATTGCCCAGGCTTTGTTAGACCTGTTGCTAAAAAGTACCCTGAAAGCAAGTATGGCTGTAGCATGTAGGTGGCAATCTTGGTCATTTCACATGAGCATCAGGACAATACCACTGCACAGGTAATGTAGTATTTCAAATATCTTTTTTGCTGCTGTCAAGCTGATGGAAAACAGTTAAAAAAATGGTGACGATCACTACCTTTCAAGCTGCAAGAATGCAAAATAGGGAAGTGTGCGCATGCCATCAACCTCCAGAAAGAAAAATAAATTAGCATTCTCACTGCAATAAAGATTACTGCATAATGGGAAGCAACAAAAAAGAAAAAAAAAATACTCCAGAAGGGTCAAATGGACTACACAGGAGTGTTTTTCATACTTACTAGCAACAGACGTTCAGGAAAGAACACAAAGGTTACTGTGCTGGCACCACTTGCTGGCCCTGCCCCAAGCATTCCCTCCAAACAGGCAGGAGTAATCACCCAAACAAATGGGGGAACAAGCAGGAGCATTAGGAGGGAATTGGTTTGCTACTGTTGCTTATGCAACCCTGATGCAATACTTCCAACTGCTTAAAAAAAAAAAAATAAAAGGAAAAGTCAAAGTAGCAGAGCAAGTACCCTTGTGGATACTGGGAACTTTGACTTCAGTAAAGCTTTTAAACTCAGTCTTCAAACTTTTAGAAGATACTCATTCAAAGCCACCTCTGTGATATTACCATTGAAGGTGGAAATCTTTGGGAAAGGAAGAAAAGTGAAAATAGCCCCTCATAGCTGAAGATCTGTTAGGAACCCATTCTTTCCATTATCTACTAATGAAAGTAGGAAAACGTTTTGTTTTTTTTTTACATCACTCATAAGCACACACACTGTGTTTATTAACAGCATCTATTTGGGCAGATGGTAATCTTTAAATAAACTGAAAGAGAGCAATGGAAGAGATCTCTCATCTCCTCAGATCTGCCAAATGCATAAAAGAGACAACAGCAGATAGGATGCAGAAAGGAAATAGACTGAATAACAAATCAGGCTTGGCTGACCATGTCACACACAGGAAATCACCTAGAAGCATCAGCAACTAGCAACCAAATTTGGCCACCACCCTCCATTCTGATTTGATTTTTTTTTTTTCCAAAGCACCTCTAAGATACCTAGAGAATACCTAGGTACTCTCCAGCCACATTAGCAGCCAAAAGAGCCACTGTGATCTGCAGGATGAATTAAGCATCAGGAAGATGAGCAGAGTTTTTCTTAACAGCTAGACTGCTGAAAAACAGCCCCCAGGTGCCTGTGTTCCTGACACAAAACTGTCCCCTGGCACCTTCACTAGAGACCAATTCACTGCCAAAACCTGCATTCGATTCAGATGCAAAGTCATGGCCTTTGGTGTAACGTGTTAGACAAAAGAACACCTTTATCGTCTAAGTAAAGCAGCTGTCGCATCTGTAGGCAACAAAATATAAAGAACCATTAACTTCAAAATGAACACATGTATTACCGCAATAGCAGGCCCAGCGGTTTGGATAACAGGTGAGCAATGCATCCAAAAACATAGACTACTGGCCTCAGTAAACAGCACTTATCTGTTTTATACAAGATAAAAACAGCACATTTCACTATTGATACAGTGCTTTACTGTCCAGCCTGCATGATTTACCAGGATTACAGAATCCAGACCTTAGCAAAATACTGACAGCAAAACATATGAACACCATTCCCATGAGCTGAGCTTTTTATCTTCAAGGACCAGGAAAATAGATGGCCCCGAAACAACAGCAAATGGTGCCAACATGTTGGACATCAACTGAGAAAGATTATTCTCACCTAAAAAGATTAACGGGAATATATTACAGAGCAGCCCTTGCGTAACTTGGAAAAAGACTTTCTGGAGACCTCTTCCAAGCAAGGTTTTCCTTCCCTAGATCAGAAAGACAAGATTAGAAGACTAATTCATTTTCTGCCTTCACTTAAATAATTGAGAGATTAAGGAGATTAAGCAAAGGGACTTTGCTTAGTGGACCTTCAGTATCTAAAGGGGAGCTACAGGAAAGAAAGGGACAGACTCTTTAGCAGGGTCTGCAGCTACAGAACAAGAGGAAATGGCTTCAAGCTTAAGGAGGGTAGATTTAGGTAAGATACAAGGAAAATAACTTTTACAGCGAGGGTGGTGAGGCACTGGAACAGGTTATCTAGTCTTGTAATTGATGCCCTGATTATGGAGACTTTTAAGGCAAGACTGGATCAGATTTAGCTTTAACCTGATCTAGCTTTGGTGTCTGTTCATTGCAGGGAGGTTGGACTAGATGGCCCTCAGAGGTCCCTTCCAACTCTAAGGATTCTATGGCTGTGGCAGTCTCTTGCAAAGGTTCAAAGACAAGAAGATAACCCAAACATATCTAATTACAGCAGCAACCACACTGAATTATCTCAGAATTGCTTTTACAGAAAGAAATATCATTTTTCTATGAAATAATTACCTCTAACATGCCCACCCATTTCCTAACATGCATACTTTAATGTTTTGACATCTTAATGCCCTCTGCTGCCAAGAAACCCAGTCTGCTGCTCTGTCAGAACTTCATCCAATAACTGCCTTCCACTCCCAGTCATTTCAACATTGATTTGAATTTAGTGGAATCGCTCCTCCAGTCCACAGTGCTATGATTTACCCTTTGGCAGAGTGATTAGGACACAATACCAAAGCCAATCAATTTTTAGCCTATTTTTACATCTTGCGGCTACAATTTCCATAAAGCCAAGAGGAATCAAAGCCCATTGGTCTTGGAAGCCTTTAAATGAAGCCTTCTGAGACATTTATGCATGTAATAGAAATAACTAGGCCCTGCTTCCTCCCCTTCCTCAAGCCATGCCAATGGATGAAAATCCTTAAGCATCATTTCCCTTCCTAAATCTGTGAAGGGGAAGGAAGGAGGCATTGCAAAGTGCCTTCAGTTAGATGAGATTAGTTGTGGCTCTTCACTTTCCAGTATTTCAAATACAAGCAACATTGCATATCATACAAAAATGCATACAAAAACAAGCATATACCCCAGAAAGAGACAAAGTTCTGTCTCAAACAATTTGCATAGCAGGAAGAGTTTTTGTTTTTTTCCCTGATTTGAGACACCTAACCAGATTAAATCAATAAGGCATTTAAAAGAGCACGAAAGAGCATTTAGCAAAGAGTTACACTCACTAAATAGCATGTTTCCCCACGTTCAGCCATTTCAGCAGAGCTGGGATGTGTACTGTACACCAAACACATATGGCAAACGTGTGACACCAAGGAGACTAAAAATACTCTGCATGTTCCTAACTACATGTGGTAATGGTAGATTTTAAAATGGATGGCCTCAGTTCTTCCAGTTATGTCAGTTACGAGATACAAGTGCAAAGATGAAAGACTACAAATAATCATCAATCCCACAATTACTGAAAATACAGAAGCATTTTCCAGAACAGATGTACTGCTTGTCTTCTCATACGCAGCACAAGTAATAAACAATGCAACTGTCCTCCGTTCATTCTCTTTTTGCTACCTAGTGATGTAATCCATGCTTCCTTTTCTAAGCCCAGTGACTGACAACATGTATTAGCTATTCCTACTACGGGGACTGCAACATTATCAGCACTGCTGTGCTGCTGCTCCTCTCCTTGTAGGCTGCCACTAACAACAACTCTTCTGGCCTGAGATTTCTCACAGAGTTGGCAGGATTGTGCACAAATGCACAGCTCCAGGTTGCCAGGTGCTCATATATATTTTATTTAGATCTTTTGTTTAGCAGCAACAACTCAAAAAAAAAAAAAAAAAAAAGCACAGATGGAATGAAATTAAACTCAGGAATAAGTTAATTTCATATACATACAGACCACAAACTGTTTTATTACACATACAAGAATGAAAACAAGCAAGCTCCTTTTAGAGGTCCCCTTTTGTTCTTTTGTATATTAAGAAAAAGTAATTAGACATGCTTCCAAAAAATAAAAATTAAAAAAAAAAAAAAAAAAATCACACTGCCTTTGAAAATTACAACTGAAATAAAACCAACAAAACCAGGGAAGACATTTTCATCATCAATGTACATCTGAATAGAGTCATTTGGGAGCTTTCTTCATTAACATAACTTCCTAAGGACTAGCAGTAAACTAGAACAGAAAAAGAACGTCATGCCCCTTTGATGTTAATCATAACTTAAAAATAAATACAAATGTTGGAAATGTGCTACATACAAAGAATAGCAGCTTAAAACATTTCTATTGCTTGTTACAGGACTGCTGAAATATATTTCTGTATCCTTCACAGCATGTTTTGCTCAAAAGACTGCAATAAGACATGGAATGGCCTTGTAGGAAAAGCTCTCAGCCCTGTTCTGGGAACCCAACAGGCCTCTGCATTGACACAGGCAGCGTGGGGAACAAACGGAGGAGCAGAAGGTTGCATGCAGCCACATGACTGCAGTGCTGTCATGGGGGATGCAGGGCAGGTTGGGAAGGCTTTAACAGTTGCCTCAAGAATGCTGCATCAGTCATGTAGCTCTTGGCATAGAGACAAAATTGTCTTTATTTTCGTAAAACATAGAGAAACAGAATGAGGAGTCTGTTTATCTCTACAGATATGTTGCAGGGAAACAACCAATAAAGTACAAGACACAGATCCAATATCATGACATTATTAGCTAATCTTTTTCATTTAATATCGAGATGAAAATACCATTATACTCCCACTGAAAGAGCCCTAAATCATTTCTACACTTAAATGCACAGGTTATTCATGTTACTCTACTGAAAAAAATGAAAGATCTTCTTGCTGTCAGCTGGTGTAAAATGTCAAGTACACCACTGATAAAAATACGTTATATCTAAATAAGTCATAACAGTATGTTTCCTGTGTACTGCCCTCAAGAGACATGAGAGAAGCTGGCATGCTGTGACCACTGCCCAGGCTCTGGAGGTCGATGCTACTGCAGTGAAACAATAAATCACCCAGCAAAGATGCACACTGCCTTCAAGACAGTGATCATAATCAGAATAAAGATGTGCCGACTCTGTGATTAAATAACTTGTCAGGTTGATTCTAAAAAGCATTTGTGCATCTACAGCTCTAGCAAAAGCATACAACCCTAACACATTTGCTTCCATAGCTGAAATATCTTAATGAAAGTAGTCATTATTTTGCTAATTTACTTCTGAACTCCTCAGAGACACCATCAGCTGGAGCGAAACACTTCTGCCTGAATATTGCATTCTGAACAATATTTGTTATAATGCCATGCTAAAGTTGAAAGAAATTTGAGAAAAATACTTTCAGGCTTTCCCCATTGATTTGGTCTGTGCACTTGAGAGCACTTTATAAAAGCTTGTTTCCCTGCTTCTTAGAGGTGGATCACATTTTCATTTTTCCTCAGTTCAACAGAAGAAGGAAAAAAATATTTAGAACTGTGTAACGAAGCACAAAAATAATTTGATGAGGAACCAGGGACATGCATGGTACTGGAAGGTAACTTTTGGAAATTGATTAGTTTGAGTAATTGAGTAATATGCCTGTGATCTGCAAAGAACACCCTTCCTTAAGCGCTGTCTAAAAAGCAACAAAGGTTAATATTTTTTCATATAGTTATTTGCCTCCTTGCACTGAAATATCTTTAAACTTGGAAACATTAAGCAAATAAGCTCAAGTCTACTCTAAGTAATCTACATATCGACGTATCACATCTGCAGTTTTGTGGGCGCATGCCTCAACTCTTCTCCTCCAACAGAGAATTCACAGACTGTGCCCAGAAATTTAGCCGCAGACAAACCAATCACTACTTTTTGTTTAGTTATATCTGCACTAACACTGCCATTCAACAGTGGCCTTGTAAAACCATGAGTAAGAAATATCAAAATTATTCATTAGAACTCATCATCCTTACACTGCTTTTGGCTCATCCAAAGCTCTGATCAGGCCATGCAAAACATCAACAAATACTCATGTCTGGAATCAGGAACCACAGGCTACAGGAAAAATCTTGCAAAGATGGGCATCTCAAAGAACTAGAATCATAGAATCTAGAAATCATAGAATCTATCACAGAATCTAGAGATCATAGAAACTAATGCTACTGCCCATAAAAGCAGAGAAAAGATTTCCAAGGACAGTAACAGAAATCCAGGCAAATCAAATCCTTAAAACCTGATAGTACAGCACAAACAGAACTGTAATAAAAAACAAAATAATGCTTCAGACCAATAAGAAAAGAAAAAAATTCTTCAGCTCTAAAAATAGAGAAGAGGCAATTCAAGCATTCAGGCAATAGATGTCTCATTAGGCAACTAAATTAATCCAGAAAAAGAAATATAGCTTTATATTACTGAAACTGATTGTTCATTTGACAAAATAAAGACCACTAACCCTCCCTGCTGAGCTTAAGCTTAATTACTGTCATGCCAACGTATTTAAAATTCTCTTGAAATAATAGTCCATAATTATAATATGAACCTGAAGCATTATCATCAAATCTTAAAATTTTCTTTGATTACGTAAGACACGTATTTTGTATTCACAATTTTTATTTTTTGCAAGGAGTTAATTAGAAAGGCACATAACACTTGGCCAGGTTAAGCTCTACTCTACCCCCACATGGTTGCTCTTATACTTGTAGCTAACTTGTCTTTCACACTTGCAGCTACTTCCTGCTCTACCTACCAGGTTCTCCAAAGGAATGTCTCTCCAGATACAAGGATACAAACAAGACACTTTAGGTGACCTTGATTTTTTCATAGTGGAGGCAGTCTCCAATTCAAAAAATCTCCACCCAAAAGGTACAATAATTCTCTCTAATGAATTCTTTGATCCTAATGCAAGTTAGCACTCACATGCTCGAAATCAATTAAAAAACTTATATTTTTAACCTGTTTGTCTTATCCAGTTTCTCATAATGGAAAAAAAAGGCAAGTTTGAAGACCACATTCATCAGAAATGCAGAGATCTATTATCCCTGTTCATGACCTGCTGCAACGTTGCATACAGTTAATTGGTACCACTTATTTAATTCTTGCCGTGCTATGGATGCAAACTCTCTCCTACATTGATTATACAAATATTGCTTGTCACTAGATAACCTACCACTTACATTTAGATCTAAAAGCATAAAATAATGTTTATGGCTTGTTTTGTTGGTTCAGTTCAAATCATGATAGGGGGAAAAACATCAAAAACATAATCAAAAACCACGTCTATAGATAGAGAAAAAAGGTACAGCAGGTTTCCATGGTTACTTTGTTAACCATCTCTAAATTCACTGTTTACATAGTTTTAAAAGTACAAGACACCATAGACAAGAGAAAATTAAATATTTATTAAGACGTACATTGCAGAAAGCTTCCACCATATGCCATGTCTATTTCACCAGCTGACTGTCAAATGAAGCTCTCAAGGAAATACTAATATTGACCAGTTACTGATGCTGCCAACTACATTATTATATAGGACAAATCCTTGCTGAACATGCACAGAGGAAACCCTTGATTAAAGTTCATTTAGTAATATCTCACCTGTAATTTATTTTCAATAGAACACAGTCCCTAGCCCTGAGACCAATTATAACATAAGTCTCACTAATGTACAAGTACTCACTTGGCAGTCAGATAAAACTAACTGATCATCAAAGGCTGTTCTCAAGCTCTAGCCATTTGAACAGCTGTTGTTTTAATCATTTACTTCTAATGCAAAACAAGTTCCTCCATCTTGTGCTATCATCCTAAAAGAAAGGTTAATTCTATAAAACATTTTTCAGTACAAAAACGTCATCTAAATCAGGTCACTTTTGTTCTGATTTCCTGGAAATAAACTTCAGCTGCATCTCCTCTTTCTGGGGAGAGGAATGATCAGCAACTCTGTGGTACCGAAGGCCCTAGGAAATTCCAGGCCTGCACTCAGAAGCTCTCAAGTTGTGTGCAGAATCCCCAGAGAAGGAAATTCTGGAGGTACTTTGAAGTCCTCAACATTTGGCTGTAGACCTCATTCAGTTATGAACTGGAACATAGCCTTAGGTCCTAGATACAAGTTTATCACACAGCAGTGAAACACAAAAAAGGCAGCTAACTCTAATACTGACAGCAGGCCTGATTTCAGTAAATGGTTATAAGAAGTACGGTGCAGTCTATTCAGGCAACATACAGAGAACAAGACAGACACACTCTTCTAAGAAGCATCACTTTTTCTGCTGTGTACTAAACCAAAAAGTCTACTGGAAACTCTTCCATAGGCAAAACACTGTCAGTCTACATACTGCCTTACAGCCAGACTTTTACTTTTCATTTTTGCTGTGCGCTTGCACAACTTTCAATGAACACATGTATTATTATTTCTTTTAGACAATCTGTGAAGCCTGCAGAGGGCAGCTAGTCTCTGTTCCATTGTGGGATCAACTCTACTTAGGTAATTCTTCTACAATATTTGCTCTTGAGTGTTGCTACACTCCAATGGCATTAAAATGAGAAAAGTTACCTGAGCGACTCATGGCTAATCTTTCTGGCTCATCTTTTCCATATATGCAGAAGACATATTTTTAACACATATTTGAGTAGCGGTAGAACTCAAACAGAATCACTAATAAGGTTATATTCTGATTTTATCTCCCCATCGTTAGTTAAAAAATAAAAAATAAAATAAAGTCTGTACTTCCACTGAATCACAGAACACCCTGAGTTGGAAGAGACCATAAAGATCACGGAGCCCAAATTCTGGCTCTACATGGGAGCGGAATCCTGTGTTTGAGAGTTGTCTGAACACTTCTTGGCAGGCTTGGGGCTGTGGTCACTGCCACATGTGTGATGCACCCCAGGTTATGGTTGGCCCTTTTGGCAAAATACCATGCCTCACTTAGCAGGTTTCAAATGTCTATATCTAATATTTTCAGAGCTATAATCTAATCCAGATTTGAAAAGCAATTTATTGTACCAAAATGCTAGATGCATTTGAAAATAATCTCTAAATCTACCAGAACTAGCACAGGGCAATACCATTATCCTTATAGCTAGATGAGTTAAATATTTATTACATAATATCAGCATTCACTTTAAAAATAGTACTTATTACTTATATGTTCTTATTCTCTTTACATCTATCAAACAGGTATTCTGCTTTATTCTATGCTTTTTAAGTTTGGCTTAACATCATTCAGTGTAGGCAAGCAAACTCCATTTTGATATTCACGTAGACCCAAACACCAGGCCAGACAGAACAGTGTTTTTCAGCCAGCTATTACATCAGTCAGTCATATCCAGTTACACTCTGTTGCAAAAAAAAAAGAAAAAAAAAACGCTAAATCTTTGGGAGAAAGCAAAAAAGAAGTGCGTGATAAAAAGTATTACCCACTGGTTTCTATGGCCTTAGCTCATTCTTCAGTACTGCACGAAGATAATGCAATTACATTTTGGGATATACTAGGAAGCCTACAGCATGTGTAGGCTTTTGTTTTTGTTTTCTTTTTTTTCTATTTCAGACTGTTACATAAAATAAAAAACACTGCAGGTTCTGACCCATTCTTCAAAATTATGAGGGTTACCCAACTACTATTTATTTCAGTTGGAAGTCTGCATGAGATTTTGATTTACAGGCTGTAATCTCTTCAGGAAGCTAAGGAAGAAGTGATCCTTATTGAGCTACATACCTTAAATAACACTTTTTTCTTAGCTTCTAAAAAAAATCACTTTTTTATTGCAATGCTCTATTTGCATTCATAATCTGACCAAGTAAAAGCAATTAAGAGTGTGTACAGATTGCTAAGAAAAGTTGACATTTCCTTTTTCTTTCACCCTAAATTTACATCTGTGATAGACTGTGATTTCAAATCCAATAGTTACTTCCTGTCCTGTTTTATCATCTGTTCTTGGCGTTATGTAAAGAGCTTACAATAAATAACAACACTGAGCTCTTATATAGCATTTTTAATCCATAGATCTCAAAGCATTTTACAAAGGATGACCATTATCCTGCTTCACTATGAAAAGAAAAAGCACAGAGACCTTCAGGGTAAAACTCTGATCTTCCTGAATCCCCACTGTCCACAATGAAGCAAGGATTTCACCATACACCACAGCACCACAGGTCAGCCAGAAAAAGTTCCAGGGTTAGCAAAACTGATCCAAGGGATGCAACACATCCCCTACGAAGACACACTAAGAGAGCTGGGGCTGTTCAGACCAGAAAAGAGAAGGCTCTGGGAGCAGCCTTTGAGTATCTAAAGAAGGGCTGTAAGAAAGAACGGGACAGACTCTTCAGCGGGGTCTGTTATATGGATAGGACAAGGAAAAAGGCTTCAATCTAAAAGAGGGGAGATTGGACTGGATATAATGAAGGAGGATTCTACAATCAGGTTGGTGAGGTACAGGAACTGGCTGCCCGGAAAGGAGCTGGATGCCTCATTCCTGGAGACAAAGTCAGATTGGATGGGGCTCTGAGCACCTGACAGAGTTGTAGCGGTCCCTGTTCACTGCAGGAGAGCTGACCTGGATGGCCTTTAAGGGTCCCTTCTAACCCAAATGATTCTGTCATTCTATGATCTTATAATCAGCTTGTGATTCATAAGAATGCCTCCTGACCCACACAGGCAGTGCTTCTACGCACTGTGCTTACTACGCCTTCACCCTGGGCATCTTACTTACAGCTCTAAACATACTAATGTTGCCATCAGTGCTGTAAATAAATGCAGTCAACTCCCGTTTATTAGTTTACTACTGAGATCAACATGACTGCAGCCAGTAACACAGACATCAGGATATAATGCCTCCAGCCCTGTGTCTCAAGGTATTTTCACCTCTGGGCTCATACCCTAAACCCACCCAATCTGTGAGTAAGTAGATATGAGTAACTGAGTCTCCTGCCTTTCTTATTTTTGTTCCTGATGCCCATTCTTTGCATCTTGCCATACTGTAGTTTTTTAGACGTACAGACTTCCTTTACTCTATAAACTCTCCTGGAACTCTCAGAAAACCTAGAACCAGGTCTATGCGCTAGAACTTACAAGAGCAAGGATTGAAAGCAGCCCGCCTCTCAACAGCCACACGGTTACCGGAGCACCGACCCGACAGTCCGCACGCCGCTGCGCCAGGCCGAGCCCGCCCTCTGGCGGTGCCAGGCCGCCGGAGCTCCGGGGCACCGAGCGCCCGATGTGCGCAGCCAGGCACACTGCTAGGTGACAAATGCTTCTGAGATATTAACCCCAAGGGCTTCAGCACGGACACACGCTGCCGTCTGACAGACGTCCTTTGATCCAGCTCCGCTAAACTAATTGGGAAGTTATTTAAAAGCGGCCTGAACTCAATCTCACCATGCTTTGCCTTCCAAAAAACTGCGTATTTCTTGCTGATAGACAGGAGCTGAAAGGCTGAGCAACACGAATAATAAACTGTTTTAATTCACAGTTGCAACACATAAACACGATGAGATCTGCACCTTGTTAATCTCAACTTCCCCACTCCAACAGTTTAACTTAAATGTCACATTTACATAACATTTACATAAAGATTCCATTTTGTTTATACAAAACCCAGCCTTATTTTTGCAACATGCTCAATGCTAATTTATTATGTAACAACAGATTGTTTTCTCTATTTATACATAAAAAAACCCTTAATTCTAAGAAGGCATTTGAGAAATTGCAGTTGCTGTGAAGCAATTTAACATCATTCTTTATTGTTCTCTGATTTTCTTCCGACAGCCTTGCATTTGTTGAACACTGCCCCAAATCCAGGCAAAATGCCTCAATTAATTTTCTGCCATTTCTACAGCAGCTTTTTCTACAACCTCTGACTAGCACACGCACAGCAGAGCGTTCAAAGAACCTCTCACTGCAGCCCACAGGAGCTGAGCTCAGAACTTCAAGGGCAGTAAGGCTGGATCTCTGCGTCAGACAGTTTTTAGAAGCTTCCAAACGCTTCTTAGTTGTTGATTTGTTTGTTTAGTATCTCTTTAGCATTAACGACGATTTCAACAGCAACACAATTCAGCCTTCTAAACTGCAAAACTGTCCAGCAAAGCTCCCAGGACTCTGCACCGTGGCTGGATATAACCGCAGTGCTTTATAAAAGCACTACTATACCTTTCAGCTTCTCCACGTAGAGATCTCTGTACATAAATTCATTGCAGCTCTTTTCTGCATTTTAAGCCTTAAAACGGTTTTTGCAGAAACCCCAAGGCCCCGTACTTTAAACAAGTGTGAATTCCTAAGCTAGAACCACTACCTCTTTACACCTCAAAACTACTTACAAACTAGACACAAAGCCACTCAGTCACATTTAGTCATCACTATGATGGCTTTTATTACCAACAAGACTATAGCACTGACTTCCTGAATGCTAATTAATCACATAACTTCAAGTAACTCACTACAAGGGCTGCTTCCAGTACACTGTATCCACATTACAGGATAGGAAAGATCACAGAATGGCCTGGGTTGGTAGGGACCTCAAGGATCATGAAGCTCCAACCCCCCTCCCAGGCATGGTGATTCTACCTTCTTGCATATTGCCTATTCTCACGCTGACACATAGGCTACATAAAGCCAAACACATCTGCTCCAGATTTCCAGGACACCAAGGTGAAGTGGCACAAAAAAATCTGGCAAAATTGGTTAGGATTAGCCTCAGTGGAAACAGATGCATGCAATGAAGAAACCACCCCTTAGAGCACCATGTTGTACTCCTAAGGGGAGTTACTGCCTTTGTTTTTCTTAAGGTGTCTGCAAGGAAGGTGAAGACTGTTGTGGCCGCTTTTTGTAGCAAAAGACTAATGTAATACGCTGACTAAAAGCACAGCCTGCAAAGAGAGAAGGGACACACTGATGGTTAAAGCTACCAAGACACTGTTAGAGGACTAGATAGGACACAGGAAGACAAAATTGGTGTAATCTTACCACATCACGTATTGGCAAGGGTATGTGGAGCCAATCAACCCCCAGAGCTACATATTAAAGATTTTGTTCTCAAGGCCACAGCCTGGTTTGCTGCAGAAGACAGTTTGGCCACACACTGTCATTCATGCAGCGAGGATGACTCTGTGATCAGAACAGAATGAGCTGAGAAGCTACAGATTTGGGTTTTTTGGAACAGCAGATAAACTGAAAGAGAAAAGTGGAGGAAGGATGTATCCCTGTGGGACTTTATGCCTAGTGACTTCAAAGACAGAGACAGTTACCCAAATACCTCTATCGATCCTGCTTCAAGATAACTAGGATCTCTTTAGTACTGTGCTGTATATTAGAACATCAATAGCATTTTATAGGCAGCCACATTCAAAGCAGCAAAGAGACTGTATAACATCAGCATTATTTGGCTCTCAGAAAACGAACATCTTTTAGGCTGCACTCCAGCAGAAAATCCGCATCTAAATTTGTGTCTAGTTGCCAGAGCCTGGAATCACCAGCAACAGAATTAGGGAAAGGATGCAATACAAAGCAAACAAGGCTGTTTGCAGAAGACATTGACTTCCCAGTAGCTAAGAGTGTAAGAAAGGGAAAGTTCAGATGTTTAATGTTTTTTTTTTGTTTGTTTTTGTTTTTTTAAACAGAGAAAACAGTGATAGGAAGAACTATTTTCTTTTATTGCTCTCACTGAACAGTAGGACATAGCTCTCTTAAGCTTGGGACAGCACGAATATTGTCGAGGGCTTCAGCAATTGACTACAGTTCTCATAGAGGTTACACTCCAATAATGACTTCTTCACATCTCAGTAAAGAACTGTGCCGTCTTTTAAAAGTGTCTGCACTTTAGAAGAATTTTGACTTCACAGGATGTGATCTCAGTGGTACCTTTCCGAACAGAGTAGAGTAACAAGGAAAAAAAAGACTTCTTGTTTAAATGGATTGAACAATTAAGTTATTATTACGTTACTCTCTTGAGTAGCATGAAGATATGAGGAGTCCTATGGGACTCTACAGAGAATGAGAAGCATAGATGAGTCAGCTGATGAAGTCTTTTCCTTGGTATCTTTTTCTTCAAGAGTGCCATATGTAGATCCACTATGACTGTTTCTCTGTGGGACCCCTCTGCCCCTACATCAGGTATCTCAGCTCAAATTAAAATCAGTAGAGGTAGCAACAAGTATTAGAATTTGACCCCAGAATCCAAACTACATCTTACTCCACCTAAGAAAATTAGAAAAGGGGATGGTCTTGAAGATTTCTATTTGAAGAATCTTTGTACGTGGAAATAAACAAAACCTAAGTAACTTTCAACTCTCAATAAGCTGAAGTTAAAGCACAGGGTGAGCTGTATGTGTTGCTAACAGATGGCTACCTCTGGGTAACGTTACAGGTGCACGGTCCCACAGCTCTTTTCAAAGCCACATCTGCATGGCAATGAATGATTCATACAGTTTCAAAGGCACAGCAGTGCTGAAAGTGGGGATATTTTTCAAAAGAATCATGCCTGCAGGAACTGTCATTCTTCTCCACTCCCCTTAATCAGCCTTGCCCTAAAGGAAGCACTGTTTGGCATTAAGACAGTAAGTATCCTCATAGGTTCAAGATTTTATTTCATCTGATGCCCTGGTCTCAGCACTGGGTGAAGTGTTTGGATGGAATAGCTTCAGTGAGCAAACAGCACCACGCAGACTCTTCCTCTTTCCCCTCTTAACTGCTACCCCAAAAGCTACTTTTACGCACTTCAAATTCTGATAACAAACCCATTTCTCCATATTGAGAATGCCTAGATTTAGGAAACACAGGGGTTTTGCTTGTTCATTTCTGTGGTTTTTACTATTACTATTGTCTGTATAGGGAAGAAAAAACCCAATATCTGTACTTGTACGATTTGAGTAACATGATTAACAATTCTGCTGAAGCTAAATGAAGTAACAGTTACTTTCTTTTATATCATGAAAACAGTGGGAAAATGATCTTTCAAACACAGCAGTACATTTTTTTTTATGAGTAGTATGAAAACACGGTTTTCATCATGAAATTTTTCATCAATAAATTATTGGTCTTTCCTCCAGGAATTTTCAGGATTCCTGTTTCAGACAGTGTATAATTCATAGATTTCTAACAATTCTGCAACTCTGCTTTTTGTTATTTTTATTTTTCACAGAGAAGCACAAATTGCAAAGAGGACTTTGCACAACAGATACGGTGTGAAATACAGAAGAGAAAGTCTATAATATCTTGAGAGCAGAGACCATTAAAATAGATAAAATCAATGAAGGCAGTAACTTGCCAGAACTCATATAGCAACCCAATTGGCAAACATGAAAGTAATACCAAGTCCACTCCTTCCCAGTCCAAAAATCAACTGCTGAGGAATGGTGTTTTTTTTTTTTCCCTTTACATAAAGTAAAATAAGCAAAACTCATACTGCTAAAATGTAAAGGAACAGTATTTCCTCCTTAACAGTACAGTTACAGCAAATGTGTCTGAGGAATTCCCAAGTTAATAACAGGAGTGACAAATAGAGAATGAAGTATTATTAAAGCTATCTCAAAGAACACGCTTGTAAGACCCGCAGTGGGCTTTGGAAACAGGACATATTAGTCAAAAAATAAGGTGTTCTACACAATCAAATTCAAGGAATATTTGCTATTTAGGGATTATGTGAGCATACAACTCCAGTACTGTATCTCCACACGATGCAAAACAATGCAGTATATTAGAAAAATGCCTTCTATTCAGTGGTAGAAGCATTACTAGTGGTTCAGACTTAGTACCTCAACGTTTACTGTGATTCTGCTCTTGGTTAAGAAGTTACCTGCATTCCCTAGAGATCTTGCTGTGCACTGTATTTCCTGTACAACAGTAGCGTATTTCTAAATATTTCTCATATGATTTAAATATACCTACAGATCAAAAATGGATGTGACTAATTTTATAGAATGGGTACCAGAATTTAAGTATATTGAGTAGACTAAAATCTATATCAACATATTGAAATGCAGACATCTTCAGTGATACTGACCCTATGCCTTCATTGAAGAGAGCTGTTTTAAATGTTTTCATGATTCACACAAAGAAATATACGAAAAAGTTATAAAAATCTATGACTCAAGGGTTACGTAATGTAAGGACACTGGTTTGCCTGTATAACCATAATTCAACCTCATTCTTCCTGTGACAAAGGATTACTGGGTGTACTCATGCATTTTGTGGGGGTTTATTCGTAACTCGTTTAAATCACAAAAGCATGAAGTTCAATACGAGGCTACCCAGTATTCTTCCCCGTGAGGTATGCCTTTTGTATTGCTATCTGAATGGCATCCAGACTTTGCACAGATACAGAACCACTATCATTTCCTGGATGTTGCCATGTTGCTGACAAACTAGAGGAGAAGCTATATTTGAAAAGGGTATCTTAGATTCCATAGAGGACTATGAGAAAAGAGCACTTATGAGCAATGCTGAACCTACGGCAGTGAAATGCTTATAGGCACTCAACATACTACTGGAACTGAACACTTCTTGTAAAAGCTCAAGTCCAGAGCATTTAGCTGGGTACTGAAAACATTAAAAAAAAAACAAAAAAACATGCTTTGAGTGCATGACCAGAGGAGTGAAAAGTAACCAGGAGTAGTAACCCAGGGCCAGAGCTCTGGGAGTCAGTGAATCAGTGCTGCCTGCAAGGATTCAGACTTGTGAGTACTTAACAGAGCCTTTATCCACAGTAGCCTACCAGAATGAATTCAGAACCAGGACAAGGTCAACAGCATGCTCTAGTTCACACACTGGGTTAGTCCTCCCAAGGTAAAAGCCTTCGCAGACGGAAACTGTGCGAGAAGCAACATTTTAGTGGGATGGAATAACTTACAAAGAATTCTCTAAGGACCTGAGGACTGCAAATTTTGCCATCTTTTGAAGTACAGATTGCATTTCTTTAAAAACTCAACTAGATAGTGATAGGTTTTTGAAAATGAATGCAAATACATTCTTAGAGAACTCCTGAGACTTTGCTCACATAAAAGAAGTCCAAAGAGCAAAAAAGTTCCTCACAATGCATTCAGATGCATTAACCTCCCTTTCCTTCTTGAAGCGCCCTGCTCTAATCATGGCATTCATCCAAATGTCAGTGAACAAAATCCACAACAATCACTTTGCACTCCTTATTCATCTTCAGAATATAGTCCATCTTCTGCATCCAATCAATCAAGCTTTCTATTAAGGAAAACAAATCTCTCCCCCATGGAGTCACAATTGTCTATAAAATTCAAGGCCTTATTACAAATAAGGAGGTACTTCAGTATGCAGAGAGAAAAAAAAAGCCTTTAGAAAATGTTCATTTTTCTCCAGAGCAAAAAAA
>NW_024884142.1:81340557-81392499 GCF_019232065.1 Centrocercus urophasianus | reverse complement strand
ATGGCCATCTCCACCAATAACAGAAACACTTTTTGATATGCAATTGCAATTCAAAATAAATAGTAGCTTACCTGACCAGAAAGCGATGGAGCCCAACATCAAAACTTCTGTAAGATAAAAAGATTCATCATATTTTAATTATGAAAAAATACTTCTTAGTCGGGTATTATATAAACAGAGTATTTCAAAATAATTATTATCCAAGATAAATGTAAAACTGTCATTCATAAAACCTAAACAAAAGAAGTTTAGCATGCAATTTCCTTTATTCAATGACGTGACATTTAAGATGATGACCATACAAAAAGATTTAGACTCACAAAAAGCTTACTTCCCTTGAGTATTTCTTCAGTTAAGCAGTAACATTCAGAGTAGCATAACACACTGAGAGCATAAGTTTTAATTACTGGAAATAATCTTTTATAGCATCCTGATGACCAGCAAGTCTACTTGATTCCTGCCATACAGATAGAGGATCTACCTATATGTATACTTCTTTCCTTTGATGTTCTTTGTACTGCAAAAAAAAGGCACGGAATTGCTTTGCTACAGAATAATCAGTCCCCTTATCTCTCCTTCAGATACAGAGACTACACAGAGATATGAGCCTTGGAAGAACGTCCCTCACAAATCTGGGGAGGAAAATAACTTGGATGACTTCTGACAAAGTACAAATTAAATTACCCTGAAGGACAAGAACTGTGCCTGAAAATCTGGGGACTTGCAACATCTGCTGTTAATGCCACTGTTTTTTCTCCTTTTCTGAGTTTCCTCCATTGATCTGCGAGCTCTGGAGAAACAAGCTTCTCAACCACGTACAAGCAAATCCTTGACACTACAGGAAGACTAAACATCTGTTGATTTCAGAAGTGTACCTAATGTCTGAAGTATGTGCCTTTTTATGGGACTACCAATACAAACCCAGATTAATAGTGTGCATAACAGTACAACTGAAAAACACAAACATCTTATTTCCAGTGCTGAACTTGCTCTAAAACAGTCTTGCATTGTGTACACAATCTGAAAACAAATATTATGCACTCGAGCAGCTTGTTCCAAAAAGACTAATCAGTTATCTGAATTCAATATGATTCTACTTTAGTATTATTGCAGTGTGTTGATTTCTACCTGAAATATCAAAAGAAATCAGATACTGTTAATTAATGGCACCTTGATAACAGAGGAGAAATGATGACCTGCAGAAATTCTAGGAGTTAACATGGAGGGCAATTCTAACAAATCAGCAGGATAGATAGTAGTGCATCTACAAGAGAAATGTGATGTGGAACATGAGTATATCAACCTCTGACACTGAAGTGAATGTTGAAGGACTTGGCTTAGAATAGGCACAGTAACTGAATGGTCCTGCTAACCTCAGTGTATTCTACAAGAGAAATTACTTGTAGAAACTGCCCAGGATAGAAAAAACATTCTGCTACAGACATGATTGCGGTCATCATTAGATCTTTATTTTTTTATTCCTTTCCTAAAAGCACTCCCAGTTTCATATTGTTGTTACATTACTGTGTAGTTATGCTGTATAAAATGCATCCTCTTATCTTTCTGCATTCCTCCTGCTTGGAAGCATGTTACAGTTTGGCTCCCACTCACCATTAAAATAACCTGTGATATACAGAAGCCTTAAGCATCAGAGCTGTCCACAGTCCATATTCCTAGCTCTGAAAGCCTTTTGCTCTTAGGACCACACACTTCAGTGTTCTTGTACAGGGACAGGGAGAAGAGGAAGGTGGTACAGCTCCAGAGAATGACTGTACTGTAACCAGCTACCTTAAACATCCTTAGAGAAGCTCATCTTTACAAGTACTACTGGCTACCACTGATAGCAACGACCACATCTTCTATCTTCTTTATCTGTGACTGAATCTTCTGAAGAGACAAAATAAATACTAAGCGTCTTGAGGACAGGGATGTGGAAAATGAGCATATCATCTTCTGACACTGGAGCAAATGTTGAAAGACTTGGCTTAGAATACACACAGTAACTGAATGGTCCTGCTAACCTTGGATGTTCAAAGCTGATGCCTAGTGGGGTGGACAAAATTAAGGCATAGTGGATTCAGATAGGAAGGAAGAAAGCAGCATTTTGCTGTAGATTTGTGTCATTTTTTAACAAAATAACACTCCTATTAAAAGAACTATAACATCATTATTTCATATTGGCTATCAAAATTATTTCCATAAAATCCACATTAAAAATAAACATGCACAGAATCAATTTACTGGAATAAATGAAAAAGGTAGAAGAAAGATCAGAGCCTCCCCTTAGCACAAATCAGCACAGACAGTCCCATTATTCCTCAGCTTGATGCTCTGCCGACACATTTCACCTGACTACATAAGATTCTCAATACTCCACTGTTCAAGTAGTATTTTAAAGATAAAACTACACGGCGACAAACAAAAAGATGCATATTAGCATCAGAGTGTGCATCCATATCTCTAACACATCACAGGACAGTATAATTGGTTAGTTCCAAAAGCAAAGACAACAATACTGAATGGTCTCAAACTATACAAAGGAGCATTCAGTGCACTACCAGTAATCCACAAGACTATGGATTTGGATACATACATTTTTAAGTACCTATAGAGACATCCCAAGGCAAAAACACAAAAAAAAACTAAGATTCCAGGAGGCTGGCTTTGACAAGACACTACCACACAGACACTTTCAACTGTTCTGCTTATTCATATTTAAATACACAGTGCTTTTGACTCTACAAGCAAGTGAACTGAAAATAGGGTGAGACAGCAATAGCAACTGATCTGGTAGAAGAAATTACCTCCCTGTTCTCAGACAGAAAAATCAAAATGAAATAAGGTTTGCATAACAGGTTCTGGACTGCAACCTGGTAACTGGAAAACAAGCAAATTTAATCATTAAAAAAAGAAAACAATCATACTGCAACTGTATTAATAGTTTCATGAAGACTCCTTCAACATCACAGAAATCCACCTATGGATGGGTGCCAGGATGCCCTCCAGAATTAAACCTGGCATTTACACATGGACAGTTATTCTATAACATGAACACATTTAT
This sequence comes from Centrocercus urophasianus, assembly GCF_019232065.1. NCBI lineage: Eukaryota > Metazoa > Chordata > Aves > Galliformes > Phasianidae > Centrocercus > Centrocercus urophasianus. Next base: position 81,389,438 of record NW_024884142.1, on the reverse strand, counting down.
TTGATATTATATCATAATTTACAATCAACTTCACTCAATGTTGAGCTTGACTGCAAAATATAGGATTTATCTGGTAGCCCTTGTACTTCATGGTGCCACAACTACATTAAGTTTCTTCACAGACCCTTTTTGAATCCTATAAATAGCACAATTTTACAAAAGAAAAATACACTTTAAAATAACAAGGGAAAGGATATCCACAGCAATGAGTAAGAAATGACTTGCCAGCTGAACTCTCTATACTGCTCAAACATCAGTAATATAATACACTTCTAATTTTTTGAGATGTAAGTGTTTAAACATAGTTTAAATAGCAGCAGTAGCCTTTGAATGGGGTATCTCGTATCTTAGCTAGTTTAAAGAGGCATTATTTAGCTAGTATAAGGAGGTATTATTTCATTTCCAATTCATAATTTACAGAAGGAAGGGATGCCATCCAAGGGACCTGGAAAAGCTTGAAAAGAAGGCCTATGTGAACTTAACGAAATTCAACAAGGCCAAGTGCAAAGCATTGCATTTTGAATGGGGTAATCCCAGATATGTACAGACTGGGAGAACTCATTGAGAGGAGCTCTGCAGAGAAGGACTTCAGGATTCTTGTGGATGAAAAGTTTAACACGATGTATGCCAGCAATGTATGTGTGCAGCCTAGAAGGACAGCAGTATCCTGAGCTGCATTCTGGGCCGCTTCCTGGCCAGCAGGGCAAGTGAGGCGATTGTTCCACTCTGCTATGCCCTCATGAGGTCCTACCCAGAGTACTGCAGTCAGGCCCAGGGCCCAAGGCAGACATGGAACTGTTGCAGGTCTGCAGGACACCACAAGGATGATCAGAGGGTTGGAGCATCTTTCCTGTGCAGAAAGGCTGAGGGAGCTGGGCTTGTTTAGCATGGAGAACGAAGGCTCCAGGGGGACCTCGTTGCTTTCCAGTTCTTAAGAAGAGCTTACAAACCTAACGGAGACCAACTTTTTTCATGGGCAGATAGTGATAGGACAAGGGGGGATGGTTTTTAACTAAAAGAGGCAAGATTTATATTGAATGGTAAGAGGAAATTTTTTACTCAGAGGGTAGAGAGACGCTGGCACAGGCTGCCCAGGGAAGCTGTGGAACCCCATACTTGGAGGCATTCAATACCAGGCTGGATGGGGTCCTGAGCAGCCTGAGCTGGTGACTGGCAACCCTGCCTATGGCTGGGAGTTGGAACTGGATAATCTCTGAGGTGCCTTACAACCTACACCATCCTATGATTCTATGATAATCGTGCTAGTCACTGCAGGCAATTTGATATTTTCTTTATAAAAAAATGTCTTTATCTGAAAGCTCGCGTTTTGAATCACAGTTCTGTGAGCAACTTTAATGCTTTTGTTAAGCATGGGAGTTTTAGCTTCTGATACATTTCAGCAGAAGATTATACATATAATCCTCCATAATCAAATGCATCTTTTCCCGGCATCTTAACTAGAAATCAGTGACTAACAGTATATATATGCTATTCCTACAAGGCCCTTTTCCAAAACAAAATCTTTGAAATTTATCTGCAAGCAAACACTTCTGTCCTCAAGGTATGGTCAAAAATGATTTCACAGACGTGTGATGACCGCTTGAAAAGCTAAAAGCACAACACAACAGGTTGCCTCCAAATCTGCATTCAGCACAAAACTTAAAGAAAAAGAGGTAGAAACATGCTGATATGAACCACAGTCAATAGCAAAAGCACATTCATTTAAAAAAAATGCAATCCTGATGACTCCTAGAAAAACAGGTACAAAGCCTCTCTTTTCATCTCTTTATGTGATCCCTTCCCATAACTTTTAAATCTACTGAAGTTACACCACCTTAAGTTAGTTAAGAATCTGACCCCACATTTACACTATTCACCACCAGCTCATTAACTGTGCTAGGCATCGCTGATTATGACTTCCTTTGACTTGCTAAAAGATCCCATCTCGTGAGGTTCAAGTCTGAGATCCCATTCCCAATGATTCACAGCAGGGGGCAGGGAGTCAAATCCATGTTGCTACAGAATAGGAAATAATTACTTTCAGAAGCAGAACACCCTATCAGATTCCTGATGCGCACCCATCAAGGCACACAGGGTTAAGGGCCAAAAGAGAAAGACATTCAAACCTATTTGTTAATGGTTGTCACATAATATGAGAAGAAAACTAACAGAGAAAACACAGTTTCTTCTGCATCTAGACAAGGCAAGGTATCAAGGATACAATATATCCAACACTTACTGGGAAAAAAAAGAAAAAAAAAACCAACCTGCAAATCTTTGCTACAGAAAACAAAGTACACTTTTGACATGGAAAACACAAAAAGAGCTGTTATGGCTAAAATGAGGAATATTCCACACATTTTTGAACAATCGAAAGTTCATCATCCTCTCAGGAGCAATATCTTTATAACTGTGGAGCTCCTGGACTAGAATAATCTATGCTGTCAGAAACATCAATATTTTTATTTAAGAAATGAGGTCATTTGTTTGCCTATGCCAGTTCTGTTAAGAGCCAGCACAACATTTTTTCAGCAACTACTGCACTGAATGCATGCAAAGAGAGAGTGACACCATTTTATCTTTGGGCTCTACCTTGGGCAAAGTAGATCTATAGGGACAGTTTGCCACTTGTGAAGCATTCAAAAATCAGAAGTCTACAATCCCTCAAAGCTAGAGAATGGAATGTAGACCAAAATATCCTGAAGAGCTTAAAAATAGTCATGTTACCTCTGGAATAGGACCTAATGCTGTAATTTCTGTAGGTAGGAAAGGAAAACAAGGAGAAGTGCTACCCCATGTTTCACTGGAACAAGCACAGTATAGCAATTGCACTGGGATCTCTTCTAATCAGCAAGACTTGGAGCTATTTGTTGTGATGACGACTCCAACAAGGGGCTTGCTATGTATTACAGTTTCAGTACGCTCTGCCCTGAGGGTATTCTCCATCTCTCAGAAGAAGCCTTCAAGTTTCTGAAACCTTTCAACAAAGGTTCTCAGCTCCTCCTGTTATAAACATGGTTAAACTTGACCTTACAAAGTCCGACTCATTCACATACCCTCAGAGGAAACTGATCCACCTAAGTCCAGAAAAGCATTTACAAAACCAGCACTTCCATTAGCAGTCCTTGCAAATAAACCTCACATTTCATCACTGAGTTGCTGACTACGCCTCTATACAAAAGAACATTTTGCACTGGAGACTAGAATATTATTGAACGATAGCTGCTTTCACTGACACAAGGTTTTTAATAGGCTGCTTCACTTGTTTCTCAAGCAGTGTCTTGGAGTAGTGTGTAAACTGATGGATGTTCATCCACTTTGGAGCTCTAAACTTCTTTTCCTGCTTCTTCTGCCTCAGCTAACCTTTCCTCCAATGCCATCTCTGGCAACTTCCCTACTCAGCAACCTGCAAATGATGAAGGCTTCCAAATCACAATTACAATTGTGCAATATAAGTCCGAAAAATATTTTTGAGCCTTGTCAAGAGAATAAAATGATTACAGGGAAAACAGATACAAAACTTGCGTAAATACTTCGCTAAGGTCTATAATTTAGCGTCTCAATGAAAGAACTACAAACTTTTCCTACAGCAAATCCTAGAGAGGTTTGTCTACAAGTTTGTTTAAAAGTTTGTTTTCTTTTTTTCTCCAAGTAGTGACTGCTACCAATTGATTCATCATCATCTTCATTATTAAATAAAGACCCGGGAAAGCCATCCATATTTTGTAGAAGACACTCGTATCTTTGTACAGCATGCATGGATTCAGACATGCTATTTTCTGCTAGGTTACTCAAAACTTACACCTTCACTGCAGAACTGCTCTTTGATGGCAAATAGCACGCTTCATTGTACACAAAGTAATTGGCACTGTGCTAGGAAGTACTATCTAGAAAGCACTATCTAGAAAGCAGATGCTCAACTTCAAACAGAAAAATGACGATTACTGAGTAAAAACACAGCAAGCAAATTGAAAATATTCAAGTGAAAAGACAAAGCTGTCTATTGTTGATAGCTTTTAAAATGAAGATAGGAAAACACGTGATGAAGCAGGTAATACTGATAAATGAGATCCAATACAACAACCATTAGCAAGTATTGATCCAAATTATGGAATATACTTTTGAACCCAGAGCCTTGAAAGCCATATTGCAACATTTTCTGGGGACTCATGCTACACACAACTATGATGATCTTCAGACTCTTAACTAGAGCAAGACACATGGGGAACTCCATCCATACACTGATAACATCATTTACTCCCTGATATGGTGCTGAAGTTAGGAACAAAACTGCATACTCTCCAGGCTCTGCAATGCTCTTCATGCATTCATTCAAAATAAACTGTAGCAAAATCTTTTCCTTTTCAAAACCAAAAACATCTCAGTCATACCATAAAACATACAATAAAATAAAATCTGTTCAACCCAACTAAAAAGTTGTTTTTCAAGTGATCTGAATGTACTTCTGAAAACCAAGATCTTAAGCACAAGTTTAAGCCTGAATCTCAATCTTCGACAGGCTGTCCTTTGTTTATGAGCTGCGATTTTAAGCTTTAACTTTAATCTTTAACTATCTGCAATGCAGCAAACTGGTAGTAGCAGCTTTCTTTTCAGTGTTAAAAAAAAAAAAAAAAAAAAAAAAAATTCAACCAAGATGATAAGAAAATCCACGTTATTTGAAAGAAAATATATGAAGACTGTCAAATGCTTTTAAATCATATGTCTGACCAGCAGTTTTTTGCTATAGTAATAATAAGTTGGACTTGTATATGCATAAAGATATCTTTATCATATTCTGCAACACTTGCTTAAGGACATACAGACATCTTAACACTTCATTTTAGAAAAATCACTTCCAATTTCTGATCTATTTCTTCCTGAAGTGATTCAGCAATACTAATCACAGAATCACAGAATCACAGAATTGTAGGGGTTGGAAGGGACCTCCAGAGATCATCGAGTCCAACCCCCCTGCCAAAGCAGGTTCCCTACAGCAGGTTGCACAGGTAGGCATCCAGGCAGGTCTTGAACATCTCCAGAGAAGGAGACTCCACCACCTCCCTGGGCAGCCTGTTCCAGTGCTCCGTCACCCTCACCGTAAAGAAGTTCTTGCGCACATTTGTGCGGAACTTCCTGTGCTGCAGTTTCCAGCCGTTTCCCCTCGTCCTGTCTCCACTCACCACTGAAAACAGTCTGGCCTCGCCATTCTGCCCCCCACACCTTAGATATTTATAGAGCTGGATCAGGTCCCCTCTCAGTCTCCTTTTCTCAAGTCTGAACAGACCCAGTTCACTCAGCCTTTCCTCGTAGGAGAGATGCTCCAGGCCCTTCACCATCTTCGTGGCCCTCCGCTGGACTCTTTCCAAGAGATCCCTGTCTTTTTTGTACTGGGGAGCCCAGAACTGGACACAGTACTCCAGATGAGGTCTTACCAGGGCAGAGTAGAGGGGGAGGATCACCTCCTTCGACCTGCTGGACACGCTCTTTTTAATGCACCCCAGAATGCCATTGGCCTTTTTGGCCACAAGGGCACACTGCTGGCTCATGGCCAACCTGTCATCCACCAGGACACCCAGGTCCCTCTCCGCAGAGCTCCCCTCCAGCAGCTCATCCCCCAACCTGTACTGGTGCATGCAATTATTCCTCCCCAGATGCAAGACTCTACACTTGCTTTTGTTAAACCTCATCCGGTTTTTTTCTGCCCAGCTCAAGTCAAAAGGCAACTAAGTTGCCTTTTGGTTTCCTACACTGTTAGAACAACCTGCACTAACACTATGTTCAGCACGTCCTGGATATCTCCATCCTTAGTTTCAGCTCAGTGCAGCGTAGCTCCCTGGCACCAATAAGGTGCACATGAAGCAGATGTCCCACCTCATAAAAAAGCACTGTAAATAAGCGGTGGTTTCAAAGCTCAATAGAGAAAACTTCAAATCTCCTACGTGCAGTAAAGTTTTTTTTTCTGCATGGAGTCACAGGGAGAGAATAGGGCTTTCCACACCCATGAGGATGGAGTCTCCAGTGAAATCCCAACCCTGCAGCAGCAAAACCCTCATCTATTTCAATAGAAGCAGAAATACCTGGACCGACTTTGAGCATACTATAGGCTACAGTTCAACTTAAGCATGCATTTGTTATGGACACGTTCACCTTTGAGAATATCAGTGAGAGTCCTGGAGTTAGATCTGTGGCATTCAACAGCAGTTAGCTTAGGTTGGAGATCTGTACAGCAGAAATAATTTAAATTTAATTAAAGGATGGCCCCAGTGAGAAAGCTTTTTCATGAACTGCATAAAAAGATTTCATAAACTACTAGTGGCCTCCAGCATACAAATTAGATTCCTAATCTAATCTGTTTTGTTGTTTCATTTCAATTAAAACACTCAACTTGTATTCTAGCTGAAAGTCTGAGTAAGGCATTAATGATTCCAGGTAGTGATTTATTTTTTTTAAGCAATCTCCTGGCCAGAGCCCCAAGCACAACTTCAAGCAGGCATCAGTCATTGCTAGAGTAAATATGAAGTCATACGCAGGTCTGGCTACATAGGAGGCTTCAAGAAAGAAATTACTTCTTTTTCCTCAGGTATGCCTCTCACTGGATTTTAGTGATACACCTCATCAGACACCTTCTTAAGAAGCAAATCTCATTCGTATTCTGTTAATCTCTCTTAGGACTCTTCAGAAGAAATACTACTTTAATTTCCTGCCTTCCCTGACTCTTCAGAAATCTGCAGTATCTCCTGGAGAATGGTTGAAGCCTAATGCCTGCCCATTATTGGCAAACTCCCATAGGGTGAGATTTCCTTCAGTTTTCCTTGAGTAAGGCTTGCCAAGAAGAGCAACCATCCAATTACTAGGAGATTTCCCTAGCCTTGCTGCAAATGGAACAAAGTTTATTAATAGCTATTATTCATTTTTCTATAGCAGTTGTGAGCAAAGTGCTGTTTGCCAAATGTGTGCAGCAGTAATAGTCTATCTATGCTGATCTCATGCCTAATATTAGAAAGGATGGGCTTCATGAGTGATAAGCAGTAGGTGGGCTTGGCACGTTCATTAAAAAAAAAAAAGCCAAGCAATTTCAAATTTCAGTATCAAAGCAGTTACTAGACAGATAAAATTCCAGTAATTATGCAATTTAGACACAAGACCGATTAAGGCATTTTGTTATGACCTCTTTTTGCACTCCTAAGAGACAAATAATAGATTTTTTTTCCTCTACTGAAGAGATTTAAGGAGGCTTTTAAAACTTATCATAACCAACAAATTGAGCCTCATAGTAGGCAAGAGGAACTGTAGCTTGCACTAATTTAGCTGATGCCAAAAGCAGTTAACTGTTGTCTCTATCAGTGAGGCAATGACTAACCAGACCGGAACTGACACATCTTTCATGTGTTCAGGTGACATATTAGCTAAAAGGAACACATCACAGATCAGTCTGGTTTTAAACAACATAAACATTAATGAAAAAATACAACAGGTCAGTAAATCGAAAAAAGATGTTATTTTTCAACTTAGAAACATGTTATTTCAATACCAAAAAGCATGTAACAATTCTGTAGTTAAATGAACACCCAGCAGCCGCACAAGCAGCTTAAGTATTCTGATATTGGCACACAGGCTTAATGTTTGAATGTTATGTTTATATCACATGCATGATATGATCCAACAGTGAACATCAGGATTAGAAAAAATTAGTACAAAGAATATTAAGTGACATTCACACAAAGAATCGCCTTACACTAGTGAGACTTCCAAACACAACTACAGAAACCAAGACTTGGGTGCAGTTTGTTACAATAACATTTTTCAGTGCTGCTAGAATTTGATCTTCTAAATAAATAGAAGTATCTGTTAGGGTATAGTATAATTAACAAAACATAATAAACAAATGCATAATATAAATATGTCATAAGTAGCATACTACATGAGATGTCATACGATATTATCTGTATCTGAAATCCTCCTAACTAAAATGCTTTCACAACAAAAATGTGATGAATTACATTTTACTAACTTACTACTTCCTATAATAACTGAACCAAAAGTAAGTCTTCCAAACCTAACAGTTGTTTTTATCATTCTTGTTTTCTAATTCACATAACTGTGGTTAAATGTGATGAAATGTGACCATTTACCCTTCCCAAAACAGCTGAGACGACACAATAATAAATAAACGTTCAGTTTTCACTAATTACAGCACAGTTAAATAGTAACTGACTATTTCAGACACATTTGGCATTAGAGATGTTTATCAACTGTGTAGTTAAGTACACGTTCCAAACCAATCCTCTTAATTGAACAGACAGTAACATTGCTGTCCCTACTGAGCTACTTGCAGTTGTGAAACATTTCCTTAGGCCTCAGTTTAAAAAAAGAAAAAAAGTAGATGTGAAACATTATTCTTATGAAAGGCCCTCTCAAGCATTTACTTCGTATTTTGTAAATTCTTATGTCCTACTGATGCTACCAGCACTTACAGATCTGCTTCACTCAGCAAGTCTATTTAAGTCCAGTGCCAGTAGAGTTCTTAAAGTCTAATCCTAGAATCACTAAATCCAATCAAGGGTTTGACAGTGACTTCCACAAGGTCAAAATTATATCCAAAATTTTTATCCCACATCTGTAAGGGAAAAAAAAGTCAATGACCACTCCTCTGCTTGCCTTCTTATTAGATAAGGCTATGAAAGTATAATGCTATAAAAATTCTCTTTTTCTCTAACTCAGTACACTTGACCAAAAAAGACACACAGACCACAAAAGAAATCTGACTTCCACTGTTAGAAGAGGCAAAAGAAAGCTTAACAGCTTACGTTCATTGAGGTATTCATGCATCTGCACACTTTGGTGATATCCATTTATTTTATCCATTAATTTCAATACAATTTCTCCTTACTTACAAACACAAGGTCATTTCAACATTGCAGATGAGATTCTGCTTAAATCAAATGTTGTTTTAAAATAATCCTTGTGTAATAATGATCTACCTGGACTTGTGCAAAGCATCTGATACTGTCCTACATGTCATCCCCGTTGCCATGTTGGAGAAAAATGGATTTGATAATTGGACCGCTCCAATAAGGATAAGGAATTGGCTGGATGGTTGCATTCAGAGAGTTGCAGTCAACAGCTCAGTGTCCAAGTGGAGACAGGTGACATGTGGCCTTACTCAGGGACTGGTGTTGGGACCAGTGTTAACATCTCTGTAGGTGACATGGAGAGTGGGATCAAGTACACCCACAGCAAGTTAGCAGATGACACCAAGCTGAGTGGTGCAGTTGACACACTAGAGGGAAGGGATGCTATCCAGATGCACCTGGACAGGCTTGAGAGGTGGGCCCATGCCAACCTCATGAAGTTCAACAAGGCCAAGTACAAGGTCCTGCACCTGAGTCGGGGCAATTCCAAGCACAGATACAGATTGGGTGGAGAATGGCTTGTGAGCAGTCCCGAGGAGAAGGATTTGGCAGTGCCAATTGATGGAAGACTCAACATGAGCTGGCAGAGTGCACCTGCAGCCCAGAAGGCTAATTGTATCCCAGGTTGCATCAAGAGAAGTGTGACCAGCAGGTCGAAAGAGTTGATTCTGCCCCTCTACCCTGCTCTCCTGAGATCCCACCTGAAGTACTGCATCCAGTTCTGGGGCCCCCAACACAAGAAGGACATGATGTTATTGTAACAGGTCCAGAGGAGGGCTCATGAGATGATCAGAGTGCTGAAGCACCTCCCCTATGAAGACAGGCTGAGAGGTGGGACTCTTAGGCATAGAGAAGACTCCAAGAAAAACTTATAGAGCCTTCCAGTACTTAAAAGGGGCCTGTGGGAAAGCTGGTGAGGAACTTTTTATAAGAGCAGGTAGCAACAGGACAAAGGGAAATGGTTTTAAACTGGAAGAGGGAAGATTTAGACTAGATATCAGGAAAAAATTATTTACTGGGAGAGTGGTGAGACACTGGAACAGGCTACGCTATGAGGCTGCGAGTGGCCCCACTATGGAAGCACTCAAGGCCAGGCTGAATAGGGCTGTGAGCAACCTGGTCTAAAGGGAGGTGAGGGAGGTGTCCCTTTCTAAATAAAGCAGGGGGGCTGGAACTAGGTTATCTTAAAGTCCATTCCAACCCAAACCATCCTATGATTCTTCCATATTTCACAGACCACCTCTGAAAATACAGAATAAGGAAAAGTTGCCTTTTGATTTTTAAGCAAAAGTGCCATGACATTAGCTTTTTTTCTTTTTTTTCCTCTCGTGAGAAGTTAGAAGATTAAAATACACATTTTTGTTTTACTGGATTGTCTCTGAAACACACTGGATAACGTCTTCTTTCCAAACCAAAGGCTAGAAGTAGACCAAAAATGACAGTCCTAACCTCCATAGAAAAAGTAAAGATGCATAAGCCTGTCTTCCCTTTTCTCGTCTCTCAGTGCCAGCTGCTGGATAAGTCCCTTTATGGAGCAGAAAGCTTTCAAATAATAGCTGTCCGGAATTACAGGACAGACACAAAGCAAATCACATCAAAATACCTGATCCTCTTGACAATGACTGTTGTAGCATTTTTAGTGCTTACTTTCAGATAAGACTCTTGGGAATGTGCAGATTTTAAGGTGGAGGGGCATAGAAGAAGAGGAGTCATGTTTCTGCAAGCCTGGTATCAGATTCTGACCTGAGATAATGAGATATTTATGCCATGTTACTCCCATGACATGTCAAAATGTATCAGATCAATGTGTCCAAAATCTTTAGAGAACAGGAGAAAAGCACTTAAGGCACTCAGTAATGTAGCATGGAAACACTGAAATGGTAACTTCCCTTCCCCCCAACACCAGGAACGGCATTTGTGCTAAACTTCGTTGTAAACTATGAACTAGCAAGTTTCATTGTGGAACACCTTGCCAAAGCTGTTCATCAATAAGTGAGATATAATGTAGGATTTGTTAGGTGCTATTTTTCTCTAGTTTCCACATCTTCACTTCCCCGCTAGGATATTTTTCCACATTAAATCAATTTGCAACTTTCAGCCATGCTCTAACTAGCACATCTTTCTCCAGTTGCACTACACTATTGGTTCCCAGCCTGAGAAGTTGTGTAGCAATTCTTTGAAAGCACTCATAAACTTTCAGCAATAGTTTCTTTATCATGCTTCGCTAATTTGCTTTTAGCCCTGCTAACAACAATAAATTTTATCTTATTTGTGACCTATACAAGATAAAACAGACATTAAAAATTAAGTTGACAACTACAGTCGAACTTTTGAATGGTATTACCTTGGTTATACTTTTTTTTTTTTTTAGCTCTGCAACTACACATTTGCCAAGATTATGATAAACTGAAACCATAGCAACACATTCAGTATTTATGTTAACCATGAAGCAAAAAGAAAGATAGCTAATTATTATTATTATTTTTACTCAGGAGATTATCTTGATTAAAGAAAACACAGATTATCTATTATAAAACACAATTCTTTTTAATTAGAGACCCTTATTTCTTAAGTTTGGAAGAATGGACAATTCAGTTAAGCATTTAACGTCATAAAGGAGGATACAGAACACCTGATTTGTTTTTCTAGTAACTGCTTTGCTCCAGAGAAATTTTAGACAACAAACCATGACATTTTTCTTCCCCTCCTCATTGAGAGCTCTTCTACCTGCAGTATTACATAGTGAATAATGACAGCACATACTGATTTTAGGTTGCACTGATCTGGATTTGTCACATCCAAATCTTTTGTTGTTATGCTCCAAGGACAAAAGGTAGTGGTGGAAGTCTGTTCAGTGGCATATTTGCCCTTCTTACATCGTGGCATTCATGTTGTTTTTCTCATCAGGCTATCTTGTTTCTTTTGTAATATGCACTGCTAATAACTTAAAGATATTAAAATAGCAATGCAGGGTCTTCAAAGAGCCTTATCTACTATAATAGCCCAAGTCTGAGAGTTGCCTACAGTGGATGCCACTGAAAAGGACAGGAGCAAGTCAAGCAACCACAAGGGCTTCCTCTGAGCAGTACTGCAGATGTTAGCCAACAGGTGACAGTGCACTCCCTTATGTTGCCTGGGTTGTCCCATTCCCCAGTCTGGCTCTAACAATCTTAAGCAATACTCAGCCATAATTTTATTAAAAAAAACTTAAAATTAGGCCTGATGTTATTAACATTTATATTTGAGCTAGTCTATAATAGTGTTGTTAGAAATACTAATTAAAAAAAAACTACAAATCTCCAAATTACAACCACCAGTATTCAGCACTTCAAGGAAACAGCTCACTGCTCACAAGACCTCACAACAAGCTATTTGCTTTCATCATTACTTTTTCATAGCTTTTATGGAAATCTCATCACTTCAGTACTTCGTCTACATTGGTCCTTTTCAGACATCCACCTAGTAGAGGTTAAAACAAAAAGCTATTTCCACTTCTAACAATGATGTTCCTATGCAGCATAACAGAGCACATAAAGACTGCTAGCCTCTGTAGTAGAGATTCATGATTTTTACTGCAAAGGCATAAGAGCATCATAATTCTGGGATTCATAGGGAAAGCTATGTGAGAATTTTTTAGATAAGTAGGAATGACCCATAATTCACTAGCAGCCACAGGAAATTCTACTGCCTATATAGCTTTGAAAGCAAGAAATCAAACTCAACTGTACATTAACTGATTTTTCAACCTACTAAGCTAGCAAACAAATCCCATCTGCAGAATATTTGTATTATTACTGGTAGTGTTTGCTACATATATGAACAAAAACTTTGGGCAAATGAGAGATATCAGCTGTTTTCATTTTTCCTTCTGCAGAGATAATTAAACTTTACTACGATAATTAAACTTTACTACTTTGATACTTTTCAATTTTGTTATGAAGAAAAATTTTATGAATATTTTATAAAAGAACAGCAATTGTTTTTGATGTGATACAACACATGCACCTTTGAAGCATGGAATACTTCTTGCATTGTTTGTTACAATTACCTGACAAAGCAGTGTAATTACTTCTGCTGAAGTTCAGTTTCATTTGACACCTCTAAGGCAAAGCCCAGAATTCCAGACATAACAACAGGAAGAGGAATTAAAAAAAAAAATACTGTTGTTTGAAACCCTGCTTGTAAGGGTCATGAGATAAAGCTCTCAGGAGACTGGCCAGTGAAAAACACACATTTCTAAAATTAATTCCGTAGGTCAGAAGTTCAGTTCAAATTCTTTCTGGAAGACTATTTAAACCTAGGAGTTTACTAGTCACTCAAGTCACTCTTCAACAACTCATCTGCTTTATCCATCCTATTTAAGCTGCATTTCTTATCCAAATACAAATTAGTAATAGTTTCAAACCATTACAAATGATAAAGTTTTCCTGTTACAACTAGCTTCAAGCAGGAAACAAAATGAAAATTTCACCCAAGAAAGCCCAGATAGTAACAGGCCCACTGTTATCATGACTAAAATGAAAAATGTTTGTTCATATCACAAACCAGTCGGACATCAAAACAGACAAACCCCATTGTGCTAGGCTCTATGCTAGCAGAATGAAAGAGAGAAGTGTCTGTACTAAAAAGCCAAACAATCTTTCTGGAGGTCTGGGGCACAGGAAGAGGACATAGAGAAGAGGAGGAAAGAAACAGAGTGTATCAACTATTACGCACAGGCTAAACACCAAGAAGAATTCACTCGGGAGATAGTTTTCAGGGAAAATCATAGAATGGCTTATGACCATAAGATCATCATTTCCACCCCTCTGCCATGGACAGAGATGCCCAAGGCCCCATCCAATCTGGCCTCCAGGGATGGGGCTCCACAGCTTCTCTGGGCAGCTGTGCCACCCTCTGAATAAAAAATTTCTTCCTACGAGCTAACCCAAACCTCCCCTTTCAGTTTGAAGCCATTCCCCTTGTCCTACCACTATCAGATCACGTAAAAAGTCAGTCCCCCTCCTGCTTGTAAGCTCCCCTCAAGTACAGGAAGGCCACAATGAAGTCTCTCCCGCAGTCTTCCCCAGGCTGAACAAGCCCAGCTCCCTTAGTCTGCCTTCATAGGAGAGGTGCTCCAGCCTCTGGACCCACTCCAACAGCCCTGCACTCTTCCTATACTGAGGGCCTCAGGTTTGCTCAGTGAGCAGTGATGTAAAGCAACACTAAGATTTAAAGCTTGCTTTTTTGTGTGTGTGTGAAATATTATGCAGAAACACTTGAAAAACAAAGTAGATCCATATTTTCATAAATAAGGAATTACCATTCTTTCATCTTATTTTCAATATATTGAAGATCCTCTATTGCATGACCCTACATATTAAAACATTATATCCAGAACTTCCCTCATAATGTAACTAACTAGAATTTCTTTTCCTTCTCTGGATAAAAATCCAGCTGAAATGTGGGTTTTGGATCAAGACTGAAAAAGTCTTATTTAATAGACATCTGGAAAAAGCAAGTGCTATGCTAGTGACACTAAGTGGTTCCAGTCTAACCATTAAGAGAATACAAACATGAGGAGGGTTGCTTTGCTCTTTCTTTGCAGCGTGATTAAAGTAACTATCAAAATTAAGTTCAGCTAGAAGTGAAAAAGATAAATCACAGGGAGAGGAAAAGCACACAAAAGTGCAAGAAAGGATACCTGCAGCCATGGAAGCGCACACACATACACACGTTCTTATATATTGATAGTAATAAATCACTAGGAAAATTACTAAATGTAATTAGTGACTAACCTCCACATTTTAGTAAAACTGTGCATCAGGCTCACACAGCGAGGAAGGGCTGGAGGTCTGAGTCCATCCATCCGGAGAAGGAGGGCAGCAACACCGTACAGAACGAGGTACTTCACGTAAAAAAATAATACTTGAGCTAAAGCCACACCACCTAAAAAACAAAACCACCACACCAAACTCATGTCTTAAACAATTCTTGTCATATTTTCAAAACCTGCAGATGCTGGTAACTTCCAAATAGTCATCCATTATTTGAAAACCTAAAGCGAACAATTCCTGATTTTGTAACACGTACAGGACACGGAAGCACATGCAGTTATGACTTCAGACACACAAAGAGTAGTACTATTATTCCAATACAAAGGCATAAGTAAGCACCCGTAATTCCACTTTCAAGATCTCACTGGACTGTGAGCACTGACAGCTACAAAAGCCAAATACTGGCACTGTGCAAAAGATCAGAACTTACTGACGCAAGTGAAAAATATTTACCACAGCAGCAACAAATTTTCACCTTTGCCAAAATAAGTAAACACTGGACATGTACAGCATCATCACATACACTCTTCACAGAGCTACGAATGATGGCCATCACTACAGCTCTGCCCAAGAGCTTTGCAAACACCCTATGGCATTGGTGTCTAAACTTTTGGCTTGTCTGAGGCTGCATTAACTGAAAGTATCACCTAGGGCTGCACCTATGAAGTTTACTCCAAAACTAATGCCTCCTAATCATTTTTGTGGATGCCCCACCCCTGGAGGCATTCAAGGCCAGGCTGGATGTGGCTCTGGGCAGCCTGGTCTGGTGGTTGATGACCCTGCATATAGCAGGGGGGGGTTGAAATTTGATGATCATTGTGGTCCTTTTCAACCCAGGCCATTCTATGATCTTTATGGAAACAACAACTGATACAAAGAGCACAACAACAGCATTTAATAGAGCAAATTCTCAGCCACAAAACATGCTTTTTCAACATAGTCAGCACCATTAGTTATGCATTTTCAACAGCCATGAACAAGAGCCTACACGCTGTGTTCATAACAATCTCCACCAGAGGAGGTGACCCACTGTCACTGTTGCCACTGATGAAATGCACCACCCACCATTTCACAGTGCTCACATTCATTGCTTGGTCTCCATAAGCATTCAACAAGCAGTGATGAACATCAGGGGGTACCATTTTTTCCCACATGGAGGAATTCAATGACACACCATTGCTTCATACGCACTTCCACATCAGATGCCATTTTGTCAGACTGCCCTAATGCTGTCATCGGTCACACAGCAACAATATGCAGCAGAATACTGGTGGGAACATTTCCAAGTGTGTCCTGGTTTCAGCCCAAATGGGGTGAATGGTGCACCAATGTTGTTAGTGCTAAGTGATGGTTGCATGCCTGGGGCAGAGCCGCTGCCATGACGAAGCAGCAGCAGGGCACAGCCCACAGGTCGGGCACGGTGGCATCTAGGGGACATGCAGAATTCCAACTAAAACTGGTCTGAAGTGAAATTTTGGTGGTGTACTGGTTCACAGCCCAACCCCAGGTCACAGCAGTCTCACACAGGTGAGATGAAAATCAGACTAGCTATGCTTAAAGAGTCATTACTGCTGTGAATCACAGTCTTAGAATAGAAAATTTAGGATTGGCAGTAACAAATTCAGGCACCCTGAAACTGCCCACTGCCAGTCTTGACAGCTCAAAATTTCATGCTGAGTCTGACAATATTTGGCCTGTTATTTCAGAAGCATAAAAGGTTGTAACAGCAATGAGAGTTCCGATTGTCAGTAAAAAAATAAAAAGTAGCACTAAGATTCACAATAACAGAGCAAAACTTTTTTTTTTTTTTAAGTTGTAAATACACAAGTAACCAGAAAATACCCAAACCAAATAAAGCCCAGCTATGGTTTTTTAAATATCAGAACTTGGTGGCAGTGTGGAACACAGGAAAAAAGATGATCTTTTAAACATCTCTGAATGCTTCCAGTTGTAAATGAAGAAAGATGATTCATGTGAGTATTCTAAATGTTATTTAGCTGAGTAAAATGGAATTTGAGCAATAATTGTATAAAACAAAATACACTAAAAAGCAGAGGCCACCATCTCCACTGAAACCCATGGGAGTTTACTCTCCCAGAATTTCCACTGACTCTCCCCTGATTGTCATTTGATGTCAGAAATCCAATCTCAGAGGAGGGAAAACGAAAATAATATGTAAGAGTAAAAAACAAGAAAATGCCGTTGTTGTATCTCCTACCATTCCAGTGATTTACCTTCTCTCACTGATAGCAACAATCTTGTGACTCGGAATACTTTGGATATTTAATACAATTTCAAAGTCTTCCAGCACACTTTCCTTAGAGACTAAACTCTCAAACTGACTCCAGCAGTCTAAGGCTATATGAACACTTAAAGCTTCTGCCTTTTTTCCCCCCAAGTCAAAGCATCCCTTTTGCATTCTGTTGACTAATGATTGTACTACGGATGATGACCAAAAGTTAAACACTGAAAATCTAATCTAGTATATAATAACCTAGGGTAAAATTCTGGCTCTAGTAACGTCAATTGCAAAACTCCTGCTGGCTTACACATGCCCAGCATTTTGTTGCTGCAATCTGCTATTTTTAGTTTTCATATTATCATCCACAAGCGTGATATAAGAAACAGTTGTGCCATACAAGATACAAACTGATAGCAGAAAAAAAAATACCTAGACATGAAGCTTATGGCATTTTCCTTCAGGGAAGTAGTCATCTAATATTCAATAACATTCTTTCCTGGAAGAAAACAAACAATCCTAAGCACTATTTGGATAGTAGCCAGTCAGCTACACATTAGATTACCACTAAACCATTTATACAGCCAACTTTCTGGTTTCATTCCTATCTCATCCAATTTCTCATTTCTTTTATGGCAAATTTCATTGGAGAGCTGAATGTTGACACCCACACAAACTGATTATAAAGATTACAGTTGTCTGTGCCTGGTAAAATTCAAAATCCTTTGGCTGTGCATGACGGATGAAGATTTAGTGACCCAGACTACCACCCTCCTGAGATTCAAAACAATCAATACATTTTTAAATACAATGATGGAAAATTCAGAATTTTTACATGTGAAGTTGTAAGAAATATTAGTCTTACTAGTTGTGACTACTGGTAATCAGCAGATAGCTCAGTAGCACTGGCATCACATCACTGACATCATCACCTGGCACACTGGCTGCTGTGTGTGTGTGGCAATTCTAATGCTGCCAAGATCAGTGATGTAAAGCTCCCTGTCAAGATGTGAACGAAATTCATGCTGGTCTTCAACTCATCCCAGCTGTGTGAGTTCTGGGCCACACACCGAAAATCTGGGGGCAAGATTCACAGCCGTGCAACAGCTGGTCTGCACTGGCAACTTGCACAGGCTTCAAACCTTCTTTGCATACCTGAGATATTCCAAGCTGCTTTGTATTCACACTATTATAGCACAAAGCAGCCAGAAGTACACTGCTTCATCTGATATAAAAACAAAATTAAAAGAGATTCATAATCAATACGAAAATACTCAAATTCATTATCAGTACTACGCTTTGTTCACTAATGTTCTATTTAAAGCTTAAAAAGAACTGCTGAAAGAACATTATTTTAAATTGGAAACAAAGCCTAGAAGCTATATCACCTGAATATTAAAAACATTCAAGGGAAAAAATATTGCAAAAAGTACATCTTTTTCCTAAAATAAATGACCTCAAGGGGTTCACAGTCGAGTTTAAGTTTTGTGAGAACTAAAATGCATTAAGGGCTTTAAAATATTGATTTAAAATACCCATACAATCTCAGTTCCATGCATTTCAACAGTCAAGCTGCTCAAAATCTCAGATTAAATTAAGTATAAAGATTGATATTTTCAATTTCTCAACTTGCAATCCTTTTAAAGTATTCTAAATTTTCCTTGACTTTAAAAACACATTTCTAAACCTTTACAGTTCTAACTTCTTCAAATTTGCTCCAAAACTGCATTTCATGAATTTCAGAGCTTTTCCAAGGATTATTAAAACATTCACAACTCCCCCGCCCCCAAAAAAACTTTGCCTAATAGTTTTTGAAATTATCAGACAGATCATTTCTGTAAGTGACAGAAGTCTTTGACCTAGGGATTAAAAACAACTTTTCTGCCCATAACCCATCACCAAAGCACATTTATGGTCAAGAATTGTACTTTAGCTTGCAGCGTTATTGATGAGGCATGAGCATGAAAGCATACATTCCCCTTTTTCACAGGAGTCCCAACCCTGCAGCATTAAGAATTGTAGATGCTTGTTTCTATCAATAACCAGAGCAGGTACAAGTAGAAAACATGTATTACAGTCAAACACGCAGCCATTTTGAAAGGGTTACTGACACATGACAGGAGTCTAGTAAGAAACACGGCTCAGAACTTGTAGTCATACCATCAACTTCAAAATACTGAGCTTCAAGGGCTCACTTACTCCTTTTCTCACATTTTACAAAAAATAAAAAAGTATATTATGCAGACCCTCACGCATGAAAAGCTCCACAAAAGAATATGGATCTGCACTGCAGCAAACTGGCCGCATGTGTACACAGATACATATCTCCCTGAATATATGCAGTCAATATACCAGTCAGTAAGAGTAGGGTTAACTGCCAATATTATTTGACTTTTAACCCCCAGAAAGCTTATCTAGCATTTTCACTCACTTCTTTAAAACAGTGAACTATCCAATGTTTTAGAGAACGTTATTAAGATTTCTGATGCATGCTTACATTCCACTTTCCAAAGCAGACACCAAGATACCAAGTATTTTAATCAGATTCTCCTTATCATTATCATACATGATGAAAGAAATCTCAGACTACTTCGTTAGTATTTCATTACCACTTAAATGGACACAGAGACATCTTAATTTCAATCACAAAACACTGAGTGGTTCTTCAGAATGAACTGAGGAACCAATTTTCTATGTATGGGCTTATTAGAAAGAGAATCACAACATATCTGGCTTACATGGACTGCTCCGTAGGTCTTGCTGTTTCAAAGAGGAACTTGTATAATTTTTTTTTTTTTTTGGAAATCAAAACAGGAAATTCACCAATTACAAATTCAATCAGGCAACTCTACCCTTGAACAGATCATATCATTCAAGATTATTTTTATATAACCAGCATTTCAGCCAAAGGCAGAATATGCTTTCAGCACACTAGAAGCTGGTTAATAACAATAACAATTAACCAACACAGTAAATTGTGCATACTTCACCAGAAAGAACAAGTCACATATGCTTAAGAACACCACATTAAGTGCACAGAACACTCATCACATGTGCACAAATCCGATGTACACCTCTACATCAAAGAATCACCTCTGACAAAATACACACATATCTACATTCCTGGTCAAATATAGTTTCACAATCACAACCTTTACTAACATTTTAGATTAACCCTGCATGACAATTGTCACACATGTATTCAAGTAGAACTCTGGCTTTCATCATTCCCTATACCTTGTAAAAAAAAATAAATAAATAAATAAAAAAAATCAAGCTTTGTTAGATGAGCAGAGTAATTGGTGCTGAACAAGAAAATTAACATTAAGCCTCAAAAAGAAAATAGTGTTTTTTAACCTCTAAATATTCAGAATCAGATTTAAATACACAAATTACCAAATCTATTCCAGACTGTATGTAACAGCAGAATGGATTTTACCATTAACATTCTATGTAACAGCAAAGAAAAGAAGCCACTGGTTTCTATTTAAGATCTTGTTGAACTACCTGTTATTGCACAAATTAGTTATTCAGCTACAGAAGCCTGAAGAATATGAAGTGGAAGGGATTGCCAATTTATCTGCCTTTTATTTCATTTCATGTTCTTTCTTCTCCTAGACTTCATTAAAGGCCATGGCCACACATTAGTCACTAGACTAGATGGATCTCTGGTCTGCTTCAGCGTAGCAGCTTCAATCTTCCTTTTACTATGCAAAACACGAAGGAAGCAAATTAAATCCAATCAACTTTAAAATCTGAACATAATGAATTATCATGGTTTTCATTTTCATGCCACATGGGTCTTCCTGCTATGTCATTACTTCTGAAAGTATTCAACCTTTTCAGATAATCTGACCAATGCTTCCAGAATGAGATGCAGAACAGAGACAAAATCATGGAATTCATATTATTTGTCCACTGTACTTTCCATATAGAATCACATAATATCCAAAGCTGGGAGGGACCCATAAGAGTCACTGAATTAAATCCCGGATCCACATAGCAAGCCAGGGCAGAGTTGCAAGCACTCCAGCAGCACCCTTTGACACTGAAATGCTAGGTTCTCATTTCAGGGGGAATATAGGAGCCAACCTGAGAAAATCTGTATCTGATGTTACCCCATAGAGTTAACATTTGGATACCTAAAGGCACCTGTAACCAAAGCAAGCTCTTACCTTCTCCCCCATGTAGGAAACTGACATCTTTGAAAGTTACTCTTGCTACCAAACACTGGCCATTGATGAAACAGAAGATGATAATATATTCAGCATGAAAGTACACTTTATTCAAACCAATACAATGCAGATTTTTGGTTAATGCACATGGCATTTCTTCTCCAGTATTTGAAGCAGCAGCCTGTGAAGAGCTGCAAGTCAGTCACCTAAAAACATCTCAGTCAGTATGGACACGAGCAGTATTCTGAAAGGCCATATCAAAAACAATGACAATTGGTTTTACCACCTCCGACACTGCTCTCTTCTCATTGTTCTGCTGCACTGAAATAAATCAGGGGCAACTCCATCTGTTTTGATATCAAAGACTGAACTGAATTCTTCCTACATTACGACCGATGCAGCCCAAGCATCACTGTGATATAAACAAACAAGTAGCATACGGAAAATGTTAAAGGAAATAAAATTTAAATAGCAGGAATAATAGGTGGTAGAAGAAATACTGACATCTATGTGCCATATGGGAGCTGCAGTACTGAGCAGAGGCAGCAATAGCCTGAAAAGATAGATCCCTAATAACTTTCTGTTCTACTTGTAGCCAATGGAAAGATATATGCAACCTCAGGCCAGTTTTGTTTTTTTGTTTGTTTGTTTTAAGTATTGCTGACAGAAACCCAGCAAGAAAAAAATTCAAGATGGAAAAAACTGAATGATAGAATAATTGATTTTATACTGTCTGGTGGAAGAACTTAAATAATGAACACCCATAATATGGTAACATCTCAGAAAGACGTCACATTTTTTTCTAAGGGAAACACTTCATCTATCCAGTAAATTAGACTGGTCAGAATTTCTTCAATCCCTGGAAAAAGTGCAGAGCAAGTTGTCTTAGAAGCTATTTTTAAACACATTAAGGACAGGAAAGTGAATGAGAACAGCATATTTATCAAAGGAACATGATGCCCGACTAACAGCACTCTATTCAGTATCAACTAACTGGTGTTCTCTCAAGGGAGACCTTATTGCTCTCTATAACTACCTGAAGGGAGGTTGTAGTGAGCTGGGGGGGTCAGCCTCTTCTCTTGTCTAATGGTTTAGTGAGAGCTATTGGTGATGAGTGGATGGTTGGACTGGATGATCTTGCGGGTCTTTTCCAGCCTTGGTGATTCTGTGCTTTGGAAACACAGAAGGGAGCAAGGACGTTGTGTATCTTGATTTCAATAAGAACTTCCACATATTCTTCTACACCTTCCCTATCACCAAAGATGTGAGATATAATTTGGATAAGTAGATAATACAAAGGAAAATTTGGTTGGGACTACCAGGCTTAAAGCATAGCAACAATCAGTGGTGTAAACTGCAATTGGCAGCCAGTAACTAGCAACATCCCTCAGACACCACACCCTCAAAATCTCCATTAGCAACCCAGATGGCATAACAGAGCACACCTTCAGCAAGTTTGCTGATAACACCAAACTGCAGCAGCAAGCAATACAGTAAAGGGAAGGCCTGCTATTCAGAGGGACTTTGAAGCTGGGAGGTCTAGAGAAGTGATCCTTTCAGTAGTCCTAAACTAGTAATATTAGGCCACTTTCTGAAAACAACACCTTAGTCTCCCTGCTGTCTCATGATAATTAATTTTACAACCCATCTGTACACCGTGTGAATGCATTTCCTGCTCGGTGAGAGATTTTTTCCTCTTTCAGTTCCAGAGACTCTTTATCCCCACAGTAAGAAAAAGCAGAGTGAAATATATAAGGACTATCACATAAGTAAGCAAAGATAGGTACCGTAGCAAGTAAAGAGACTGGAGAATGTGCAAAAAAAAAACCATAAGGGTGAAGGCTACAATACTCCCTGATCCTTTAAGACATTGTCACAAGGAACATGTAACCCAACCGAGTTATTTGGGACAGAAGGTGGGTTCCTATGTAACAGAAAAAAAAACTGTGTTGACTTTGACTTACATTCAGAAGAATAGGAAAATACTCAGACCTATGTATTTGCAAATGAATACAATGGAATGAGAATTCAATCTCTCAGCAAAAGTACTTTTACAGTAATGCAGGTACTGGCCTGTAAATGGCACAGAGAAAAGAAGAATTCAAACATATGACATACGGAAATCTTTGGTTTAGCTGCAGGCATTAAAAACATACATATAACTGTTTTGTATATTCTTGCTTCCAGAAACTCTTGTGTAACTCCTACTACATAAAACATTTCTCTTGCTGACTTAACATACTGCCCCCATGTTAAATACATGTTTTTAAGTGTATACATGCACAAAGAAAACACACCCAGTTATGCCTCTTGAGCTAACTTCCGCATGTCTTGTCATTTGTGGCTAAGTAAGTTTATTAATATTGAAGGCTGACATTTTTAAACAAGCATTGTGACTCACTCTGGTTTTATCTATTTGCAGTCTCACTTCACAAGAACACTGTTGTTTTATGCTTCTGTGAGGAGTATCCTGACCATCATCAATGCCCTTAAGAGCCCTCAAGCAAAATCACTTAGCACTGTTGTCTTTACCTGCACTGCTGGTGTTTAATGCTTCTAATTCAAAAGATATCCCAGAAGAAAAGCTGGGGAGCAATTATAATTTCCCTAATTGGAGTTGATTATAAGACAGCATAACAGCCTTTCCCCTAAGTTTAGCATGCCACAAGGGGCAGCCATGATTCATTTGATGGAAGTATATGTTCCACGCTGCTTCGAAGCTGCTGTGGGTTAAATGGGAAACAAAATGAAAAACAGCAGTGCAGAAGGTTAATATACCACATAGTTAATACTCTTGAGTCAACAGCAAGCTTCTTGGTCTCTTGACTCCATTATCTGATGTAATTGGTTTTAATAACCCCAAATAAAAAGTAACGGAGAGGAACATTTGACTCTGTACAAGAACTGGTGTAGAAGCTTGCTAAGATGACCCAAGAAGCAATAGAAGAAAACAATACAGGTACCCTTACTCATACCAGATTCTCCCTAAATCAAGTCACCAATCAGTGGTGGCTGCTCACTGATTTGTCTCTGTATAATTACTGGGATGAAACTTGTAGAGAAAGCACTTTAAAGTGTGTAAGAATCAGAGAGATCAACACAGTGGAATAGTGATATAGGAGGTGCAATAATAAAGGGACTAGCTCAATGGACAGGCATTACAAAGAAAAAGGAAAAGCGCACATCCGTCTCTGAAGATCGTGGTTCACAGGGAAGCTCCACAAGGGAGGGAATCTCCAACCAGAGATCCTTCCCCAGTGGCAGTCAGCCCTTAAATGAGATCTAAGAGAGGCACAGCCAGGCTCACCCCTTCTGGCTGCACAAATTGCCTTCACCTGTTCTCCCAGGGCTGATCGGTTCCTTTCCCCAGGTGCTCAATCAGTGCTTCAGGCCATGACTCAATATGGCCAGTTACCATACAAAGTGTGATATGTTTCTGGAGACAAATCCCACCACAAAAATCTTTTCTAAACTATCATATTTAAGCACCTGCTTTCAATATTAAGACAAAGCTTAACAAGAGCAGAGTTACTCTCTGAACACACCTCTCCTAAAAGCAGGGTCTCCAAAGGGAACTTAATTCAAATGACTGCACCTTTTTTCTGGTAGCTTTGCAGTCCAAACTTGCTTTAAATCAGGCTTTCATTGCCTGGAATAACTTTAAAAGTATTTTCTAATCATCTGCTCAAAAAATAGCCTGAATTCTTAGAACATAACACTCAACTCTATTAAACAAGTGTAGCAATTGGACAGGTCAAAACAGTGGGAAAGGCATTACAATAAAGCTGTGACGACAGAAGGACTGGCACAATAGGGAGGTACTGTAAAGTAAGAGAAGAAGGTTGCTCACCTTATCAGAAGATTCTAGATTCACAGGGGAAAGCTTCACCAAGGAGAGATCTCCAGAAAGAGACCCTTCCCCAGTCACAGTCAGCTCTTAAATGAGGTTTAAAAGGGGTGCAGCCAGGCTCCACCCCTTCTGATCACACAGTTGAATTGCCTTCACCTGTGCTCCCAGGGCTGACGCAGGCCTTTCCTCAGGTGATCAATCAGTGGTTCACGCTATGATCCAGCAGCTCCCATACAACAAGTACACTTTGCTATTTTCTGGAAAGTAACTCTTATTGTTGTTTAAATCAACAGTTAGAATCTTGTACAGAAGGCAGGAATCTGCCAATAACACCAAACCTAGAATACCTTGTCCGTGAATCTGTAGACTTTCCTGTCCTGTCAACTGGTCAATATTTATCAGGTTCTGTGTGCTCAGTAACACCACACAGCTTCCCCAACCCCCCATAAACACACACAGACAATCCTGCAAACAAGCTAATTTAATTCAACTATAAATTCCTATTTGAAACAGGAGATGCAAACTCAGAATCCACTTTCTAAACAATTAGTGAGTAGGGACACGTGGAACAAAGCTTGGAAGCAAATAATTTGCTGCTGTCTGTCCTCTCTCTTTTTATATATATAGTATATATGTACACACAAAAATGTATGTTTATATGTATGTATGCACACACAGATAGCACGCATTGCCCTCTACTGGCCAGAGCCTAGTATGCAGAGGTCTTCAACA
This sequence comes from Centrocercus urophasianus, assembly GCF_019232065.1. Lineage (NCBI taxonomy): Eukaryota > Metazoa > Chordata > Aves > Galliformes > Phasianidae > Centrocercus > Centrocercus urophasianus. The sequence goes on along the minus strand of NW_024884142.1, from coordinate 81,363,714 downwards.
CCGCTCGTAACCAAACTTTAGTAAGTACGTGACAAGGCTGTATTAGTATGGGATATTGACTCCTGATGCTTGCCAATATAGTAAGAGGCATCTCCTTCAACTCCAAAAATCATATTTTTCAAATCCATTTTTAAGGCTTGGGGTTTCTTGCTTCCATTCCTCCTACTTGGTGATATATCTAGAAGCACAAAGGAATTACACAAACCATGCATACAAGTGGCTTACAGATTGCCTATTTCTATTTACATATCCACATACAAACTATTACCATTTTATGTTACATTCATAAGTGCTCATTTCTGCCCTTAGTTCACATTTTAACCAAGCACCAGTAGACTGAGAAGTAGCAGAAAGGCCTTAAACACTTAAATGGTTAAGGCATCCAAAACTATGCTGGGCAACCTGCTCCAGTGCTACACCACTCTCTGAGTAAAGTACTTTCTCCTAAAATCTAACCTAAATCTCCTTTGTTTTATTTTAAAACCACCCCTCCCCCTTGCTCTATTACTATCTGCCCACATAAAAAATTGGTCTCCCTTCTGTTTACAAGTTCACTTTAAGTACTAGAAGGTTTCAGTGAGGCCTCCCCAGAGCCTTCTTGTCTACAGGTTAACAAGTTCAGGTCCCTCAGCCTGTCTTCTCACATGTTATCATAATAGTCTGCATTACAGCCTGTCGTCTTCCTGAGTGCAAATGTCTACAGCATACTATTCATAAGAATTAATGGACATAAAATAGGCTGGTATCCTTGAAAGTGGGAAGAGACAGCTAATTTCTTCATTTTTTTCTTAAATATACTCACCTAAGGCCCAGTACGACATAGCTTCCAAAGGTGAAGAAGTGCTGCAGATAGCATGGATATACATGAAGTGAATCATTAGCTCAGCCAAGCACCACCAAAAGAAAATACGAATTATGCCCATGGTTAAGATGCCAAGATTGGTCTTCAAACTGAAGGCTTCTTGTTTCCTCATCTAAATGAAGAAACCCAAAGAAGTTATATGACACACAACTGACTGTTTTACTCAAAAACTCATCTCAAGAATTTTTTTTTATTATTATTATAAAGATTTCATTTGCTATTCATTACTATTTAAGGGGGAGTCATCTGTCTACACTATTTGAGAATTCCTGATACACTTTTTTTTTTTAATGTAGCCTGGTTTCTTCTTTCTCAAGCTTACTAAGTAGAAATAAGCAAGTAGAAAACAGAGCGGTAAGGCAAGCAAAACAAGTCCCACATCAGTATCACAAGACTAGCTGCAGTATTTACAGATATTCAGTTCATGTGCGTGTGAACATCTTCCATTGCTCCAGATGATATTTCCATTCTCTCTGCATTGCAAAACTATCCACACAGTTGAACCACAGTGGGAATGCAATGGTATCTGCTAGTACAGTGCAATTCCCATGCTAGGCACGCTAACACAGGGGGATCCAGACTACTTTTGTCTCATGCTTTGCTTTACAGGTTCAAAAAGGTCACTGCACTGCTTTGCTACTGCATGCTGCCCAGGACTTCATATGTATAATCTCCGCTTCCATTTGCATTTATTCCAAATGGACATTTTAAATTGTTTGACCCCACAGGCATCTCTCAGAATAAACCATGGTGCAAAAAGGCATCACACTCTCATCCCTGCACTGTCCCTTCAGAGGTCCCAGCCATATCCCAGCCACCAGCTGCTACCAAATTAGTGCTATGAGGCCTAAGGGCCATTACTCACAATGTCATCACTTTTAAGATGGCCTAAGGAAGCACTGCCTCGTTAACAGCCAATTTACTTCCGGAAAGCTGTCAGACTTGAGAGGAGTTTATTAAAAGCTGACTAACCATACAAACAAGTTCCTAAGCGTCTAATTCAGCAAAAAAAAAAAAAATAGCTACCAGAAAGAAGCATACATTTATTCACATTTACAAGTGTGGGAAACACAGCAACAAACACACAAAGCATAGAACAATGAAAACTGTTCTTACTTTTATTTTTCCCCCCCCTGCATGTCCTCTAAGGGCACTTGTATGACCGCTGTTCACATAGAGGCACAAAACATGGAAAGAAAGAGCCATACTGAGCAAAACAAAAGGCTTGGAAGAAGGTATAAATTACACACTGCCTGCCTACCTGCACAAGAGGATTACAAGAAAACATGAAACTTTCACTATGTAATTGTTGGATTACTTTTCCCCCCCTCACAAATTCTGTGAAAATTTCCCCAATGTTATGAGAATTACTCAAAGAGCACAAACAGAATGCTGGTATCCTCAGCTCATTCCTGTTACATCATTAAGTTTTCAGAGAAAAAACCCTCCTCTTCAGATTTTTGTAAAAACCTCCTAAAACTAAAATGTCTTGAGTTGGCAATGCCATTGTACTTCCAGAATTAAGCGATCATGAGTAACACACCTCATGCAGACAAAGTCCTTCACTTCCTCAGGCATGCACAATCCTGGTACACAAGCACTCTGCGAGCCCAAAAGAAGCAACTCCATCTCCCAGAGTATTGGAAGAAGTACCTTTTTCAAACTATCCAAGCAGCCTATAAAATGAGCAAGTCCAATCCCAACAACCAATCATGACAGTACACTGTATCAAACAACATTTAGTCCTACAGATGAATTAATCATTCTCAAATCCTACAGAACCAACAGGTTGCAGAAACAGCCAAATGCTATCAAACTCAATAGAATCAAGAAGAGACATACACTTCTTAATTCTTGTACTTCGCTGATAGCTGTAGATCATGAAATAAAAGTTTGAAGATACTACAGTTGCGAAGGAGAGTAGGATTATCCAGGCAGTAATCCTACCAAACACAGAAAAGATAACAGCTTGCTCTTAAAAATATCTCAAACTTCTGCCAGCTGCAATGGATTCATTAGCTGAGAGCAGTTCTTTATTTTCTCCTGTAGCATTGTCAAGGTCAGTGAGACCAATGGGATGTACTGAGCAAATGCCAGTTAGGTGCAAGGTAAAAATGAGACAAGACAAGGTTCACAGCTGACAGGCTCCCAAGATGCCCCACCAGATTCTTTCATCACTAACTGTAATAAACAAATTCTATATTATTTTATTACACTTTTTTTTTTTTTTCAGTGAAAGAATTTGATCAAGTAACTTAGTGGAAAGATTGCCTATAACATTTTTTACATGTCACTGAACGTATGCCAAGTTCCATTCTTCAGTTTTTAACCAGACACCAAAAATACACATAAACAAGCAGCCCACTCACTCACACAACACCCTCTCAAAAATTCCAGTCATCTTATTTGCACAATATACCTAACATGCAGTTGGCTCTGTTCATGTGGAAATGAACAAACACACTAATTGTGTAGCTGAATCTGTACTAACTACATGACATTTTGGAGCCAACCATTAAATCACAGGCATTTGCACAATACACCTTCAAATCCACAACTAGAACTACTACGCTTTATTTCTACCCAGGCCATCAGTGAAATACAACAGCTTCTCATTCCTGCCTGGCAACAGATGCAAATTACCAGCATTATTGATCTCTTTCATTCATGTAACAGCTTCTTCACTTTTTCAATAAGTCTGCTTTCCAGCATGCTGAGCAGAAACGCTCTTCTCAGTCTCAGCTTCAGTTAAGTGCTTCTACAGTTCCCAACCTCCTGTTCTGATAGCTGCAATAAACACACTTCTGGTATTGTGCACTTTGAACAAACTGCTGAGATCTGCTAACTTCAGAATCTGTCTCTAACTTCAGATATCAAGGCGACGACATGACCCTTCTCTGGTAGGAACTGTGAAAAAGCATTGCAGCAAACACCAAGAAACAAGTTACATTTTTTCCAGTACGTTTCGTCTTCATCAAGGCTTTAATAAAACAAGGTCTGTGTGTATTTAAATGAGAATGTAACACAGACACAGGCATTCCATTCCCCATGTTTAATTTTCCCTTCCCACTGTCTCAAACCAAGAACATAGACAGGCTTTTCACATATCTGTACTGAGCCATATCAGGTGAACTAAGATCCATTTAAAGACCCTATGCAGCTTTTCCCAATGGCTATCTTCAAGCTGCCCTCTACACAGAATCCTGTGTATTATATACGTATATGTCTTTTGAAACACTCCTTGAAAAAAATTATTTCTCTGCTAGCAGTATAGGAATACAGGTGGAATTTAACACAATTTAGAAACTATAAAACAACAGTAAAGAAAACTTCCTCAGCATCTATACTGGCAAGTCTAGTGAAACAATAATTCTACTCATTTGAAGGTTTTTAATTCCCTTTTCCTCCAGTTGCAGTCTTTTCCTGAAAAGGGCTTTAAAGTTGCACAGATGATTGGCTTGTTCTCAGCGAAGCCTAAAAAATTGCTTATTACTCACTTCTGTCAGTCTTGCAGATGCTTTTGCTTATCTGACTCATCTCTCTTAATGACATCTCATTGTCAGTAAGCACTTGAAGAAACCAACTTTGCTTCAAAGTGGTGAAAGATCCTCTGACTCTGCCCCTTTAATTTGTACAATACTTCTGCCAGTCACAGCTCAGAGCATCTCAGCACCTCTGGTTCCTATTCGACAGCAAGCAGGCTCCAGATACATTTAGGAACTCATGCTGAGATATTCAAAGCCAGAGAAGATTTAGACACCTGCCTACTATTAAATGTAATGGAAAATAAGTATGCAAATGTATTAGTCAGCTTCAGAACATCAGTGTCTATTTAGGGACCTACCTTGCCTCTCCTATTTCACTTGTATGATTCAGAAAAGCTTAACGGCTTTTAGTGAAGGAATCAGATGTTCCCTGTTGCAGCAGGAGCTGAGCAGAGTTGATCCTTTCAGGCTGACTCAGCTGCAAGGGCACCTTTTCTGTAGCTCTCCCAAAAGTACAGGCACATGGTGAAAGTTTCCAACACTCCTCAGGTTGTGGATCACACCAAAGTGCTGTGTGCTCAATCAGCACAACAGCAGCTCTGCAGCAACTGAAATTCAGTTGATTTAAGGTCCCACATGCTACAGGAGTAACGAAAGCTCTCTCATCACTTGTCTTCACCTGAATTTGAGAGACACTATGTGCTTCACAACTGCATATTAATATTAACTGTGTATTAAGCAACCAACATGAGACTACGCTTGATACTGAAGCATTTCTTTAAGTTGTACCTTTACTGGCAGGAAACAGAAACCTATGGAAACTGTGTTAGTCCGACTTTTCTAAGTACACCTGATCTAGTGCAAAAAAGAGCTGTCCAAAACCACCAATCTAAATGCAGTTTACTTCAACATTTATCAAGAAAGAGATGAATATACACAAACACTAGAGACATCGACTCTTTCAAAGTCTAACGTCTGTTTTTGACAACTTAAAAATAAATTTAGCTTACTTGCATCACACATTTTGAAGTATACTACAAAAACAGTCTCATGGAAAATTGGTGAAAGAACTGTGTAATTAAAATTTTCTCATAACCAATATTGAAGTTTCACAGAACGTGAAACAGCAAAATTAACCTATTGCATTGAATTTACTTTTATTAAAAGGTAGATTTGGCAGCTGAAGAGAGACCACCTTTTTTTTTTTCCCCAGTATTTCTTAGTCAAACATGATTCACATCTGCACACATATACTGGAAGTTTACAGTTCCATAGTCTTAAAAAAAAACCTGTTACCTGCTTACTAAATTCATCAAAGTTCATAAGGGGTCCATTGTGGAACATGGGATAGTAAAACACATATGCCAGCATCCACAGGAACGAATGAGATGATTTCTGGGCATGTCCATGCCAGCAGTATTCCAGGCTGAAACTTGTGTTGAAAAGGCAACGAACAGACACCGTGAAGAGAAGCAGATAATACTCATTTTCAGTGTCATACCACTTTCTCTGTAAGACAAAACAAGGTCACAGAATAGCAGTACAATGCTGTGATTCATAAATTGCAGGATAATTATATCAATCAAGACCTTGACTTTCCAGGTCACCAACAGCAGAAAGCACCAAAAGCTAATAGAAACTGGCAGGAATAATGGAAGCAAACGTCACTAACGTTTGAAGAGCGAATGCTGGCTGCTGACAGAGCTGCTGGTCTGCAGAGCTGCTAAAACAGGCAGAAAACACTACAGCTCATTTCAAACTTTACTATGTCTTGAAGAACTACGTAAAACCAAGAGAGCTTTTCTTATGCTAATACCATTTTTTTCTTCAGATTTTTTCCAGACACATAACATCACATACAGTTGGCAATCCTGTCAGCTACTAAGGAGCTACTAGGACTGGTCAAGCTACAAGTCAAATCTGAAAAGAATGAGACACTTGCTAGGAAGCTGAAGGCTGGAAAGATTTTGCTGAATCTTTGTCATGCTTATGATACTCCCTGACACATGCTGTCAAGAAAAACAGACACATATAGATGTACACATGTCAATTAGCACAAAAAAATCCAAACACCCAAACTTACAAACATCAGCAAATACAATTTGGCTGATTAAATTTGTGTTGCAGTGGGCTTAAGAAGCCCTTTGATCTCTGAGAGACAGAAATCCACCAACACCAAAAGGAAATATCTTACCAGCTCAGCTCTGCTCCCCTTCAAAATTAGAAAAGGCCTAGTAGAATAATGCTAGTTTTTCTTTCCCTCTCAGTTCAAATAAATACAACAAGGACATTTCCTCATAACTACAAAGCAGTTTCTCTAACTCCTTTATTCCCCAACCAGAAGCATTAGCAAAACAACAAAACTGAGCTTGCCTCAATCACCTGCGAGCAAGCAAGCAAGCAATTCGTTCAGTATAAATGAAATTGTTTGAGAAATACTTTTCATTTCCACACTACCAGTGAGATCCTAACAAGCTTTACTGAGTGACTCCTGGATATGAATCCAAAGAACAGCACTTAAAATCACTATGATTATACCTCTAACAAAGGAGAAATACATTCACTAGAGGACTGGGCAAGGTATTTATCATACTCTGTCTCCACCAAATAACACTCCCAGGTTAATGTATACAATTTCATCTCAATCCATGGACTGGCATGATGAAAAGTCCTCCGTTACCCATAAACTACAAGTAAGTGTGGTGAGGCCAAACCACATTCCAAGAAGCATTAGAAATTCTGATCTCAAATCCAAACCCCAACACCAGGGTTTGGTAGTTTTCAGATTTCATTTCCTAATGGGATGACCGATAGGAAGACAAAAAAACCCGTGGGTTTTCCAGATGATTAATCAGAAGTATAACACGTACAATGCCACTCTAAATGGGTAAAATAGAGAAGACTGTGTTGGTGCCCCACTCTCAAAAATGCCTTAGAAATTTGAAGTTTTCCACACAAAAGACAATAAGAGGTCAGAAGTTCATCAGTAGGAAAATGAAACAAATTCCATCAACAAACTGGGATGTTGCCAGTTTCCGGGCAATAGATGGAAATGCTCACAGTAGACAAAAAGGCTAACCCAAATAAGCAAGGAAGACTTGTTTACCAGCTTCCTAGAAGAATCCTTATAGCCAAAACCATGTGGTTACTTCTCTGTAGCGTGGATCACCAGGTCCAGAAAAAGCTGTTTTCCTGCTGCCAGCCTCACAGCATGTTGCTAGTGTACCTTTGTGCTTAGAAAATATATTCACAGATGCAGATGCAACCTCCCAATTCCAGTTTCTGAGAACTTATTTTAATCTGGACATGTACAACTGACTTGACATGCCGCATAAATCTGTTTTTTGGGGTTTTTGTTTTTTTCTTCAAATCAAGGGACACAGCTCTACACGTGACTGTAACACGATGGAAAGCACAACAATGACAACAGAGCAGCAAGATCCTAGGCTCCAACAAATGAGGATCTGCTCAAACACAACAGAAGTGGGCACTGAAATAAAGGAAAGAAGCTGCTTACCTTCAGAAGGCCTCAGGAACGCAAGGGTCCCCAGCAAGATACCCTTGTCCCCTCTTCCAACCCTTAAATGAAGTCTGGGAAGGGGTGGATCCTGGCTCCACGAGGTGCAATCACTCGGGTACATTGCATGCACCTGAACTCCCCTGAGTTGGCCATGCCTTACCACCAGCTGCTCAATCACTGCTTCAAGCCATGACTTAGCATATACACTACAATGACTATAAGCAACAGTCAGTCAAGCTATCAATATTACATTATCACAATGACTGGATGTTTTTCCTCATGCAATGACAGACCTCTTAGTCATCTTCTTGAGGTCCATTTCTTCTTACACACTGCAGACAGGTTTTACTGAAAGCTTTCACAATGCAGAGAACTTTAGCTTTAATGGGTTGCATTTGTAATGCAAACCAAACATTGTTCTACTGCCTTACTAAGTTTTCCCACGTCTTCCTGGGGTCTATTAGCTTTGCACAAATTCCTCTGCTGTCCTTCCCAAAAAGTAGGATATATTATAAAGAAGCTGTTTTCATTTCCATTTTATATTATTATATATTTTATATATTTTATATATAATAAATATATTTATATTATTTCTATTGTATCAGAGAAAGGCAGATTCCAGCACAAGAGCAGTGATTCTTTACATGAGCAGAAGAATGAAAAGCCACAATCAGAGCTGAGCAGTTTGCTCCCACAAAAACTGAATTAACAGATTGCTCTTCCAAGAGTCACTACACCGTACATGGCTCTACTGACAGGATGAAGGCAATACAAAGGGAAAAAACAGCAAAGGGCAGGAAGGTGAGAAGGAGAAAAAATAAGGAAAAACTATTCCGGTCGGACAAGAAAGTTAGCAAAGGAAAACAGAGCAACCCAAAAACAAATGGCAAGTAAAGAGTGGAGACTGATAAAAATGAACAGAAGATAAAGTAGGCAGCACTCTGGTGGTTGTCTTGTTAGAGTTCAAACATTCCCTTACACAGTAAGAGACCATCACATTACCCTGCAGAGTCCTTCTGTTTATTTGGCGTAATTTAGAGTAAGAATGCAGCCAGGTCTCAGATAGATAAGAAGAGCTGCGTTGTGGAGCTGACCACAGAGAACTCCAGAAGGCTGGGCCTTATCTAAAGTAGTCTCTCAGAACCACCTTCTGCCCTTGCTTGTCTCTTCAGTTCCCCAGACAAAAGCAAACAAAGCAACCTTGGCTTTTATCTTTACAGAGGTAACAATCATCTCTCAGAAAAACCCCACAGGTGTTCCTGAAGCATCAGACTATCACCAATTTCACTACTCTCATCTGCTGTTTAAGAGCCCTGCAGGATCACCAGCAACAACACAGAACAAAGGAAAAGGAAGGAACAAAGGCAAGAACGAAAGCAGGAGCTACAGATGGTAGCTTCAAATAAATACAGCCAAACCTTTAAAAGAAGCATGTACACCACGCTAGAGTGTACAGTACACTGAATATAACCTGATCATGTCAGCTGGCATCCAAAAGACTGTCAAAGCACAATTATTGAGAAAGACATCCTCTCTTCTAAGTGGCTTCAGTCACATATACCACCATTATGAATCACATTATGTATTATTGTAGTGAGCTAACTTTCAGTTTATGCCTTGACAAATACCCAAATGAAACCATAAGTGGCCCACTAGTAAGAATTAACCAAGCATATGAGCCTATCCACATTGCTAATTGTAAGAACTCTAGCATGGCTCACTGCATCTCTACTTCCTACAGGTTTTCAAGCCAGTCTGCTTAGATCAAGTAAAGAGAGTAGTTGGTCATGAAGATAGATACCATAACAGCAAATAAGACTGTATTTAATTTGACGCTTAATTCATACATCTGAAATTACCTTGACTTCTTCCACTGCTGGTATGCGTAAAGTAGATAACAGGAGAAGTGAGCACAGCCACGTCAGGAGCGGTATCTGAAACTGAGCCACAGCAAACGAAATGGCTGCGTGTAACAAAATGACCGCAAAGCCCTTAATTCCTAATGAAAACCAGCAGGCAGCCATTCCATACATCATCAAGCACCATGGTTTATACTGTTAGAAAAAAAAAAAAAAAAAAAAAAGGACCATGAACAATTCTAATACTTAATTTTTAAAGCAAAACATAGTAACAGTACTGTCCCATTCATAATACGGCCACTAAGAGGATCAGAAGGCTGGAGCACCTCTCCTATGAGAAAAGGTTGAAGGAACTGGGCTTGTTTAGCTTGGAGAACAGAAGGCTCCAGGGAGACCTTATTGTGCTCTTCCAGTACTTGAAGGGAGCATACAAACAGGAGGGGGGACAGCTATTTACGAGGATGGGTAGTGATAGGACAAGGGGGAATGGTTTTAAATGGAGACAGGAGAGGTTTAGGTCAGATATTAGGAGGAAGTTTCTCCACACAGGGCGGCAACGCACTGGAACAGGTTGCCGAAGGAGGTTTGGATGCCCCATCCCTGGAGGCATTCAAGGCCAGGCTGGATGAGGCTCTGGGCAGCCTGGTCTGGTAGCCGGCGACCCTGCACATAGCAGGGGGTTGAAACTCGATGATCATTGTAGTCCTTTTCAATCCAGGCCATTCTATGATTCTATGATAGTAGAGTGCCAGGTCTACATGTCACCCCTTCCATTCCCATAGCTGATTAAAGCTTTCTACTCCCATAGCTAATTAGAACGCACAAATTTGCCGAAGTAAACCCGTGCATACCTTGTCCACGAATAGCCTGCATGTTTGTGATACCAGCAGATGCCCAGCCAGAAGCCACAGTATGTATTCCCTTCCCCATTCAATCCAATAGTTCCACTCAAAATCCAAGGCATCCTGGGCATCAAGGAAATACGCGTAACTATAAAAGCATGTTCTGAAAGTACAATTAAATGTCTCAGTAACATACAAAGTTCGTTGTCCAGTTTCACAGAATTCAGCATCTGAGGAATTTTTGCTTAGGCAAGAAAATCTGATTATAGTATATATATAGTATATGTATATATAGTATATAGTGAGCTCCAACGCCACTTTGACTTTCAGTAGCCTAAAATCCACAGAAAAAAGTGGAAGAGCAGAGGGGCACCATCAGCACAGAACAAGAAGCACACTACACAGAACTGACACCTGCCCACCTGCACATAAAACTGACACCAGCAGCAGCTTGCTAAGGACACAGGTGCAGAATGTCATGAAAATACTGCCACTGATGACTACAAGGGTATGTATGGCTCAGAGCCAGAGTCCATTTCAAAGCACATAAGCTTTTACGCATTCCTATGACAGGGTGCTACATGTTCCACTTCTCTGCAGGCTTCAGATCACTGGATGAAGTAATCCAAAGTACCCTTATGCTGCTGCAGGCTCATTAGCAAATCATCAGGAGCACAACTGAGTGCTGGGCACCATCAGCATTTCCCTGAAATCCAATAAAACCAATAAAAACAAGACATGCTCAAAGCAGTAGAACATGTGGTCTACGTACCTCTCACAGCTGCTTTTAAGATGTCTCATCTCAAAGAAAAGTAGATGAGACAAAGCAGCTGCCAAGTAAAAACAAGTATCACAAATACCAAGGAAATCATGCCTGGTTACAAGCGTGGACAGATCATACACAGCTGTACTGATCCACCAGCCAAATCTGGATAGCATGGATCAGGAGAGTATTACTATTTCTATCAGCAGAAGTAATGGAGGGTAATAGGTACTCTCCCAGGTGATAAAAGGTGAAAGAGAAACGAAGCTGTGACTTCTCTGGACTTTTCTAGGAATAAGAGGAACAACCCTGCACTGGTTTGAAAAACACACAGTTTGGATGAAACAATACCTTGCTCTAAGAGAGTTTAACTCACTATTTCAATAAAGCCTAATTGCAACCATGTGGAGCCAGGTCAGACTGAAACGTGGTCAGATGCAAATGTCATTCTAAATGAGATAAAAGGGATCAGCTAGCAATCCCTGTTCCCTGCTAAAAGTTAGGACTTCTAAACACACAATCATCTGCATGTCTGGGATTAAATTCAGTATCTTACACTCTTTGCATTTCTAGAATATTTCGTGATTTTCCTGAAAGGACACAGAAAGGGGTCCATACAACTGGTGACAGTGGGCCTAAACACAAACATGTGTTGTTGGCTTTGATTAAATCGCCTTCAAAATGAGTTGCATGATGAATTTTCTTCAAAAGGAAGGTGGGTTATTTGGGTTTTGCTTTGTCTTAAAAAATAGAAGCATGTTTCTTCAAACATTCTCTTCTCTATGCTGAACTACAGCTCAATTATGAGTGTCATGAGATCACATCAATCTAGTGATGAATTCACTAGATTCATCAGTGAATCTAGTGTTCACTGATGTTATACCCAAACACCCAATACCCGAATACCAAATGACATGAACAAAGGGGAAAAAAAGCTGCAGGAAACGTAAAAGGAGATTAAACCTTTGAAGGCCAAACAGCCACACAGAAGCTTATTAAATGACATTACTAATGAGAAATACTCAGACCAACCACAAGAAAAATGAGAAAAAAAACAACCACAAAGCCACCTAATGATGAGTATGAAAATCTGACAAGTTATTATGGGCTTCTGAAACTAAAACAGTGTCTCGGGTGAGCAAACGGCATTTCTGTAGCTTTTTGGTTAGCACTATTTCCATGCTATTGCGAAGTAGTTCAAGTTAGAATAGAACACAAAAGCAAATGCACCGGAAACAAGAAACAGTGCCTACGTTACCCTAATCCATTCCCCTCATCAAAAACTTAAACCTGCTTGATCCCGCACAGAGTGAAACATGCATTAGAAAAGGATTAAGTACTGCACACTGCCTCATCCCTAAAGCACTTGTCTGGGGTTTTGAACATTAAATAATAATAATATACAGTGCCTATGCTTTCCTCTTGTTCTTCATATCTTTATAGAGGTTTGGGCTCTGATGTCTATGGGAGCCTGGCTGTAGAGTAAGAGAATAGAGTAAAAAAGCCAGAGATGACATTAAAACACTTAAAACCAAAGTCTCCTTACAAAGCACCATTACAGGAAAAGAAAAGACCAGTAGAAGGAAAAGCACAGTGATTTGTTTACTGCTTCTCAGCAGAACACTGTTTGCTGCAGGAGGACTTCAAGGAATGGCAAGCTTCTATCCTTGCAGAGAATCAACAAAATACAAAGTGCTGTAACACACATCATTCCTACCTTCTTAAGGCCCCAGAACAGAGTCCCTTGTTCCAGTCCAAAGCTTCTGTCAATTTCATCTTTGTATTCTGCAAAGATGAATAAATCTTCATTAATTACATTTTAAGAAAAGCAACAGTCCTGCAATGAGGCACTCTGCTTCTAAATAAAAACAAATTCCCCTCATCTTCTTTACAGCTGTGGACACTTGGAGCTCGGGAAGGGGAGATGTCTGCATGCAAGGAATTCAGCAGATGTGAAGCCTACAATTTTTCCTCTTTCCCAGCAGGCACACAGGACCTTTCCATAGCCAGATCCTGGGCTTTGGCCTGTATGCATCCTGAACCTTCCAATGATGAATGCAGAGTAGCCTTGACCACTGGGCACAGGTGTGCACTACAACAGGAGGAATTAACCCTGAAAGATGCACTACATAAAGAATTTTCTTTTTCCTTCTTCCCTCACCCATGCCCATCAGGTATTCATACGTTTCTGCATAAAATTCCCCCAAGCTTCCCCACCTCTAGCCTGAAAAATTACTTTAATTTTAAATAGATACAACAGAGAGCTGAGCTTGAGCCATTTAACACATGGGACCTATAATAACCACCATTTCTTATCTTTTAAGACTGTTTGATATCTCCCTCTAGCGGCAAAGAAAGACATGGGACATGAAGGTGACTAATAAAAGGTGTACAGTAAAGATGCCTTAGGAGTCAGTATCACCCAGCTCCTGGACTCCTGCTGCGAGGAGGCCCATTCACCTCCATCTCCTTCTAACAGGTTTGACAGAGGAGTGAAGAAGAAACTAAGGTAGCAGACAAATCCAGCTCAGCCACAGGTTAGGAACACTATAAAAGGGAGTGCATCAGCATCACAGACTTACTTTGAGAAACCTGGTACACTTCATAGAAAGAATAGAAATGAGAGCCAATGGTAAGGAACAGGTAGGCACACATTTCCCATGCCGGCAGCATCACTGGTCTGGGAGCTGCTCTGCTGTTCTTCATACTGACTGCACCTCTCTAGCTGGTCTCTGGAAAAGGCAAGGAAAACAAAGCAGAAACATAGCACCATTGAGGTTGGAAAAGCCCACTCAGATCATCTAGTCCAACCATCACTAAATGGTACCATGCAGCTCAGCATTAAAAACCTTCACAATACTGAACAAAGTTACTGGAAAACAGATTGGCCTGCAGTCACTTTGTGATGTTGGAGCCCTCATATGCATCTCCAAAACATCAGCACCCTCTCAGCGCTGTGCTTTGTGGGCCAGGGCTGTGTTACAAACACTCAGAATTGCAACAAAAAAGTCAGAACATGTTTAGGTTTGTCGTGTTCTCCAAGGACGACTCTGAAACACCACTTCCCCGTGCAGCAATGCACAGGGATAAGCACTTCTGGCTCTGCATGTAACTAAACATTGGTGTTTCAGGTCCAAATACACAGAACTGGAGCACGCACCAGGTAAAGCTAGGGTGAAAAGCAAGAAACAGTGGCGCACACATTATTGCACGCACACAGGCAGCCAACACAATTTATTTCATACAGAACCGGGCCAGCTGGCTTTTGGCATTAAGACGCGCAACACACCTCCCACCGACCAAAAGATGGGCATTTGGAATGCGGTATCTCAGCTGCACCCCAGATGCGCACTGCAACCACGTGCACACCACACGTAGTCCCCCGTTCACACAAGACTACGTGAGAAGCCTCCCGGCCCCGTGAGACACGGCAATGAGGGGCACCGGGGCTCCGCAGCCCGGACGCGAGGGCAGCCGCGGTCACAACCGGGCAGCGCTCGGCACCGCCCGCAGCGACACCGCCGCCATCCTGGCCCGGCGGCCCCGGAACCGCCGTGGACGCCCCAGCGGGGCCCGACCGCGCCGGGAGGCGGGCAGCCCGCGGCCCCTACCTGCTGAGGGCTCGCCGAGGCCGGGAGCGGCCGCCCCTCAGCCCGCGGCGCGGGAAGGGCAGAACGGGGCAGCGCCGGCACTGTGTGCCCGCTCCCGACCGCCGGGCGGCGCCGCAGCCCTCCCGCAGCGGCGAAGCGGCCCCCGCCGTCCTCCCCGTGCTTCCGGCTCCGGCGAAGCGGCCCCGCCCCGGCCCCGGCTCCTGGTGGCCCCGGCTGGGGTGTTGCAGGACTCCCGGCTATAGCGGGAGGCGCTGTTTGCAGGACGGGGAGCGGTGTTCTCTGTAATAGGTGCCATCTGCGAGCGTAAACTCATCGCCAAGTTGGTGCTTGGGCTGGCCCTGACCTCTTGTCCCAGTCACGCTGCAGTTTGGACCTGGCCAACGTGGCCTTACGGATGTGAGTGCAGGCCCACCATGGCCAAAATAGCTCCTTGAGGGCTCTTGCACGATGTCTTTCACATTTTCTTATCCTTATTTATAAAGCATGAACCATTTGTGTAGTAAGCTAGCTTTCTCGTCTGTGTTTCTGTAGCACCTCTCATGATCTGACTGCAGGTGCCATCATCATATGACTGATGGATCACAAAAAGAATATTACTTGTGTAAAAGAGCCTTAGAAAGAGGATACTGTTTTCAGTATTTAATATGAGCTGGGACAAACCACAGAGATGGTAGTGAAAAAAAAAAAAAATGCTGTAAGGAAGACTGAAAATAGAGACATTTTCTTCAACATGTCTCTGAAAAATTGTTCCAGGAGATGTCAGGTAAATTAACTGCAAACTATAAATGAGGACTGTATTAAATCCAAAATTAGACCATTTTGCAAAAGGATGTCTATAACAGCCTTCACAGGTACTTTTTCCCCCCACTAGAGTGAGAGAAACACTGATGCGGTGGTACGGGTAATTTCTGTTTTTACAGTAATTGTGATAACTATAGAAATGAACAGGTCTGAGAAACACACCAAGACAGGAAGAGGCTGAGAGTGGTGGTGCTGGCAACCACATCACGGAACCGGCCTGCGTTTTAACAGCTGGAGAGGATTTCCCTTCTGCTTGTACCTTAAACATGGTCAATGAACCTTGGACCACATTTACTTATAAAATTGCCTAAAATATTTTGTTACTTTATATCCATCCATTTTTGCATCACATGACTCTTATCGCACTCTTGTTTACATCTGTAGTGTGTTTATGGGGGGGGAACATTTCATATCCTTTTGGATGTCACTTTGCGAGATCTTCAAATTCCTCTTAAAAAACAGGATTTCAGTTCTCTGTGGCCTTCTTTTCGTCTTCAGATCCATGCTTCCTGATACCTGAAAGCCAGGCTTCTGCCTAATATTCCAGAGGAAGTCTCACTAGTACAATGTGTTAAGTCACAGAATCATAGAATCACCAAGATTGGGTCATCCAGACCAACCACCCGCCTATCACCAGTATTTCCCCACTAAACTACATCCCTTAGTACAACATCTAAACATTTCTTGAACACCTTCAGGGACAGTGACTCCACCACCCCCCTGGGCAGTCCATTCCAGCACCCAAACACAATTTTGGAGAGTACCACGAGAAAAGAGTCCATCCCCATCTTGCCCAACCTCCCTTCAGGTAGTTGTAGAGAGTTACAAGGCCTTCCCTGAGCCTCCTCTTCTCCAGACTAAAAATAATTTCTATCCAAACCAGAAATAACGCCTCTTGGTGTTTCCAGGAATCCCATTTCTCTTGGTCAGAAACACATTGTATTTCAGAATCCTTTTGTCTTATGCCTTCAATTTCTCTTTCACTGTTGTTGCCAATGAGTGACTCATCTTCATTTTTCATTTTCAATTTTTGATAGCCACTGGATGCAAGATATTGCACTTTTACTACTGAATTATTGTAAGACTAAATTCTTAGCATAGATTGACATTCTCCTCTGTGACACCTGGATCCTCCTCTCTGTTGACAGTACTTCCCTGTTAACCCTTCCTGGATTAGTCAATACCTTTCTGCCCAGAATATAACATCTTCATGACAGCATCAGAACAGTACAGCTGTTGAATTCACTAAAAATGCCCACAGTTCTGTAGCAGTTCTGGCCACTAAGGGTCAGTAAAGATTGTATTTTCCTACCTCTTGCGATTTCTATTTAACAACATGAGTAAAAATGTCCTCTAGATGGCTGCATTACAAACTGTATGTGTGCAGCAGTAGCTTTGCAGTTTTAAAATAGGAAGAGGTATGACAAGTTACATCTTTTTAATCAGGGTACACTGGCAATAACATCTTTTTAATTGATGTGGTGACATCCAGGAGTTGATGCATATTCTGCATAAGTGACTGCATAAGTAACTTTTCTTTCATAAATTTCACTGCCAAGCTAATTGAGCAAGAAAACCAACAAATACCAATAATGGTCCCATCTGGAAGATTTTCCTGTCTGGACATCTAGTTTGGATGAGACTTTTTTCTTTCCACATTTATTCAGGAGGTTTTACATAGTAAAATGTGAGAAAAATCTCAATGAATGAAGCTGTTGAACACAACTGACATGAACTACGTATCTACACAGCTTAAGATAGCATGAATGAGGGCAGAATCCTGCTGTTGAGATATGCTGTTGAGACAGGCAGTTGATGAACTAGAAAGTGAGAGCCTTAGAAATGAAACCAGAAGGCCCTGCTTATATCAACTTAATACTGCCCCTTACTATTGATTTTGTGTGCAAATTCTTCAGAGTTGAGCTCTTTACAGAGCTGCTAATCACCAGGGTCTCTTCATGCGGCAGAGTGAGGATCTATAAGACAGTGAGGTGGGAAATCAGGCATTCTGCAGTTGACAAAGGAAACCAAAGCTACTGGTTTATCAGATCTCCCTGGAGCCTTCTCTTCTCTGTTCTGAACAGCCCCAGTTCTCTCAGCCCATCCTTGTAGGGGAGGTATTACATCCCTTGGATCATTTTTGTGGTCCTCCTTTGGATGCACTCCAACAGGTCCATGTCTCTCCTGTATTGAGGACTCTACATGTGGACACAGTACTCCTGGTGAGGTCTCACCAGCCAGAGCAGAGGGTTCTTTTGGTGCAGCCCAGGATCCGGTCGGCTATTCTAGGCTGCGAGAGCACCCTGCTGGCTTTTCTCCAGCTTGCCATCTGCCAGTACCCCCAGGTCCTTTTTGGCAGGGCTGTGCTCAATCCTTTCATCCCCCAGCTTGTACTGGTGGTAGGGGTTAGTTACAAGCTATGCCCTAGAACTTACTCTTGTAGGTTCATTTATCACAGCCTTGAGCTGAGCTTCTTGTTCTCATTTATCCCCTGTAAATCATATGGCAATGCCCCATGGGTACAACATCTGAATGATGAGACACAAGCAGCATCTACTAAGAACCTGCATATTAAAATCTCAGCGGCATACAGAAGGATTAGCCATCTATGTTTAAAAGAATAACAACTGTGACAAGAAATATCCATGTAGCACAACAGCAATATTAAAAATTAGGAAAGTTAGAAATATAAAAGCTGTGGTATTTGCAGAGAGAGTGAAGTGAGTTTTCCAATAGCAAAACTAAATATGATACAACTGGGATTTATGTGAACCCTCCCTCCAGAGGTCTCAGGCATAGAGTTACGAATTCTAGGGTGAAAACTTTCAAGATTATCATTTTTTGTCTTGTTCTGCATGTCTGAATGAAAAGCCAGTGTTACACTATGTTGGTCAGTCTTGCAGATACTCCCATCTTTACAGGTTTCTCTATTCTCTGACCCTCTGCTCCCAAACAGGCAGTCTGTGAAATGCAAAGACATTTTTATTTTTCCATCACTTTTAGCCATATGTATACACAGACAGTGTATATAAAGAGATCTTTGCAATTGTCTAGTCAGTATTTCCATGCACACAGAAGAATCATTTTCTTGGTTTCTTTTTAATGAATCTCTTGCATCTTCAAGAACTTGTTTCATGCTCTATGGCTGGAAAATTACCATTGTACTTCTAACTGGGGATTCATAAAATTACTTATGTAAAACTATAGTAAATTAATACAATATTGTAACTAAGCAGTTCACCATTGGATTCATGCTGAACATCTCAGAGACGTCCTCTTAAATTTGTTACATGTGCTGCTTAAATAATGCCCAGAAAACCATAGCTCCTGGTCAGAGCCTTTTAAGGGATTTCGTTACTCATTATCCAGTTTTGCCTCCAATGAAAGCAGAACTGGAAGTTGAGTCCTACTAACCATGTATGTAGGGACCACTTCAGTACAGTTATTGTAGCTGGAATGAGGTTCAGCTGTGCTACCTTGATCATGCTTAAGTCTAAGTTAGCAGTGCCTGCACAGCTTGCCCACTTACATAAATATTCAGTGATTAAACACGAAGCTGTGTTTTGCTTTGGTTTGGTTTTCAGCATAATATTCTTTAAATGCTGTCTGGCTTTATGTGTCAGATTATGGGATCAGATTGAAACCTCCCATGATCCGTGGTGAGGAGGTGGATAATCCATTGGTAGAAAGGACTCTTCAGATTCTTACTGTTTTTAAAACACAGTAGAACAAAATTCAGGAAAAAAGGCCACATCAAAGACATTTTACTCAATTGTAATTTAAGTTATTACAAACGATGACCAGATTCCCACTTGACCTCAGACAGAGCAAGTAGCTGACCAAATGTGCACTTATCCTTATAGTGTTGCATGTTTAGATTTACAAAGACTGTAAATCAGATGCAAATCTAATTCTAATCTACTGCGTTTATACACAGATTTTTCAGAGACATAGGAAGTTACTCATATCTGTACACATCTATATTTAATCCATAGCACTATTCCTGAAAACACTGCCTTTTTAATTAGTTTAGGAGAATAAATGCAGCAAAATAAAGAAATAAATAAAAACACATCTCAGACTACTATATAACCATCCCAGAATATCCAGACAGAAAACTCTCCCTCCCTGCCTACTGAGGAAATTTTCTAAACTCTATCTCCTCACATCTCTACTTCACATGAATAGCCAGGAAAGGATCATTTCATTCACCGCAACCATCCGTATTTTACTGATTCATCCCTTACTTCCTGTTGTTTGCCATAGCCTTGCAGAAGAGTGGGCATAAGTACCATTCCAGGTTGACTATTTTTGTTTCTATTTGGCAGAGTGTTTTTCCTTTGTCTCTTTAAGGTCTATGAAACTGAGAAGGCTTGGTGGAGCTGACTTTCACATCACCACAAATGGAGCCAATGCAGCCCTGTCCAGAAGCCAGCTATCCAGACAGAACCAGCAAGGTGCTGGAAACTCCACACACACTTCTTGGCTACCTTCTATGCTCCTTTGGCTGTGGGGTCCTGTTCCCTCTTTGCATATGCACTGTCTGCATCTACCTCCAAATCACATTGTAAATAAAAAACGAACAGTTACTTTCCTATCTGAGTATATGAATGACATTTTAAGGATTAAGTAAACATATTGCTCGACAGGAGGAGCCTTCCTCTAACAGAAGTTTTTCTATGTTTTATCTGAGCAGCTTTCTTGCTGTGTGTATTCATTGCCTGATAATTTATCTCCACTTTACCTTTTACCCTTCCTTGAAGAGAGGATACTAATATAGAAAAAGCTTCCAACTCACACAAAATTGACTTTGGGAAGAAGATAGATAAACATCTTCTATTTTGCTTAGGTGTTTATGTAACAGGCTATAAATGTATATAAATGATAAGAAGTACTTTGTCATACTTGAAGCATTTTTAGATTGTTGTGGAGATGATGCTTTTCAATAGGAAAAGATTCAAAAGCTCTCTTGGTGCTTGTGCAAAATGCCAGCAACATCTCACCCTTTGCAGATAATCTCTCCATATAATGGTGCTAAAATATTAAGCAAAATTGCATTGAACTCATAAATATTTACAGCTATTTGAAATGCCAAAATTTTGCTCTGCGACTAGCACAAATCGACTGAGTAACATTGTGTACAATAAAAAAAAAATGGGTCACTGCCAACTGTGGCTTATAACTGCAACATGATTTGCAGATACATTGAACTGCTGCCTGAGGACCAAGTACAGCTTTCAGTGTTTTCATTGACTACTGTAGGTTTGTAACAGGTCACAAGCCTCATACCTCCCATGGACTACCATAAGCTTCCAAACTTCCGTCTGAGTTGAGATGCTTGTAGTGCCAAATGGGAAGGGCATTTTCCTCCTTTGACATGGAAAATTAGGATCAGCCCACTCAGAGGATTGTAAGGTCTACAAGAGGGATCATCATGAGTCTAGCCTGCCCAGAGTCACCATTTCTGAACAGTGGCTTAAACAGTTGAGTCAATTTAATGCAAAATGCGGACATTGTTTTATAGGAGACAGAGACCCAGAACAGTCCTTTTTCTCATGTCCCAGATGCTCAGTATAGCATCATACAGTCCTTTTTGGCCCTAATATAATGCATCTTTGCCACACAAATGGCGCATGAATTCCACAACTGCCCCTGCCCTGTGTTATCAGCCACCATGTGCCCCTGTCACTCCTCACTGACTTGATTGTTTTCAGTGAAGTACTCCGAGGCCACTTTGAGTAAAACATTCTGAATAATATCTCTCTTTGCTTTTTCATTTGCAACATCCTTACCACAAGGAAACAGTAGGGAGCATTTCTGGTTTCCACTTTCTATAGCTTTTTCTAAGGAAACACCAGGGTGAGTAGCTCCCAAAACACAGCTGTAGGTCCTGTGGTATGACTTAAGCACTTAATCTGTCCCGACTACTTTGTAACAGAATGCAGAACACCATTCTTGTGAGCTGTTTGCATTAACGCTCCCCCTTGAAATGCACTATTTATCGTCAAAGGGTTTTCCAAGCGAGCATTAATTTTCCATCATCCCATCAAATTACACAGCAAAACGAAGTAATGTTACCTCTATTTTACAGATTTATAATAAAATGAGGTGAAGAGATCAACTAATTGACCCAAAGGCTTGAAGAGAGTCATAGTCAGAGCTGGGACTCAGAGTTTCAGGATTAGTCTTGTGCTCAGAACAATTCTTCACGCTTCCCCTCTGAGGAGAAACTACTGCCAGTACCAGTCCAGCTTTGTCATCCTTCAGGGCATTTTCTTTCCTGAACTGAGAGGAGCTATGAGAATGACTTTCTCACCACAGCCAACAATCCTTCATCTGCTAGGTTATTAATGCCTGGGCAATAACTGATCTTGGAGCAGTCTATTTGGATAATTGGGTTTTAAAAATGTGCTTTGAGAAAAGTGTTCCTTTTTGACTAATGAATGTTTACAGGAATAAATATGTTACAATAATGCATCAGTATTCTTCACATTAATAGCTGCTCTCATTTATGGCCATTTTCTGAAACCAGGGAATCAACAGGAGAGGCAGATGAAACAACTGTAAGTTAGGTATCTACCTTCTTTAAGGGCATAAATGAAGAAATTGCTGTTATTATAGCTTGAAAGCACATAATTTTGGGGGGTATTTTCAGAAAAGGGGAGAAAATAGGTAGAGAACTATGATATTATGGTAAAGACTGCTTCAGGAGGGCACTTATGTTCCCCTTTTGAGATGCCTGCTATCTGTGATTCCTCAAAACATTGTTGTTAAGATGAAAAACATTCAGTACAGCCCCAGAAGAATTTAAAAATTTGCACAATGTTTCAAGAGAATAAATGTGACCTATTAGTGAAGAATACTTTTCAACAGTAATTTTCAACAAATTGGTTTGTTTTCCACTACTGTGTAACATCACTGTCTTTTCTTTTTCATTAGAACTAGTCACTTTTGAGGCTTCAAGTGGAAGAAAGGAATGAAGAAAATAATTGTTAAGAGCAGCTTAAGTGCACACAGTACAAATCTTGATCATTTTCTGCTGTTTTTCTTGGTATTGTTCTTCCTAAGGAAGAAACCAGCAAATCTTGTTTACTTCTTCCAGCATCCTCTGTGAATCTCAGACATCTAGTCACAAACTGTGGAAGAGCAAAAGTTGTCCATTTCCAAATGACCTTTTTTGAACCCCATTCAAAAATCTGCAGTCACTTAAACCTTACTCGCTTGACAGTACACACACCCACACAAACAGGACACTGTTCTCTATTCATCATGCTTGAAAACCATGTCTGAACTTGTGTGTTAGAAAAATAAAATAAAACATGTGGACTTAGCTGTGGGATAGATATTTCACTGGTATGGCCCACAGCATTTTATTTTATTTTATTTTATTTTATTTTATTTTATTTTATTTTAT
>NW_024884142.1:81299497-81340547 GCF_019232065.1 Centrocercus urophasianus | reverse complement strand
ATTTTATTTTATTTTATTTTATTTTATTTTATTTTATTTTATTTTATTTTATTTTTGTTAGTAGCACACAGAATAGATGCAGCATACTTTTAAAACTCAGGACAGGTAAAGCCGCTTTCCCAGGGCAACACAGCTCTTTTCTAACACTGTTCCAAGTTGGCTGACAGTATGTATTGTCTATGTAGCTGTTCCACTGTCGGAACCAGAGAAACAAAGCAGCGTAGTCTCCTTCGCTGTCCAGACAGTAGTTGGAAGTAGTTGGATTGGAAACTTAGACTAAGTCAGCTTGACAAGCAGTGGAGAAGAAAACTCTACTTGTACACAGAACAACCCACAAATGGGAATGACGGGCCCACAGTGCACAGATCCAGAACTAGTGCTCACAGAGAAAATCTCTGAGGCCAAGAGTGGAAGGTGCTGCTGGGAAGCCCTGCAGTCCAAGACAGTGCAGGAGCCAGCAGCAGCTGCCCCACTGAATTGGTGTAGGCCTATGAGCACAGCAGCACCGAAGAGATCTTTGCAATGTTTTCTGCCCTTCAGTCACACTTTGGCAGGCAAGTAGGCCAGAGGAACTACTTTGCCATTTCCTACTTCTGACTGCACTTCTTCAAATGAATTACTTCCCAACTAAGACAAGTCCTTCTTAAGTATGTAAGAAAAGCTTTTTTTCATGTGTTCAAGTAGAAACATCATACAGGTCCAGATTACACTGTCTCATAAACAGATCTAAATGTGGAGCTGCTTTTCTTCATTTGGACAGACAACTTGTCACCTTCACCTGGCAGCAAAGAGGTGATTTTCACTAGGCACACTTATGTGATAGGCTTTCAGGAACAATGAAAATATTCTGTGAGAGGAAAAGTTGAGGTTCATACTCATCCACGTGGACTTTATTTGATCACATCTACCTTCTCAGAGGAATTCACTTTGGAGCTGGTGTGTTACCAGAACTTCATCAAGAGGTAACTCCTGTGCACCAAGAACTTAATTTCAATACACGCTGCTATCACAGGGAGATGGGAGCTGTGTTTAAGCAACTTCTGAGGTTAGCATCTCCCTGCAGTTACACCTTGATACACAAACTGTACCCCAAACCTCTGGCTCTGTTGCAAAGAAAGAGCACAAAAGCTTTTGTGGCTGGCTAGGGACCATTCAGGCTCTAGATCAGAAAATCATTCGACATTACTGGAGCTTAAGTGCATGCTCAAGTGAGTCACTGAATAGGACTGATTTGCTCAAATGAGACTTCTGTCTCATTTGAGGAGAGTCATGCTACCAGCCCAGCTCTCGTAGGTGGCTTTATAATAACAAAATACAGAGTGTGTTCATTAAGTAAGAGCATGAAAATACCACCAGGTGAGTAAGCAGATTGCAGTTTCAATAGTGTTTTCATCACAAATACTGTGATTTTTTTTTTCTTTTTAATTATAATGAAAAGCTCTTGACAGTGTCAGTTTAAGGAAATCATTCTCTACAAAGCCTTTTTATTTGTTCTTTACAATTTCCATCATCAGGTATTAGCCTCTTCAAAGAAAGAGCAACTTGTCAGAATAAAAATGCTCATTTCAGAATTTAATGAGAATATTTATTCTTTCTTTTCTCTGAAGAGCATTGCAATGTGATAGGTGATATATAGAGAATAACTAGTCCCATTGGAAAGTAAACTCCAAATAACTTTGCTTTTCAGAGTTCAGACTAGATGAGCAGGATTTCACTTTAGTTAACCAACTGAAGAATTATTAATGACATCTGACTGCATTAATCTTTGCCCTTGCTAATGTGCAAACCTTAAAACACCTAGAGCTGTTTCCAAGAAATTGTTAGAAAAATCCTCCTTTCACTTTTTTTATCTGAATATCATTGTTGTTTTTCAGCCACGACATTGAGAGTTCAAGCCAGCTGTGTGGCTGGATAGGCAGGTTACTCCTCCACATATGAAATGCCAATTGGTAGGTCTGCAGAAGGGTTTCTGGCATCTACAAGCCCAGATCCTTAACTGCTATAAACCTGCACAGCACTAACAACATGAACTAGCTAAGAGTTTTGCCCTTTAATCTCAGAATCACATGTGTTGGACATAACAGCACGAGGACTGAATCTGAGGCAGCTGAGCATCACTGCTACCACCAGCATGAGAGGAATAAGTTGTCAAAGTAAAAAACGAATTGTTCAGAGTTGGAAAACCAGCTGGGCAGTTCTACAGGGGAAATGATCTCCACAACAGGGTCTTCACATGTTCTCAGGTTACACTACATTTGGCCGAATTTCATGCTGGTCATAGAGGCCTCTGGTAATTCATCAAGGGTAAGCAAGTGGGATTTCAGTTGTGCTCTCGCACTGTTCATCATGCTGATGGGGTAACATGACATGGGCAGCACACAGGCAGGGATACCTGTTACACTATCCAGAACCCTTCATGCAGGCCTTTGGGAAATGGCTGGGGAAACTACACAGAAATTTCTGAGTCTCATCCTGATTCACTGTCTAAGGACTCCGTGCCAGACTTCCAGGCTTGTCTGGCTCCGAAAGAAGCCTCTGTCATCCTTGTTGTATGTTGAAGTAATCTGTAATGAAATGTGGTAATAGACTTTCTTTTTTTCAGAGTGAGTATTAATGTGGAAATATGTCTGGGTAGGGCATTAGTCCCCTAGGAAATTATCTTCCTGACATCAATTCCCAAGATGATCCCACTTTGATAATAGACTATGGGCCCTTTGCCTTAAGCCAAGACTGGTCACAATGTGACAAAAGATTACTTTTATCTCACAGTCTCCCCTGAAAACAAGAAATCAACTTTCTTCTCCAAGTTCCAAAGGACAGAGCCGGGAAGATGAGCTGCTCATTTGCTTCTGTGACTGGAAACTAATTGCTGCAAAACCACAGAATACAAAATGAAAGGGAAGTAAGACATAAAAAAGCAGGCAGAACCAGTCTTGGATGCTACATTAACAGAATTCTATTATCTGTCTGAGAGACCATGCTGAAAACTTGCTGTATTCCAAATCATTCTCTTCTTTATAATGAGTTAAGGCAGAATCTTGCTTTATTTTTTTCACTGTGAATGCCAAAAATAAATGATTTAAACCAGATGTATGGTATTTGTGCACATTTTAGGGCAGCTCCGATTTAGCAGATGCCTTGTATTAATAATATACAGTTGTGACAGGAAATGTGGTTTAGGTTCCTGGAAAAACATAAAAGCTAATTCCATTACTTCATTTCAGGGTGCCTTTCCTCAAATGCTAAACTGGTTCTGATTACACAGAAACCTTATAGTGAGGAAACTTTGTCAAGACTATTAACTTATCAGTGCTTATCCTCCTTCATACACATCTCCTCCTGCTGACCTACGTGCTGAACTACCTGTGAACAAGCCTAAAACACACAAAATGGTCCTACAGAACCTGGAATGTCGCAGACTCCCTTTTCTAAGACTATTTCAATTATTATTTTTCCTTAGATATACTGTGTTCTGCTTCCTGTTCTCTCCTTATTCTGCCTGAATAAGAGCCCTCAGTTTGAGGAAACATTTCAACAACAGCAGCCCCCCCGAACCTCTTACCCACGGCAATGAGACAAACCACAGTAATTGATCTCTAAAGGGAGTTTTCTAAAGGCTGAAGCACAAACACTTTCCAGAACACTGCTGCAATGAGCATGAACTCAAACACTCAATTTGCTATCTGCGTTTTGTCACTTGATCCATTCTGAGCAGCTGGCTTGGAAAAGGCTTTTTCCAGGAAAAAAGAATCGTGGTCTGGTGGATTCAGAAATAATACTGAAATGAATTAATTTCAGCTAGCTTTTCCTTCAGTGCCATACAATTTGTTCAGTTTATGTGTCACTGCATGCAAACAAAGATTACAGGAGCACGTTACTTTCAACACATGTCAATGCATATGTTTTTCACCAGTAAACCTCAGTGAGGTCCTGGATTCAGGAATGTTACTCTGATGATTAGCAGCTGTTTTATAGGCAAAGCAGGATCAGATATTTAATTCCTACCTGACAACAGAGAAGGACAGTTCAGACAAGAAGCAATGGAACAACCCACACACAAACACAGACAAACATCTACAGCTAATATTGTGTTTGGAGCAAAAGCAAACGTCTGGAGGTAAATTACAAAATTAGAAAAAGCTGAGTTTAATAAGAGCTTAACTCAGCTGCCCACAGTGGAAAAAAAATACTTTGAGGTTTTGCAGGGCTCAATCCCCCCCCCCTCCAAAAATCTCTGTCAGGGTATCGAATGGCAGCCCACTTAACCAATGAAAAAACAAATCAGAGGCATTACACTATTTCATTGTGGTGTGTGGACACAGCACTGAGGTAAGCTGAAGACCAGTGTGTGATTACCACCCCCAGCTAGGTATCACATGCATATGTGGGTTGTCATTGCTTATTCTGAACTGCATTCTTCGCCATGGCACGGTGAATTCCTGTCAGCCTAAGTGTTTGCTGTGAAGTCTTACAAGGTTTCAGTATTGTAGCCTTGGTTTTGACCTGCACCTTAGCTGAGGTGTTTTGTGAATAAGTGCACCATCTTCCAGGATCTAAGGGGGGCTATGAGGCAGAAGGGGACAAACTCTTTAGCGGAGTCTGTTGTGGCAGGACAAGGGGAAATCATTTCAAACTAGAAAAGACTGAGACCGCATATAAGGAAAATGGTTTTTACAGGGTGGTGAGGCACTGGATCAAGTTGCCTAGAGAAGTGGTGGATGCCTTATTTCTGGAGACATTCGTGGTCAGGCTGAATCGGTCTCTGAGCAACCTGATCTCTGTAAGTGTCCCTGTTCATTGCAGTGGAGTTGGACTGGATGGCCTTTAAAGGTTCCTTCCAACACAAACGATTCTACAATGCCTTCAACAAACCTAAGGTTAGCCTTAGAAATCTGGGGCTGTATGTACTGTGTGGGTGACTAGTTCTCACATGTGGCTGTGGTAGTCCTCTTAAGAGTAATATTTGGGAATATCATCAAGAATTGTGTTTGCCAAATGTTTTGGTTCAGCCAGATTAAGAAAAGCCACAAAAGATCTCCCCTTGAAGCTGGTTGAGCAGATGGGGAATGAAAGACTGTTTACCATTCTGAAATGTTTTCTTTACCCTTACCATTACTGTGTTTTACCAATTTATAATAATCAATAATTTTTTTCTGAATTGTTCTGAAGATTGTCCTCTGCAAGCCATACTTATATCTGACAGTGCAGCAAGTGATTTCCTAGGTAAACAAGAGTAACACTCTCTGTTGTGAAGAATTTTCAGTGTAAAAAGGAATGGCTATTGTTGATGAGCACCTTGATTAATTTAAATAGTAGAAAATGGTAATTTTATCAGCAGAACTTATAATTTGTTCTGAAGGACATACCCTGAAATTCCTTCTGAGGCCACAGCTGGTTAGAACACACACAGACAGTACACTCCTTCTGCAGGCAACCATCAATCCAGATCATAAAAGAGCCGTGGATCCTGTATCCACTTTAAAATCACATGGTGAAAAAAAAAGAAGATTCTTATGAAGAAAATTAAATAAATAAAATCTACTAAAGAGCT
Organism: Centrocercus urophasianus; assembly: GCF_019232065.1. Lineage (NCBI taxonomy): Eukaryota > Metazoa > Chordata > Aves > Galliformes > Phasianidae > Centrocercus > Centrocercus urophasianus. The sequence continues at coordinate 81,334,996 of NW_024884142.1, read as the reverse complement.
TCTTAATTGTGATTGTAAAAGTGGGAAGATCATACCACATAGTGAAATGAATGCATGAAAATTGAAACAAAACAACAAAAAAAAAGTGAGTTGGAAGAAACCTCCAAAGGTCAGCAGTTAGCCTGTCCTTCTGCTCAAGGCAGTGCTTCAGAAGAGCTGTAGCTTTGCCTAGTCAAGTTTTGGGAGGTTCCTGGGAAGATGGAGTTTTTCCCAAATGTCCCATTTGAAAAATGATATTCCAATAGATTTAATATACCAATGACAGCTTCCAAGAAAGAAGCTAGAAAAGTCTAAAAGAGTGTGAAGAGCATTTAGGGAGGCTGAATAGCTCACAAGGATCTGCACAATATGGACACATTCATATGGTTGACTTGTAGCACACTGTGGTGAGAAATCTCTGAGGATTTTCAGACTTAAATCACTGCACTTATCAGAATATGGTCTTCTGGAGAAATAGATGTCAAATGGACTTCTTCATTCTCTATATGGAGCTCTATATACACTCGTATTTTTCTATACATACATGCATGCACATGAAGATTTTCTGTAGCAAGAAACTATCGAAGCACTCTCTGTAGATCTGCACTGACAATAGAAAAAATTTCACAAAAATATTTTGAGTACAAATATTTTGAGATTGGCAATTTTAGTAGCCCTTATTACACTATATGTTTACACCACTAGAATTAAATAAACCTTTGTGGAAAGACTGATTTGTGTGTTGTTGAGTGTACAGGCATAGGGCTATATGCCACTTTAAAGTGTGGAGAGTTAATCTCATCACTTCAGACAGTATTAAGGTGAAAAAATATTCTGAAAAGATACCATAAGCAATTTGATAGGTAAGCATTCATATTGACCATACTGATGCAACTAAAGGTTTGAGTACCTGTTTTTTATGTCACATTAGACTTTTCCTTCTGATTCCCACTCCCTACTCCATATTGTGTCGAAAGAGAAGACTGAATACGTAAGACTGAAACTGGACAAAGACACTCCAAATGTTTTCATCACAGTGCTCCCATAGCTGCCTCTCCTTAGTAATAGTAATTAGTTGGAAAAGACAGATACCCTGTGGGACTGACTTCAGCTGCTTTTTTTTTTTTTTAAACACTGAAAGCACAATGGAATAAAGAAGAGGCTTGTCATGACAACCCTGTTAATATTTCCATTGATACAAGATGCTCCCTCAGTAGGCCTACGGGTGACCACATGAGGAAAAGATCAAGCACTTGCGAGGTGCATGTCTGTATTACAGCTGTAATATACTGCAGAAGCGGCTAAGCTGGCATTAAATGAGTTTGATCCAATGCTAGACACAGTCAAACTGCAGATGAGCCTGCCAAGAAGTGGGGTAAGCTCTCTGCTCATCTCTAGGCCACTGCAATTATATTCATCTCAGTACCTGAGCCAGCTCAGGCATTTCCAGAACACAGTGGAGAGTGAACATGCCCTTGGGAACAAAGTGAAGAATGTGTCAAGTTGAAAGAAAATGAGAACCTCATCAGTACAAATACCAAAAAGTTCTAAGTTGACTACTCCATGTGCGGTTGTACTAGAGAGTGTAGTTAAATCTAACTCTTTGAAAAGGTCAATAAGTACTGTTGCAGTTGGTGGATTTCCATCCGTTGCTACTGAGATTTATTAAGAAGCCTAATTTTTCCAAGAAAGAATTACCAAAGAAAAGATGCTGCCAATTTTCTGTTTTCTACAAAAACACTGAGTCTAGATCATTAGAATAGCATTACATCTTTTCTGAAATTTCTGCTGTCCTGTAGAGGATCAAATCATATTTCCAGCTTGAACAGTATTTATGCTATGTATTAGCACAGAGGCTGAGAATTTTAAATGGATGGAATCTGATCACATGATCGGATTTGAGAGGACATCTCTGGGACTTCGGCAGGTATACAAGCACAGTGAGTTTGTGCACTATGATAATGACAGTGGTCAGGATGTGTCCTCAGAGTCATCACAAGAAAGATCTATATCGGAGTGTGGAAGGCTTTTGGATGTATATAAGATTATCTTTTTTTTTTTTTTTTTTTTTTTTTTTTTCTGGGCACATGGAGAATTACGTACAAGATAGGGCCAAAAGTAAAGTTCGTATGATTAAGGAATATAAAATGTTGCATCTCATTGTATTTAGCTTAATGGAATTATTTAGTCCATCTCTTTGGAAAGGGCAAGTAGACTAAGCAGATGTACTTCTGGTAAGTTTTTGCTATATGTATAGGCATTGCTTTTTTTAAAGCTATACAATGTATTAAAAAGATCCAATTTTCTACTTGCGTCTTTTGGAGCAATGAGTAACTCAGAAGAAGTGAAAGCTGTGTTGTAACACTGATGAAGTGAAACTTATTTCCACAACACAGAGTTGGAAAACACCAGCTTCTGAGGGACTTGCCATTTGTATTTCTGCAGCCTTATCCAATCCCATCTTCACAAACACAGACAGCTTCAGTGAATGAAGTTACTCTGAGCCCTGCACAAGTCCATCAAGACTATCCACCATGGAGATACATTTGATACGCATCAGTTGTACTCACAGAAATGTGGCTACAGTCACTGGCTGAAGAAAACCTCAGCTACAGATTTTCCAGAAACTAAAAGAGCACAGTAAGTAAAATGAAACTGTATGCTTGTTGGATATTTAAACTTTCTACTCAGGGCTCTGCTGTTAGCCCACATAATGCACAAAATACTGGAATGGGCAAATCTCTGGTCTGACCCACTACAGCTACTCTTATTTTAAAAAGGGAGAGAAAGTGGACTGTCTTTTAGCCAGTGGGTTTTACAGCAATAGTGAGAAAACATGCAATTGCCTTTCATTCTGGTCTCATTCACCATTGCAGACCTTCACTTTTCTGAATTAATTAATTCTCTGTAGAGGGTGAACGAATGCAACACCAAAGCTACTGACCTCTAGCTGTTCATTCTGCTGGACACATACTCGTTATTTAGCCTCCCGAAGTCTAAAGTTTTAAACAAAAGAGAAGTCACAGTCTGCCTCAGCAGACAGCCCTGGAATTAAAGTCACAACTTAGTACTCATGCTATTTTGTATTTTAATTTTGCGTTGTTATTTAGTTTAACTTTACAAAGTTAAGCAATGGGATATAAAAGACTGTTCTGACCCGGGCAACAGAACAAAAAAGTGCAGTTAGCTCCAAGTATGAGTTGTTGGTGTAGAGCTCAAGGAAGAGCCATGGAAGACTGGGTGAAACTACATCTCCCATCTACATGATGGTAGATGAGTACCCCAGAACACTATGCTACAGGAATATATACAGTCTGTGCTTTAGCATGAGGTTTCATGATTTAAGTACATCCACAAATAGCAGTAGAGGAGCAGGGCCCTTGCATACACAGTCTGTGTCTCCTAAGTCTCTGCTCTCTGCTACAAGAGGGTAGACTTGAAATTTGTCAGGCAGCATCCTATATCGACTTCCAATCTTTCATCTGAAATGGAGAAGGCAAGCATCACTCAACCAACTGACAATGGGGGGGAAAGCTTTGATATGCTAACTTAGTAAAACCCAACATCCTAGTTGCAAATCCTCTGTAATCCCATGTTATCAGAAGGAATCCCCACTTGTTTGACAATCAGGAAGCTTTCTGCTATGCTATTATTCTCTCTAATATCCACGCTTCCCCTGCTGCTTTGCTTTTCTTGTGCAGCACAGCAGCATGTGGAAAACCCTGAAACTGAACTGTTGATAACATCACGCCTTTAACAAATTTGCAGACTGATGGATTCCTACCAGAAACTGTGTTCACTGAGCAAGCTGTAAATTTAGAAAGGTAGGCATGTAGCTTGACTGAAGGAAATGTAATTCAAGAACTGATTACATAGTTAGATAAATGCCTGACAGGACCAGCTGTAGTAAAGAATAAGCACTCAGCATCTCTCCTAATGGAGTGTGGGTCTCTCTAAAAAGAAAAAAAAAAAAGTTTTTATTATTCCAATCTTTTACCAGAATGTGCTATCACAGCGTTTCATCAGGATACGCATGAAGAAGTAGGAAAAACAGCATACACCTAATGACAAGGTCAGTTCAAGATAATTGGGAAAAAACATACTTCTAGGATTTCAAACAGGTCATTAAGTTACAGTATCACCCATCAGATACTTGAAGAAAACTCTGCCAGAGTGAAACTACCATTGCTGTAGATCACAAACCCTAAATGCAGTGTGTGACGATGGAAACTGTAATCCCCTTGGGAAAAACAAACGCTCCAGCTAACACTGCTATAAATGTTTTTAGACGTCTCTCTCCCTGCAAGTGCTGTACAGTCTCCTGATCTCTGGAAAAATGGAAATGGTTCTTTCTTTACACAAGATCCTGCACACTCAGATCTGCAGTGAAAAAAGCAGATCTGTGAGGAGGATTAAGGCTCGCCAGCCAGACCTGCTGTGGGTTTATTCTCTTTCATCACAACTTTGTCTTGGCTGCTTGTTCAGTGAAAGTGACTACCTCCTCTATCATTACACTGCCCTATTTCACAGCAGATTTTCTTTCTTAACCTAGATTTTCCACGTTTTTTACCTTGTTTTCACTTCCTCTCCTGTTTAAGTCCTTGCCTTCAAACAGATGCCCCAGCATGGCACGGATCCTTTGGGCAGCCTCCTGCTGCCATGGGGACCCATCCGGGTGCTGCCAAATGCAGCCTTTCAATGAGAGAAGCAGCAAGGCAAGAGGAAACAGTGCCCAAGAGGTTGCCAGCTTCTCTCCCTGCCAGCGCCCTTCCTGGTCATCATGGAGTGCAGTATGACATGCCCCTGCTGCCTCAGCCACAGCCTGCAAGTGACACCAGTCATAGCATCACTTCTGCAGGCTCCCTGCTGAGCTGCAGTGACCAAAACATCATCTCAAAGCCTCATCTCATGCCTCTGGGGATGACAAGGCTGGGAGGTGCCAGGCCCCACTGTCTCCCCAGAGAAGACCCTGTAGGGCCACATAGGTTGCTATGCTGACCCTCATCACAACCCACTGCCCTCTGTCTAGCAGCAATCTGGATTTCTCTGGGAGACATCTGGGAGCACTTTTGCACTCAAGGAAGTTACTGCTTTGCTGAGCGGCCCCACAGCTTTATCTATGCTCCTTCTGAGAGGAACTAACACAGAATCCCCTAGCCCACTGTATTTCCTTTTGCCTGTAGAGAGAATCCCCAAACAAGCTGATTTGAAGCACTTGTCTTGTCTACTGCTTGTTTAGCTGCTGGTGACAGAGAGAAGTCTCCAGGGAAAATAGCACTTTAAGGGAACTTCAGTTTTTACTTTAGCCAGTTCTGACAAATGGCTGAATAAATCTTAGCTCATTGAGAGTTTTGGATCCCCCTTCTACATATTAAAAGAAAAAAAAGAGCCTATTAAAAGACTCTCCTAAGAAAATAGCTTTAAAGTACAGTCACATAACAATCCGTGTATAAAGACCATATAAAAAAATTCCAGACATCTCTCAGTTGTGGTGGCTTAATTTCTGGAAAAGGGTGGCGGGGTTTTTTTCGAGTCTCCAGTTACAAGCCCCAAACCCACACTTCCACACTCAGGATATAACAAAGGCCCCTGAAATTGAAACAAAGGGACAAGAGTGACTTTCTTTTTAAGGATCTGCTAGTTGACAGGGAACTACTATGGGAAACAGATGAGAAACACAGACTCCAGCTGAGTTGTGTGAAACAGCCAGTCCCTGTTTTGTTACCAGGCAAAAAGGCAGGCACGTAGAGCTCCTCTTTATTGCTGCTTTTTCTCTTATGCTCTGCTTTATGTTCTCGTTATAAATTGCAAGGCATTATTACTGAGGGGGAATCCATCCTTTCCACCCCTCCCAAGGTCTGCACACCCCCAGAGGCAGGGCAGAGTTAGTGCCCTGCCAAAATGCATAGGAGGGACAGAACACAGAGCTCGACTCCTGCTGTGTGCAGGAGGGCACACGCATGCACAGGGGAGGGCACTTGCAATGGCATGAAAAGCAAAGCGGTCCATGGGGAACCTAAGAGTCTGGGACAATCAGCTGGTTACCACGAGATGGGTGGGATCAGCTCCCACAGAGTTCCTGAGGAGTTTTTTTAAAACAGGAAAGCAAAGTTGTTATCTATTTTTGCCGAAGAGCTTAACTGAAAAAGGAAGAAGCATCAGTCTTACAGATTGTTCATCCAAATTTGTTATTCCCTGAAAAGCACGTATTATCTGCATGCTTTAAAATGAGTCACCAGTGTCCTGCTATGTTTGGGGAGCGAACAAACTGAAGAGCCAAATGTGCCTCACAGCAGTAAGAAGCAGGATTACTAAAGGGCTGATTTAGTTCTGGCACAGGTTACCAAGGGAGGCTGCACATTGCCATCCTTGTAGATTTTTAGGAATGAATTAGATAAACAGCTGCCAAAAATGATGTAAATTAGGAGGGAAGGAGTGCATTTTGCAATGTCATGTGGCTCTACATACGTCTGAAGAGATCCTTCAAGAAGACACTGCATTTCGTTATCAGTCACAAGAAAAAAAAAAAAAAAACAACACCTTCTAGATGTTTTCTACCAGTAAGAGCACATGGCAATAACTTTGAGTAATTATTTCCATGTTACTCAGAAATTGTTTTCATTGGACAAATTTGCATCATGAATTTGCCTATGTTAGTAGCAACAAATATGCCACAACCTGCCTATGTAATAACTCACTCTGATGAAGAAACACAACATACATTAGCAGACCTGGTATAAGGATTTCCCTTCCATACGGAAAAAGGTACTTGGTTTTGTTAATTGACTAATGACGCAGAAAACCCATTCTTGACCATTGGCCTATTTATATTGTAGCTGGAGCGTCACAACATTAAGGCTGCTGGTGAAATATTTGCAGGATAACTTGACCACACAGATGTTGTTAATGGCCAAGTGCTGTAAATATAAACTAACTGACATTTAAGCCATAGAATAAATTGTCCCCAGTGCATATGGGATGTACAAAACAACTAAGCAGCTGGATTTATAAATGGCTAGCATCAGGAATTGCTTTTTGGAACATAATCCCAAATGATTTTTTTTCTTTTCATTTTTTGTTCACCTGCTTCTGCCAGGACAAGGAAACCAAGTGGAAAAAGGAAACAAACAAACAAACAAACCCAAAAAACACCAACAAGACGTTACTTTGCATGAGGACTTTAGAAACAGAAGATTATTGATATTGCACTCTGGCTTCAGCAAAAATAAAACAGTGGAGTTTTTCTTCATAACTTAAATGCGAGTTGTAAGAGATGAAGCCAGGAAAAAGTCACAAATATTATCTGAGTATTATCTAGTCTCAGTCTAATTTGATAGTCCACATGCTGGGTCCACAGCCTCTAGTGGAGACCAACACTGCATTTTTTACAAAGGAATTTAAAAGCTAGTGATATTCTGTTGTAATTCAGAATTGGGTGGCAGATATGCCCAAAAAGCACAATGAAGAAGTCCTCATACAGACTTGTGTTGCACTGTTGACTTTCACAGTGTGGACATACCATGATCTGCTTCAAAATTTCTACCACACTTACTTGATAAATTTGCACTTATAATATGGGAAAAGTCCATGCAGTATGATACAGTGGTAACAATAAGTAAATAATGAAATTTAATAGGAATTCTACAGGAAGAACTGCAAACCGGATGGGAAGGAACACAGACATCCAAGAATACAGCCAGGTTGCTTAGTGGCAGTAAACAGTAAACTTAGTTCATATTTTCCTTCGTCTCTGTGAGTCTTCATGCCCACTGGCCTTTAAGAAATCCTTATTCTACGTCTTTGAATCTGTTCACAGTATGTGGCTACATGATCTCTGTCTTGGAATGCTGTTAAGTTCCTGGTCAAAGGAGGACCAGCAAGTCAGAAGTGCAAAAGACCATACTCCCAATGAGTAAAGAAAAAAGTCAAAATACTTCAACTATCACATGGACCCTACCCTAGAAAATATCCGCTCCTTAGTGATGAGAAGCTAAGAAATGATCCAGCTGAACCAAGAATGGTATGGTGAGTAAAAGAGCTAAAAGAGCGGGTGTGTTTGCCAGCCATTGAACTAAAGATAGAAGGCTCTGTTTATGCATTGACACGGATTATCTAAATACATGAAAAGGAGGCATTTTCCACCGTCTACAAAAGGAGAAATTCTGGAAGAGGGATTGATGCCAAGTATTTTTCTAAACTTGATGTGTTAGAAGGGCCCTGGCAACTGCCTTTAGAAAAACAGCTCATGTTTGCACATATTCACCAACCTTTTGGGGAGACAGTTTCTTCAGACCGCCTTTTGGCTGTGCTTGGCACCTGAGACATTTTGCTGGAAAATACAACGTGTTTTTGTTACTGTAGAAGGTAGTAAGGTTTACAAAGATTATGTTTTGGTCTGGGGAAAAAACATAGAAGTGCATGACTGGAGACTTCAAATAGGAAGAGTAAAAGTTTCTGGCTAAAGCTGAACAAGCAAAAGTAAAAACTCTAATGGAAATAACATAGCTGGGAGAAAAATTAACACAGCAAGGAATACAAGAAAATCTCAATACAGCTGAGGGCAATCTAAACTCACTTGGCTCAACAGACAAGGAAATGGAATGAAGATTTAATAGAATTATGAGATACAAAACAGTATTTTTATGTAATTTGGATAAAACAATTCATTAGGATTTCAGCTAGCTAAACAAGGCAGGCCCACTGCCTATCACACAGACAGCAATTTTTGAAAAGGTTGGAGTGTTTGCCTGTGACTGGATGAATGTCTGATGAGCAAGCTGCCACTCTGCACTAGGAAAGATGTTTTTAAAACTGAGAAGCTGTAGAGCACTACAAACAACAGCCTGCTTTGACTGTTAAGCAATAACCTCAGATATTTCTTCCAATAACATGATGGCTCAAAGGTGATCACACAATGCCTTCTTAGTTCCTGCAACACGTCCAGTTAACGCGTACTCCCAGATTGGCCATGCCTTTCAGCCATGACCTTGTGTCAACTGCGCCACCAGATGAGTTTGTAGGGTTTACTTGTTGCTGTGATGTTTATGGTGAGCTACTTAGATTTAAGGATTCTATTATCTTATGATGCATGCTATGAAATATGATGCCTTGCTATGAAACCTGCTTGGATTTGGACAATAAGAAGGCTCAGGACTATTGCAGTGCAAAGAACAGGAGATGCAGGAAAAATCAGTAGAGGGGAAAGTTCACCTCTTTTAGGGTCATTCTGAGACCTATTGTCTTGTGAAACTCAGTTTAACCAAGCTGTAGATTTTTATACATAATGTCTCATCTGTCTTCACTGATCTTCTCAATTCCAGTTTCACTTAAAAACACATGCCAGATCAATTTGAACTCTCGGTTGCACAATCCCAGTGATCTGACAGACTGCTCCCAAGAAAGCCAAGAGCCCCAGTATCGCCCGTATGGCGCCTGCATGTTCTTCACACACTGCCCAAGGAGAGTACAACAGGCAACACCAAAGCAAATAGTCTGACATTCTTTGTATAGATCAGCAACATGCCTTTCATTAAAATTTGCTGTGGCCACAGTCGTGATATACTTTTTTTAGCAATTGTAACACAGCTGATCTCTTGAATTACAGATTGGTGAGGAGGGATCCCTGCATAAGCAAAACAAAGGGAACTGTGCAAACACTGACTCATAGAGGAATAAATTGGTGATTTTTCTAGCAAACTAAGTAATAAGGAAAACTGGAAGCAGACGTCTGATACCTACGGTTTCTAAAATAAATTCCTTCCTTCTAAAGGAGGAAAAAAAGCCTAAACAGGGAGACCAAATCTTTCAAACTCATGCATTAACTGCAGGAAGCTAATCTACATACACAAGTACATGCAACCTAGCCCCTACTCCCAAGATTCGATTGGAAAGTTACACCTCTAAGATATTTACATGCTCCACAAACAAAACATACTTACCACAAAAACAAGACCATATATAGGAGTAAGGCTATGAAAAGGGATAGAAACAAGTGCAGGAAGGATCAAGATCCAGCAGCAGAAGGATGCAGCTGTCAACTTAAGACTGAGCTTCCAGTTGCATTTATGCATCTGTGAGAACCACGAAGATTCACAGAGTCTCTTCAGTAGAGGATTTTCCTACATCATGGTCAGAATCTGGTCATCATGGACACTGCGTTCTTAATCTGGTCATCCTGGACATCAGGTTCTTAATGAGGGAGTCTGTTTAAGCCAAACAGACTCTTGGGGTTTTGCTCAATCCCAACCCTTTGGTCACACAAATTCTTTAATTTCCATTTAACTGCCATTTGAGGTCCATGTGAGTAGTTTGTACAACAGATACACAAGCACATTCTCATCTATCAACTGACTTTGAAGACTTTGTTCACAGTGTATACCTGACACCAAAACCTTGCCACCAAAAGTAGGATTTCTACCTCCAGCTTATATCTGAGAATAAGGCTGCACTAGTGGGATTCTCTTCGAGTTTTCCTTGCCAACCTGCAAGACCCGTATCAATACCCACTCCAACAAGTGTACCCATGAGACTAGCGAGCACCACTGAAACTGGCTGTTCACTGTGAAGCCACTTGTAAACCTGCTACACAGCAAGTACAGAACGCTCCCCCAGTCTCCAAAACATAACACACTGCTGATACTAAAGCACCACATTTCTTAACACATCTTATTTCTTATCACTTCTCTTTCTTCTCAATTTGAAAATCTTAGGCAAATTTCTTTATGTTAGTAGATGCTACAGTGACACTCTCTATGACAGATACATTTTCAGAGTAATGTCTTTCATTTTAGCAGGTTAACCAATTCTGTTTTAAGTAATTAATCTGAAAAAAAAAGTTCATTTGGCTCAATCCTGCAGTTTTCCACTCCAAGTGGTGGTGAAACATACCAACACAGACAGTGAATGGATAGCTAACTTATTCCACAATATTTTCTTTTACAACGTAAGAGCAAAAACTTCACACCATTCACATCAGCATTTCCCATAGGGCCAAAACATAATCCTGAAAATTCTGCGAATTGCTAAGGATATTATATGCTGAGGATAAGATTACAGAGAAACAATGCAGCCATTTTGAGCTGAGCTTTCCCACAGTGAAAGGTTCAGTGGGGCCCAGCTGGTTGTTTTGACTTCAGACACTGACTCAGGGATTGGAAAGTTGGACACCAAGGGTGGAGTAGAGAAACAATTTGGCAGGCAAAAGGAAAAAGTTAACCTTTTTCAGTCCACTTGCTGTGTACTGCACCTACCAGCCACAGCAGGGTCTAAAAGCAGATTAGTCCCCATATGTTCTGGCTTAGTGGTATGCAAGTGGTTATGATACCTTGTTTTGCTCCTCCTTCGTTTATGCTCTGCCTTACGCTAGAGGCCCGGAAGCAGCTTTTGTAGAATGTGTATTTTAGAGGGGCTTGATCCCATTTTAAAGTACTGCCATAGCAAATAACTGATAGTTATAACTACCAAATAAAATCTTAGGGAATCATCCATATATGTTTTTTTAAAATTCACTTTTTTTTTTTTTTCTTTTCTTCTTTCTGTGCATTTGAAGTTTATTCTAAACGTTTCATGTTTTAGAATAAAAGCAAACATTCTTTTGGCTGGTACCTTGACAGTAGAACAGCTATTTCAGTTGACGTGATGCTGGTTTTTTTCCCCCTACACAGTATAGTGTTTGCTTACTGCTGCACCTTTCCCAGCCAACATATGTTCAATAACACACAGAGCACTGCTTCTGGCTGCCTCCAGAGCATGAGATGCGGGCTCAGGGGAAGCATCCCCATGTGGGGGCTACCACGGAGGACTGCAAGGGCAGGTCAGCGAGCAGCAGGAGCCCAGGCAGCTGCCCCAGCATGAGCTCTTGCCGTGCCCTCCCGCTGGCAAGGCAGCAGCTGGGCTTTCCAGCTGCGCACAGGGCTGCTGTTGTGGCCCCGGCACACAGCGGTGGGCAGGAGGCCAGCAGACACCTACTCACTGATTTATAGGCAGCGCTTTGTTGTGCATTCCTGCTGCCTGCAGGATCCTGCTGACTTTACACATGCTTAGCTCCCAGTAAGATCAGTGGCAACTTCGCCTTCATTGAGATAGTAATCCCAGAGCCTCCAAGAGGGAATATCGACAGACACTGCCAAACCACTTGGTATTCTGTGTTTAGAAGGCTGTGCAGGCAGCAGCCGGGAGTAATTCAGGGTGTATTTGCTGCTGCAGTGCGGTGCTGGCAGGAGTGCCTAACCTCTTGGTGCATCAGCTTGCCCAGCTGGGAACACAGGCTGCAAGGGGCGTGAATTCCCGTCTGGAAAGCGCGCTGAGATGCTTCAGAGAGGAGAACAATTGTTTCTGCAGAGTTATTGTTCTCTGAAGAGAATTATTGCTTTTACAACTGAGAGCAATCTGCTTGAAACAGTTTTCTGTCTTAGCCTCTCTCTTTTTTTTTCCTCTGAAGTTTTTTTTTTTTTTGCTGTTGTTGTTTTTATACTGAGGAAATACGCCTCAAAGGCATTATGAGTAACATGTTTTCTTTCCTCTTTCTGAAATCCCACTTTTCAATGTTCTTTCACTCTCCAGTCCCAGGTTAGTGAGTACTGACAAATACTATCAACACATCTCCACAAAGAATAAAGTTCTGTCTGGAGACATTTTGCTCCCTCAAAAATGTTGAGCTAAGAGAGCTAAAGAAGAAGCGGGGGTGGGGGAAGAAAGAGAGAAATGAGAAACATTTCCAAACATAACATAAAAGGTCTTGCCTTAAGACCATGGATTTCCTTTTTGGTACTTTCAAAGAATGCGTCTTTAGTTCTCTTTGGCTGTGTGACCAACAGTTGTGGGGTGTGTCTGTGGTTTTCTTCTCTTCACAGTAACGCTATTGTTCAGAAACTGCAGCCAATTTATGGAAAGAGGTGGAATGTTTATGTAACTTACTTTGCTTTAGACAAGAAATAAAAAAAAAAAAGACTGGTGGAGGAAGGCCAGTCAAAACAGGATTTTTCTTCCTTTCTGGACACAGATGTTGGGGGAAAAAAGCCAGCTCTGTCTTCGCGTTAAGCGAAACAGCATTTCCATTTTTAGACACTTTTTTTAATTAAGTAGGTCAGAAAAACAAAACCAGCCATTAGATTAGTGCTATAATTTACTTGCTTCAAAATGTGCCATGTTTGAGAGCTGCTCTGTTGACATGCTTACAACACTATAAACTGAGAAATAGATATATTAGGGTCAGATGATAGCACTTTTGCCTAGACTGCTGTGTCCCAAACATATAGTTGGCAAGTACTGCTAGACTGCAGATGGTGAGTGTCTCTTTGTCACTAGAATGGTGTTCCCTGCCATTTCCAAATTAGCTGAGCTACAAATATGATTTGCAATTGCACACTGAAGCAAGGTAGCCAAAAGAATGAATCGTCTTATTTATGTCTCCCCTGTGTCTATGCTGGAAAGGCAGAGAAATTAGGAGAAATTAGATTTCCACCTTATCTTCTTAGTACCCTATCACAGAAGAGGTCAACCTCTTCTCTAACCAGAATACTGATTCAAAACCTTTAGGTCAAATTCAGCTTTTCTAATTGGAAGAAAAAATGAATCTATTTACTTCAAAGATTTTGATTCAGTAAGAATAGGGATCTTTAAATCTTAGGGCATCCTCAGGTGGCTTCTCAGAGTTTACAGCAATGCAGGTTGAGCCCAATCTAAGCTAGGCAGGTGCAACTCACCTGAAGCCAGCAAGTTCCATCAAAGGTGTCTCAAAATACGGTTTTTAATGTAAGAAAATTTCCAGCCACCACTCACGCCATCACAAAACATATCCTGCTCATGCTGCAGTGCCACCAGCACGAAACCAAGTGGGCATCCAGCCAGGGTTTGCAGACACCAGCACTGGCAAGACTGAAATAGTGTCTAAATTCAAAATTTGCTCTTTGTCTCAGACTTACACACGGAAGTCTCACAAAAACAACATAGAAAATATTATAAATAGAAAACAGAATAAAATTTGGTGGATCAAAACCCCAAATGAATGTAGTTTTGTTAAGCCACAAAAAATACAGAGCTCAAGAGAGACTGAGGAAACTGCCCCTGCCAAAATGTTTCAGCTTCAACAGGGAGAACAATTTCTGGAGGAAGATTCTGCTTCTATAATTATCTGATTCTTTGCCTCACTAAGATCACCAGTTTATTGCATTGGACCAACAAAGGCTTCTTAGGTGCCAATAATGTTCAAGAGATTCCATCTTAGCCCAGCACTCAGGTGCCAGAGCACTCTCAACCTACTACCAAACCCCTAAGCTTTTCAATTTCTCTGAAAGGCGGGGCTGCACCAATATCAGAGAGGAAATTGTTCCAGCAACATTATTCAGCTTGAAACCCCTACTCGAGTGTGCAGAGTTTATTTGACCCAATGGGCCAGATTGAGCTGTGATTGCCTTACCTCCTCGCCAACTGCAACAGAATTGCACAAGCGTGAGCGGAGTCTGGTCCAACAACAAGTAATCTGCCATATGGAAGCTACTGAGCAGACATCTGCAGGACATTGAAAGTGCTTTTCTATATACAGCACAGAGTGCTACAGTTGTGCATTCCACAGAGACCCAGTTTGCAAAGGGATAGAAATGAAACATTACTTAGGGTTTTGGTTTCTTGGCCTTGAAAACTGAAATCTGAAAAGAATTATAGCCCAGTGCCATACCAAATCAGTTATGCAGTCATTCCTGGATTTTCCCATGGAATTTTTACATAAGAATTAGGCTGTATTTGATGCAAACTAATACACACAAAGAACCGTGCTGGTCAGAGGCAAGCCAGCTTATAGATGAGTTTCAGAAGTTTTTGAAAATGCACGTAAAAATCAATTATAGTGAAACACACTGCTAAGGATTACTAGAAATTTGATGACAGCTGACTCATTAAAAGCCATCATGCCTTACATCTTGTCCCTGAGAAGGTTTGCGGTACTCTCCCATTCAGACAGTTCTTATCTTCTCTATCAGTGCCTCCCCACCTTGCACACTCTGTCCCACAAACTGGGAAACTGGAAATACCCTGTTCGTCTCCATTTGGACACCTTTGGCTTGAGGCATTGCTGGGGGATGGAACAAGCTCTGTGCTTTCTCAAGAAATGGGCAACCTTTGATGGGAGGTTGGCTGCTGTCCAGGAACACACAACGAAGAGGCTCCCTGCAGCTTTCTCAGCTCTTTGTGTACCCATGCAGCAGCTGGGCACAATCTGCCTTCACAATGGTGTGCCTGTAACAACACAACCAAATCCAGTCCTAGCATGGAAGAGAAGCACCATCCAACCGGAGGTCAAGTTTTGAATTATAATCGTGTCCCTCCAGACTCCAGATATCTGAATCAGCTGCTTCCCCCTCCACTCAGAGCACTGTAGCTAATGTTCCTTTATCCCACTAAAAGTCCAATTGCCTTGAAAGAAGGCAATTCTTTCAGAAAAGCAAAACTTTTGCCCATGAAAAAGAATGAAGATGATAGCATATTAATCAGGAAGAAGAGTCAGGCAATCAGTCTTTGTTGCTTTGCCTTCGTTGCAGGGGACCTGGTGCAAACTTTTAGTGAGCATGACCGTGCAAGAGTAGGTCTCTAATTATTTTCTTGTACCCTATTAAAGCATCGAATTCAATTCTCTAGTCCAGTCACAAGCACCAAAAGCACTGCAAGACTCAGAGTTAGTGATTAGTGTTATCACTGACCTGCAGAGGAATCCTGGAGGGAGCCTCATCCAATTCTGAGATGTGGACACAAAGGCTTTCAGCACAGAATGACTGCAGTGGTCTGGCTGAAAAAAGAAAGATGCTTTCCTTGAGTTTGAACCCATTTTGAGCCTTTTATGCTTAACTCAAAGCTTTTCTTTCATTGAGCCTAGTGTTGTCATAATTTTCACTGCATTAATCTCTAGAGTTCAAATCCCTCTTTTTAACATGACACTTTGGATGTGAGATGACAAGTGTTAATATTCATTATTCTGCTGAGCTATAAATATCCTGAGGTATAGCAACTTACTGGAAAGGACACAACTGAAATTATTTCCTCAGCCCCGTGCTTACAGATGTTTGGATCTTAATTACAGATAAGATCTTTCACATACTGAAATGTGCTTGTTGCACTTTTTTGGCACTAGAGTTCACTTCGGCACTTTTATTTTAGTGAATACTTGTAAAGTTAAAATAGTCAGACGTTCCTGTTCACAGTAGGTGACTTGCACATGTATATTTGTGTTCAGTCTACACACCATTCTCCTGTTGCAGTACATAAAGAAAAGCAATCATTCCAAAAGCTATTGGAGTTTCCCTACTGAATTTTTCTTACAGATTATTCTTCTAGCAAGATCTTACTTGCAATATGTTTTCCCATCGGAGGTGTGCCAGATTTTTGGGGCAACGCTGAACAAAGGTCTCACCACCTTTGTAACACTAAACAGCATTTAGTCTCTTTCATAAACTTGATAGCCTGTAAATCTGAGATGTTCCACACCCTCTGCATTCCTATGTCGCATACTAAGAGCCTCTTCTTTAATTACAAGGTGTGGCATATCTGGACAAGAGACAGCTAATCCTCCAGATGTGTGTGTGTTATTTACATTCACCCTAGAATTTCTCCTGCATACAAAGCTTTGGCTCTGAGTCGCAAATGTTAGAGCACACCAACAAAATCTCTAGCTTATGGCCATGTTTCATATCATTTAATATTCTGGTTCACTAATAATTAAGTGGAAGTGCTCTGAGCACAGTAGATTGAGATCTAAATGTTGGGAGGTACGGAGATCTAGGAGTTTGGTTCATGCTGGTAACCACTAACAAAACTTCAGCTGTCTGCAAACCTAAAACTTCAACCCAAGTTGCATGAGCATCACAGGACCCAGCCCTGCACAGCAGCAGAGCTAAACATGACTGCGACTGTCGTCAGTGGCTGAAGCACACCACATCCATCACCACCGCCCAGTGCAGAGGAGGACAGACACTCCCCTGGACCCATGCCTGCCATGCTCGCCAGGCCATTTCCTCACCCCTGTCCAAGTCTGTCACCCTCTGTGCTTCCCACATCCCACAGCTTCAGGAAATCCAAAAAGCCTCAGCCGCACATGCCTCCTCCCCTCCTTTCCCTTGAAATATTCCTCTTGTTCGAGTGCTTCACTCCTGAGAAACACCCTTTCAGCACCACCCTTTCATGGGCCACCACTGTGTGGACAACCCTTGGCCGCAGGGACCACTGGGGGCTATGGGTGGTGGGCAGTGTCTTCTAAAGGAAGCCACTGTGGGACAGGCTCCCCACCACAGACCTGCCCTTACACAGAGGACTCCCCTCTGTAACTGAGTGATTGTTCACCATCCAGCAAAGAGAATTTCCAGAGAAAGAAAATCCAGGTAATTCTGGACTCCACATAAAAAGAAGCAGCACCTCTGCCTGTTTTCACATATTGCCTTAGGCAGACAGCTAGGATCTACAACTCGGTCCTTCTTTCTGGCTCAGCCCCTCCGAAAGGGCCTTCTGGCTGGAATTCACTGCACAGTGTCTGTGGTGAGGTGGTAGCAGTGAGGCTGGCTGCAGTGACCCCTAAGGAGAGGCCAGAGGAGCTCCATGCCAGGCACAGCCACCTCCAATGGCCCCACCAGAGGGCACAATGTCAAGATAGCAGCACCTTGGGGAATAAGTATTCAATAAATGGTAAAGCTCTATAGAGGCAGAGAAGAAAAGTGTGAGGACCAGCCCTGCAGACCTCACAGTCAGGAAAGAGTGATAGGAGGAGATGGTCCAGGTACTAGAAGAGGCATTCCCCTGCAGCCTATGGAGAGGACCATTCCAGAGCAGTTCATGACAGATTGCAGCCCATGCAAAAGACCCCTGCAGGGTAACAGTGGGAGGAAGAAGGAGTGGCAGGGACAAATTGCTATGGATTGATCACAACCCCCTATTGCCACCCTCCTAGAGCTGCTCAGGGAGGGGACAGTGAGAGAGGTGGGAATGAAGTTGAGCCTAAGAGCTGAGCTGAAGAGAAAGGAAGGAAACCTGCTGTTTTAATTGTTCTCTTTTTTCACTATCCAAATATATTTTGATAGGCAATACATTAAATTAATTTTCCTCAAGTCAAGATAGATTTGCCAGTGCCAGTAACTGGCAAGCAATCTCCCTCTCTTTATCTTGACACACAAGCTTTTTTGCATCTTATGTTTCTCTCTGAGTCTGGGTGGGCACCTGGCAGCCAGCTGAGCTCACCATAGTCACATGCTGGAGCAGCCATAGAAAAGACAGGGGGCAAAAAGAGAGTTATCCTGGCACTGCGGTCCAAGCCTGGAGCTCATGATGCTTCCCTTATGAACTGAGCCATTATCTGAGGATTGCTCTGTACACAGAGCCCCATTTCAACACAAGTACATCATGAGGTTGAGTTTGTGGGTTGGGAAAGTTATTTGCAAGGACAAGGCTACCCGTGCCTACTGCCCAGAGATAGTGTTCTTAAGTAGGACAGAATCTTTTCTGTAGCAGTCCAGGGAAAGTTCACTGAAAGGAGGGATCCTGCATGAAAGAAATGAGAAAAGGCACAGATCAGAAATTAGCAGCTTAACTGAAAGACTACGAAAAGCCCCTCTTCAGGGTTGCTAGGAATACTAGTACAAAATGCTGGCGTGGGTTTTAGCTCACATCCTTAGCTAACCAGTGCACACGGTGTTGGCAGATGCAGCACTACCATGCTGACACGCTGCCCTTTCTGTCGCAGGCTGCCTTACCCTGACTTCCCATTACACTGCCCAAGAGTGCCAGGCAAGCACATAACCAGCCCCCGCTTCAACACCTGAACCCAGCAGAAAATTTATTACTGCAAAAAGAAGAAATGCAAAAAAGAGATCATCTCTGGACATAGCCCAGACAAAACGTAACTTGCCATAACATAGCCGTGAAAGGCACTGCTAGCAAAACACCCTGGCATGTTACAGCATCCTCCCAACTTGTACAAAAGCTGCTTTCTTGCTGATCTCAGTTTACTCTATTTCCAGGCATAACTGAAGTGTGTTTTGTTTTTCTTTATGGGTCACCTGGCCTCCCAGTAGGTGTTCTGGGCCACCGTTAATGCTGGGTAAGACAAAGCTCTTAAACTGTTTTCTCCTTTATGCAGAGCTTTTTCTCTCGCCTTTTATTAGCTGATCTGCAGCAGCTGCAGATAGATGTACAGATCCTTTCCTGAAGCAGTCCCCAAACAACCAATGGCTTCTTCTTTCTCCCAGAGCTACCCACAACAAGCGAGGGGCTGCAGAAGGCAGACAGTATCACCAGCATTGCCCCAGCCTCTCCTTGGTATCCCAAAAGCAACACTGGGTGGGAAAATGAACTTGTACACAAAATTCGCTTGCCAAACTCAATCGTGAAGTTTCTGGGTGGAAAAAAAAAGCAGGCTCAGAATGATGGTCTTTGTAGACAAAACTGCTTCCTTCCAGTTTCTCCAGCTTCACCTGCTTCCCATGGTTGACGCAGCAAAAAATCCCATAAGAAGCTCATCTATTCATACTCAGGAACTGCTTTTGTTACTAATGTGCATAATCTGGACGAAAAAGCCATCAAAACCTTCGAGCATTCCTGAATCTGTATCCTGTCGTATTCATTGTAGAAAGCATAGGAAAAAAGAATCAAGTTTGATGCAAAAACTTGACTTATTTTATCCATGCATGTAGGGAGTATGGAATAATAAGTCTGCAAGGGAAGTCAGTCACCCAATTCATCAGGACCATCTGGCTCATGAAGCAAGAAAAAGGGAACTGTTAATAAAGATGTTCAGAAAGATGTGCTTGAAGTAAGGACTCTGCTTCTGTGAAACAAGGACTGATTCGTAGGTATGGAAAAGCACCACTGGGGAGAAGGTTGGCTTAAGGGGAACCAAAGGAAGCATGATGTGAAATTGGAGGTGAAATGAAGGATAGAAATGGAAAAATCTGAGAAACTACCTGTCCATAGATGGAGTCAGAGGAGAGAAAGGCAGCAAATTTCATGGAAATGTTAATTTGTGTTCCAGTTACAGTACATTTTTTCCCCCTCCTGCTGTCACCACATTCTCCGGTTTGCATACAACATCCAGCAACGAGCTCTTGATGAGGGAGAAAGCACCTGTGCTATTTGCTCAACCTTGCACCTGCTCCACAAGTGAAGAAAATCAACAGGCCACAGTTCATCAGTTGGGAGCCCATCAGCCCCAAATCTTGATGTTATTCTGCGACTATTCTTCAAGTTTACAACCAGCAGGGTGATGTAGAAGTAACTGCAGAAGTAATTGCTGTGCAAGTCTACAATAGTGCCGGAGGGTTGCTAACAGACCTGCTGTAATCATCCTTTACAGTGTCAGAAGCAAATTTCTGGATCACAGCTGCCTGTGCTACCTCAATGCTTTGCAGCTGACAAACTGGAGGAAGCACTTCTGAAGCTCCAAGAAGGTGGCTGTATCACGCAGACAGTTTGGGCTCCCTTCTGGCCACCTCCGTCCCCATCACACCTGAATCCCATCCTTGGTGCTTGCATAGAAAACAGGGATGATAGGGGAGGATGTCTGAAGAGAAACAGCATAGGGAAAAATAGCCCCCATTCATACTCTCCCATTCAAGATACCCAATGCTATTTCTAATCGTTGATCACTGCCCTACAGAAAAAGCAAAACAAAAAAGCTCTGATGCACTATCTCTATCTCTTGGCAGAAGCTTCTACAGCAGCACAAGTCAGAAACAAATGAGCTGTCTTTCAGCCTGCCCACTGGAGAGATACAAAAGTTGGACCTGGATTCAAACCTCTGCCTGCAAAATCATGGCTCCAAGCCTACTGCTGGCTTAACTTTGGATTAAAACTCCTAGACTTGTCCTTTTCTAAATAAAAAAATCCACTAGTTAGAGACTTAACAAATGGTTTGAACCAGGATTTCACAATGAATATGTGATGATTAACTGCAGGATCATAAAGATTAAAAGTGGAAAAGAGCTATGAGATCATTGCAGCCCAGTGGCAGCTGCAGGATTGTTCTCCACAGTGTTTCTCCCTGCACCTTGTCCAGGCTAGTTGGAAGTGGCTCAAGCAAAGGCTCTCCCAGCTTCTTCCTGGAGGCTGTTCCACACTTAAGCAGATCTTGCTGATATTTACTTGATATTTAATTTCATCTGGCTCCACTCTATAGCCAAGAGTCATCTTAAATAGCCCTTTTTATCCCCACGGCTGTCTTCATGTTGCTCACATCTATTTTTCTGTTTTCTTTCATTTCCTGCAAGCAAGATCAGCAGAGAATAAATAGCACATTTCCCATGTATGCCATACCCTTTCCAACCTCCACAAAACCAGCCAAGCCTTTCTCTGGACATGCAACATTGACAGTTGTTGCTTTGACATGCCATGTCATCTCCTGCTCCCCCTTTTGGCTCTCTATGAGGCATCAGAGTGACAGAGAGCAGGACCCGTCAATTAATGAGATGTAAAGACTCAAGAAAGGTTTGCTAGAGGTAATTGTCTGTGACAGCTTAGCATGACGGGAGATAGATGCACAGTTGACACAAGGCCCCAGGATGGCTCCAGGTCAGCTCCTGCTCTGAGCTGGGTCCGTAGGTTTTCTTCCTCTTAACAGAACTGCAGCATGGTTTTTGGCATCATGCGCTTCCCCAGTGCCGGTAAGAGGCTGCCTGATCCAACCATATTGCACAGAACAGCACGCTGCAACCAAATCCACAGGCTGAGGCCAGGAAAAATAAGTTTCTTTTTTCAAGTCACGTTAATGGAATATTTTATGCTGGACCAGGATCAGACATTGTAAGGTAGACATTGTCTAATACACTGAAGGATGCGGAATGAACTCATGCCAAAGCGAGCAGCCCTAATGACCCTTGCTTTAGAGAGCCCAGAGACAAGACAGAACACAGCCAGGACTCCAGGAAGCAACCCAACAAATGCATGCACATGTGCATGTCCTCCAACGAGCCCACTCAGCCTCTCAGCACACCAGGCACAGCCTGCACACCCACAGGCAGCTGCCTTCTGAGGCAGTTCAGATTCCCACTCAGAGAAAACAGTGGCATAGCAGCGATGCGGCTGCACACACAGTTTGCACTCTGAGAGCTATCACAAATGCGAGTGCCTGGCGTTGATCACAGCACTTTTGAATTTTCTAAATTCCCTGCTTACTGAAGAGTGAAATTAGACTCACACTCACAACTTGTGAAAAGCAGATCGGAGCAGGTAGCAGAGGGGATGATGCACAGAGGATGAAAAGAAGACAATTGTGGTTGCAGAAAAATGTATTCCAGCAACACACGTAGCTTTAGCAAAGTTCAGACTGGGAATCTGCATATGGAAATCATTTTTGAAGGTACTCGTATTAACATCTTGAATAGCACTCTTAAGAAATTACAGCAGTTAGGGAGAGGTAAATGAGCTCTGTGAAAACAGAAGCGGCTCTAAGTGATTCCCCAAAGCAGGATCAGGCCATGCACCGTGGCAGACCTCTACTATACTCTGGTATTGGCTAGGGAAATTTTGGAGGAGTTTCTCTTCTGCTTCAAAGCAGGTCTGGCAGCAGCTCTTGCCCACTGATGCGTAATTTGAAAGATACAAGTCAAAGCAATGTTGATGCAAAATTGAGATTACTAGTTGAGGCTGTAACTCAGTCACTACCATTCCACCTCCAGTTTCCCATGTTCCAAGGCACTTCCTATGCAAGAGTGAAATGAGAATGATGGGGTGAGTCCAGAGGAGGGCCACAAAGATGGTCAGAGAGCTGAAACGCCTCTCCTGTGAATAAAAATTGAGGCAACTGAGCTTGTTTAGCTTGGAGAAAAGAAGGCTGCAGGCTTATGGCTTCCCAGTTACTTGAGGAGAACTTATAAGCAGGGGGAGACCGAATTTTTACAAGGCCTGAGAATGATCGGACAGGAAGGAATGGTTTTAAACTAAAAGAAGGGAAAATTTAGGTTAGATGTTTGGAAGAAATTCTTTACTCAGAGGATAGTGAGGCCTTGGCACAGCTACCCAGAGAAGCTGTGGTACCTCATCCCTGCAGGTGTTCAAGGCTAGGTTCTCAGCATGGAGAAGAGAAGGCTCAGGGGAGACCTCATTGCTCTCTATAACTTCCTGAAGGGAGGTTGTAGTGAGCTGGGGGTCGGCCTCTTCTCTCGTGTCATTAGTGATAGGACCAGGGGGAATGGCTTCAAGCTCCGGCAGGGGAGATTCAGGCTGGACATCAGGAAGTATTACTTTTCAGAAAGGGTGGTCAGGCACTGGAATGGACTGCCAAGGGAGGTGGTGGAGTCACCGACCCCGGGGGTGTTCAAGGAAAGACTGGATGTTGTGTTGAGGGACATGGTTTAGTGGGAACTATTAGGAATAGGTGAACGGTTGGACTGGATGATCTTTTAGGTCTTTTCCAACCTTGGTGATTCTATGATTCTATGACAGGGCCCTGGGCAGCCTGACTTGGGGGAAGCAGCCCTGCCTGTGGCTGGGGCTCCATGTGCTTTAAGATCCCTTCCAACTCAACCATTCTATGATTCTGTGAAGTAGCAGAGCCTGTTTGCTCATGCAAGTAGCGCAATTTGATGGACGCTGACCATTACATATGGCTGATTCGTTATATGGTACATAAAGAGAGGGACAAACCATCTCCTGAAGCCATGGTTGAAACAGGCTCTGGCAATAGACCCGATGGTGCCTTCGCAAAGCCCACAGTAAGCACCACTACAGATGCTAGGAAAGATTTTTCACGTGTATGGTGAATTTCATTTGCTACTGACAAAAGAGACTGCCTCAAAACCCCTGTGCTGTGCACTGTGAGGACAGGATTGAAGTGCTGGGGGCTGACAAAACCCAGCACTCCCAAACCTGTGGGGAGCTCACCTAAGAGTCTCGCTTTTGCAGCTCTTGCTTTTAAAATTTTCATCAGTGCCCTTGTGTGGTGTTTTATATTGTCAGGCTACAAAGAGGCATTTTCTGCTGTTAAGAAGAAACAATCTTCTTAAATCAATTTTTTTGTTTTGTTTTGTTTTTTAATGAAATGAATGAATGTAAAGCATTACCTCCACAACACTCCCTGCCACCAAATCCATCAGCACCCTTTGTGCTTCCACGGCAGTATTCTCCTTATACAAACAGTTCCACCTTCTCTGCTGCTATGCGAAAGGCTCAAACAAATGTCAGAAACTGACTGGCAGACAGCACAGGCAGCGCGCAGAACCCGGCTGTTAGGGGCTGTCAGGCACACGAAGTAAACAAAAGAACAGACCTGTGCCATTTTTCCTCTCAAAACCTCCTTCAACAGCAACTCTTATTTTAGATACCACTTATGCAGGGAGGTGTAACACAACAGCAATGGGTTTTAAATGTAAAGAGTCTCATTAGTTTTGATAAATGTTTCTCTGATAACCTTATTATTACTATCAAAGGCATAAAACCTAAACAACATTGTGTTTTTAATAACAGTATGGGTTATAGCTCTGTAAAACTACCACAGCCATTTCAGAAGCACAGAATGTTTCTGCAGTGTTGTTTCTGCCTATTCCCTCTCCCGTTCCCTCCAGCAGTCTTTCTGCCCATCCACAACCATGACCAAGCAGCAGGATCTTCTGTGCTCTTTGCTCATTTCCCTACAGCTCTCTCCTTGCTGAGGCTGTGCTGAGTACAAACATCTAGGAGAAGCATATCCAGGTTTTGCAGAAGTAAACAGTGGATGAGAGCATACACAGCTCCCTGCCACAGTGCAGAGCGCCTGCAGGGCTGGCAGAACTGGGATTTGCTCTCCCATCCTGCCAGGGACTCTCGATGTGAGGGAGGCAGGAGAGCTGCATTTGCAGGTTAGGTTTTAAATCCCTCTTTCTGACAGCAAGATGCTGCAAGAGCATCTGACAGACATCTGACCCAGGGGAGGATCAGCTTTGAAAAACCTTCCCCGGGATATTTTCGCTTCCTTTTTTCTCTGCATTTCTCCAGCTCCTGGGGAGGGTAACTTTCATCAGCCAAAAACCAAGCAGAAAGGGGAGGAGGAGGGAGAGGTGCGTGGGCAGCCGGGCCGCAGGTGGGCACGGCACAGGCAAGCAGCACAGAGCAGCTCATGAACCCACAGGTTTTGCAAATGCCACAGGCAGAGCAGACAAGCAAGGAGGGAGAGCAGGGCTGCATGCCCAGGAGCATCCAGGCAGGGCTTGTAACAACACCTCACACCATTAAAGCGGGACAAGTCACCAACATGCCCACAAGCACATCAGGAAGACTTGGCCCTGCATTCCTCAGGGCTGTCCCATTGCCCAGGGAGAACTGCACTTCCCTTGCCATCACGCAGTGACCCAGTCCAGAGGAACATACCTGAAGCATGGCTGCACCCAAACATTGAGACATTTGGAATTATTCATATTCTTTGCACTTTAAAGCTGTGAAGGGTCTATTTTTTTCATTTAGTGTTTGTCTGGTTGTATCTGGAAATCAGATGTAAGCAACACGCAACTGAATGTGTCAAGGTATCTGAAGGCTCGAAATGCACAATGCAATACTATAATACAGCTCTTTGTTATGCTAATTATGCCTTCCCAGCTGCTCCTGCAATGAGTGCCAGGGCGACCTATCAAATGAGAACAAAACCTCCAGGCGAGCTTGCTGCTGCGTGGTCCCTTACCTCTGAGCCAGAGGGGCTGTGGCTGCCACTGCTCCAGCACCTACAAACAAAGCGGAGGTAGAACAAAACAATTCCATATCTCAGCTTCACTGCCACTGGGAACACAAACCAGGAATTAAAAAATGATACCCTCCTGACAGTCAGGTTGCCAGGATTTATGCTTTCCCTCAGGCCCCTTTCCCCTCCATATACGTCTTCTCAGCACTTGAG
Source organism: Centrocercus urophasianus (assembly GCF_019232065.1). Classification (NCBI taxonomy): domain Eukaryota; kingdom Metazoa; phylum Chordata; class Aves; order Galliformes; family Phasianidae; genus Centrocercus; species Centrocercus urophasianus. The sequence goes on along the minus strand of NW_024884142.1, from coordinate 81,309,192 downwards.
TAAAGGGGAAAGAGTGAGAAGGCACCCAGGCAAACCCTGTGGGCTCGGTCAAGATTCTTATTTTGGTACCCACTGGGATTTCCTGTGTGTGGGTGTCTTATTGATGACAGCCTGAAAATGTCATAGTTGTATTATCTAAATTAAAATTAAGTTTACAAATGGTATTAGAAAAGTAAGGTTCATATATCTAAATTCAAAAGAACAATCTAATCTAACAATGATTGCCTGTCATTTGTGTTGATATTCAGCTAAAAGAGATCTGTCTTGTCCTGTGTTACTAGAGGCTCAGAAGATATTTTATCGGTAGCACATTGGTAGCACAGAGGAAAGGAGTTTTAGCAGCCAGAGGGGGACTGCCAGCAGCTCCAAAGACCCCTGGGAACACAGGGCAAGTTCATTAGATGGATGTCTGCTTTGCCACGGTCACTAGTGAAATACTTCAGAAGCTGATATTACACCATCATCCTTAAGCCTCAGAATTAGCAAAAGAGGTGCTTTCAAGGAGTGGGTAAATTCATATGACAAAAAATGCTCACCTCAGCCTGCACATGGAATGAGGAAAATGATCTGACAGGAGCTTATGCCCTACTTGCAGTTGAAGATTTTCCTCGTGACTGATGACTGTAGGGGCTATTTTGAGGTTTATCTGCTGGAGCAATTCTACAATGGAGGCATACTTCACAATTGCACTGACATTGCACATCTTACTTCTCAGAGCAAACACAAAATGAAATTTGCCACCATTACACTAATTACTCTCCTGGTAAACCAAAATCCAAGCTGTCATGTAGAGAAAGGGGTTGAAGAAGGAACAAAGCACATTCAGCCTCCAAAGACTGAAAAATTATTCAAAACATATTTTCAGGATAATTATTACAGAAATTCAGAAATGTAGGTCATCTTGGTCATACTTGTTGAGACACACAGAAGAGAGATTTGGGGAAAACACACTGAAAGTACATCACACTTAAATGGTAGCAACAAAATACGAGCACACTGACTGATGATTTCTAATGGAAAGGCCAACTGTGTTTCAAGCCAAAACCATGCAACCTCACTCAGCCATATGGCTGAGAGGATGTGGCTGGTACACGGGGCCTGGCCACACAGTGAGTATAGGAGATTCTGTCCCAAAAAAGCAATAGGATGGAAGCAAAGAAATTTACTAGGATTTTCAGTGTTGACAGAAGAGTGAAAACTCTGCATTAGGAACACGAGGGGACGAGCAGAGGGTGGAAACACCATTGAGAAGTGCCGTCACACTTTTCAGATAAGCAGAGCCCTGGTGGCTGTAGGCCGGGCTCTTAGGGAGTCCTGCCATCCCGTCACCTCCTCCACAACTGCCTGAGCCTTCAGTTCTTTCAGGAGGCAGACAGCCCACAGTGTGGAACGATGAGCCTGGCAGACCGTGCCAGAGGGAAAACACTGCAAGAGGTAGGAGCGAGAGGAGTGACCTTGATGAGACAGGCCATTTATCTTACTTCTGCAGTCCTGGCATGACAGATTGGATGCTCCCTGCAGTAAATTGAACAATGATGTTGTACTAATTGAGAGGAATTGCTAGCCTTAGAAAATAAGTTGTTTTTCAAATTCAGCATCTCACTGCTTTGTGATTTAGTTGGGGTTTTCTTTTTTGCTTTGTTTCTGCTGAATACGCCTGCTTCTGAGCACACACAGACCACACTTGCAACTTCTCTTTGTGCCCCTATGTTCCTCAGAAGGGGAACTCAAGCACAGACATTAAAAGAAGTTAAAGTACTTTCTTACCTGCCCTTCCAGCCGTATTTGATGAGAAAACTTCACATACTTTGCAGCCTGCACCACTTTTACAAAGCAGAGGAGCTGAAATTCCACCTTCCCCAAGGCTGGGCCTACTTCCTCCACCCGACTTAAAGGGTAGGGAGGGCAGCCATAGGCCAGCTACAGCCCCAGGTGCAGCCATTTTTGCATGATTACAGCCCTGGTGTTTAATCCAGCCTTCTGCACCTGACCACAGCTCCCTGTTGCAAAGCTTAGTGTGGAGTTCAATTTGGTCTCCCAGTCAGAGCTGCTCTGTGCATTCTGTGGAGAAGGCCTCATATTAAGCCCTTGGCCCCAGGGCTGGTTGGTGTTGGTTTCCCCACGCAGACCTGGCCCTCCACTGTAGCTCACGTGGTCGGCCCTCAGCTGAGCAGGATTAGCTGCTGTGAAGGCACCAGGCACCCTGCCACAGCCGTGTTTACACTACAGCAAATGGACCTCACAGAGACAGTTTGCAAACACCACAAGACGAACTTTTGTAAACTCCCTCGGTTTAGTCATCTTTCCCCATCTGTTAGAGAAGTTAAAGTGAGATTGAAAAAACACAGGAAATTACTGTGTATTCCAGGCGGCTGCGGCAGAGCGGCTTGGCTGTGACATGGGATGCCTCTCTTCCATCTCCACTGGGATCCTTTCTGGCATGTCCTGGATGAGCTCTCCAGCCAAGATGAGCCCCAGGGGTGCCTCACACAGCTGGGAAAAAGCTGGACCATTGCTGAGAGCCCTGAGCATCTCCCTGAGGTGAGGGCAGCCCCCACCTCTCAGGCTGCAGAGCAAGGGACGTGCAGGGACAAAGGCCAGGTGTCTCTGAGTCACGTTCGCTGAATAAAACTCCACGTGAAATCCTTTTCCCTGGCAATACAGTGCAATCCTTGCACCATTTTTTTGTTTTGTTTTCCGTGTATTATGGAAGTACCGATGGAAGCAGGAATTAGCCTGCTGAACAGCAGGAACAAAGTGTCTTAGGCAGGGAGTGAAATGATCACCCTGGAGATAAGTTCTTGTCAAAGAGCTCTTCAGGCAGACAGACCGGTACCAAGCTCAGGATGATTCACTAATAGTAGTTATGCACAGAATATATGGATGAAAGGCTTCACATCAGCCTAGAAAAGAACAATTTCTTGTAAATCTGTGACAGTAACTGTTCCCAGTATTGGAGCACGCAATGGGAAAAAGGCCTATCTAATCAGGTTTGCACTCTCCATGTGCCATAAATCCCTACTAGCTACAAAATCCCTACTAGCCCAAGAAAGCCTGTCAAGAGCTGTTGCATTTCTGGCATTTGAACAGGGGTGTTTCCAACTCCCTTTACTAACACAAGATACCTCTGACTCTTCTGAAGGAAATAGGGTAACTTAATGTGCTGAGTGCAATGCAGCACATTCAGTATTTTTGTGAGGCAGGCTCTGGAAAAGACAGAAAGATCACCTAACTTTAGGCTGACCTTCTGAAATGAGATATTTCACCCCTTACAGAGCTTGATGACACTCAGCAGGACTGCCCAGAGATATGATGGATTAATTTCTATGTGAACCTGGAACTGAAGGAGCTATTACAGTGGTCAGTTCATGTCACTTCAGCTGGTGCAAATTCAACCCAAAAACTGCCATACCTTGTATGTGCAGGCTTGCTCTTGAAGATCAAGCTGCTCTTCCAGTCAAAAAGCTTTCAGCCCTCCACAAACTGTTAGCCAATTTCTGCCTTGGGCTGTGTTTGGCTAAACACAGAGCAGCCTATTGCTTCCTGGTGCACCTTCAGCCTGTCCTAAAGGTCTCTGAGACCTGGTGATGCTGAGCTCCATCCTGGCCTCCACTACAGGAGTGGGTGTCAACCACAGTGTGACCTCTTCAGCACTGGAGCAGTGCTCCAATTGGATTAATGGGATTTCCTTGGGCAAGGGAGGGGAGCACAGGGAAAGGATCCAGTAGCCATTGGAGATGTAAAATTAAAATGAATTTTGGTCATTTTAATAAATATATATCAAGGAAATCTCACTTTACTACAACAACACATTAGTATACAAGCATCTAATATTTAAGCTTAAAACATCAAGTGTTTATCAAATATTGGAAAAGAGCAGACATTACTGGACTATCTGGATATAACACAAGAAAAATCAGTTTTTTTTTAAAAATTGGTCCATGTGGACAAATGTCTAAATGATGATCCTACTCATACACTGTATGAATGAGATCTATATTTAATATTATTATTATTAATAAAAAAGCTTTTGTCTTGGAGAAATCAGGTGAGATTTAGACTCTCATTCTTCACAACGATGACCCTTACAAACTTGTCAGTTCCCATTCACGCAGTCAACACAAAGGTTGTAACAGTGGTAAGACATCTTCAACGTTTCCCTATGGTCACCTGGCTCGGAAGCAGGGACCATGTTCCCTGTCACCACTGCACTCACTCATGAAAGCTGCCCAGACTGTAAATGGGACAGTGAGGTGTGCATGCTGTCCTAAAAAATCACAGCCCAGAGGTCTCTGCACTGTGGTGGATCTTGTCCTCTGGACATGAACCAAGAAGGGAAGACGCCACTTGGACGCATGATGCTGTGGGAACAGGCAGCTATTATGAGCCCGCCATGGCTTGGATGTGGCTATTTTGCTGAGCACATCCTGCCAGTTGTTAAGGAGACTGTGGGAACTAATTAATTTGGTACATCTAGGACTCACAATGCTCACTCCAATCCTGGTAATGTCTTCTGGGCATTTTCAACAGCACAGTTCTGCAAACAGTCTACCTAGGGATGACTAAATGTTGTCCTTAGCCACAGAAACCTCAGCTCATTTCTCCAAAATGTTCTTTTTTAAAATTAAAAGCCTTACATTCATTCAGATAAAATCATGTTTATCGCCACATTACTGACTAATTAACATTGTGCTTTCTGTTTTCTTTTGTTGACTTTTTTCAAATCAACAGCAAAAGTAATATAAAACTCCCGCATGCTTTTGCAATCTAAAAGAGAGAAATTATGCGAAACAGAATAAAGTATAAAACATGCCACTGGTTCATGAACTTCATTATACGAAGAGGGAAAAAAAAGAGCCCCAGCAACAGACAGTTGCCATAGAAACACTCAAGCATCGAATGCTTGTTTACAAGAGACATCTCTCTATTGTTTCTTAAATCCCTTCCTAAGGATGGCAAATCAAAAAGCAATTGAGCATCAAAAAGGAAGAACAGAGATGTTTGAATAGGAAGTTGAACTCAGTACTTCAAAGGTTAAAGGTTTCTAATAATGTTGATCCACCCTGTGCTTTTTTTTCTTCTGCTTAGGTTAAATCCCTGCTGTATCACTGATTTATACTTAATTTTCACGCTGGCAAAAATTAAGACAAAAAGTAAGGCACCAAAAAAAAAACCTGCCCTGGAGAACAAGCGCCATTAGTTACTACAGCCAAGGTGACAATGCGCAAGTGCTTGAGTTGCATGTTGTGTTTCTGGTTAAGATCTCACAAACAGGTTATTTCCTTATGCTATGTCCCATTTTGTCAGTTGAACAAGACGCTGAATCCAGGAGTTCAGAAGTATCAGTACAACACGTAAGGACGGTTTATAACCCAGTCCCCGTAGCCAGTCCTTTGTCAGAGCAAACACCGAGTCGGAGGGAGCACATCGCCCTTGCTGGTAGCATCAATTTGTTTACCAGACTTCTAATTCCTTCGTAAACATAATGGAGGTTCTTCTTAATTAATGGCAGACTTCTTGGGGGCGGCGATGTATACAACGATACGTTTTCCCCATCTGGCTGATTGGTATTTTCAGCAACAAAAGCTACACCATAGCTGCACAGACTACAGCGCTAAGTGGCAACACAACTGTGTTCTTTATGAAGTCTCCACACTTATAAATAGCCCGCTGATGCAGATCAGAGCACCGTGCTACGCAATCTGCTCCCCAGTCATTTAAAACTACTCTACTGTTTGTGGCGTGATTGTATCGTTTGTAGAAAACTATAAAAAATCCATTCAAAATAAAAATTTGATAGACAAGCGCACATGCTTCGACGGAGCAAGAAAGATGCCTCATATTTTACTTCCTTTGCTGCAGCACATTTTATTACTTGGTAAAGATTCTTTTTTCCGTAAGGATTTTTTCCAAGATTCGCTTACATCACTCTTGTCATTACAACCAGTCTCAAAATAGTCATAAAATTTGCCTTTACATTCAAAAGCATGAGTGCCTCGTACAGGTTCACAGTTTAGGGGCACGTTGTCTCGTTCAGGTTCTTCGCAGCCCTTCTCGTCAGTGAATTTGGCCTTGTCCTGATTAGCATGAGGCCTGGCATTAGTGACAAATATTTCACTTGCAGGTATCTGCTCGTCACTCCTGTAAGAAGGGGCACTGCCAATGTCATAATCCACCTGCTGAGAACAGCTCGGCAATGAAATGGGGGATGAAGAGGAAGAGGGAGAGGAGGAAGAAGTATTTTCCGTGCTGGCACTGACCGAGTAGGGAAGGTTCAAGTAGTGACTGCCGCATTCTTGATAGAAGCAGCATGTGTGGAGCTTCTCATACTCCTCCTTGGCCATCCGAAGACGCTTTCGGTAGGGGCAGTCCTGGGGCACGAACCACTCCTGCGGCGAGGCAGCCCCAAAGGAGCATGCGGAGAAGCACCAGTTGTTCTGCATGATGATTTCTCCATGGATTCGCTTCATTAAATTGTTGATGAGGACGGATCTCCGCAGGTAGACTTCAGGATCGTCAATGAACTTCAGCTTTTCCAAAGACATGTAAAGAATATGGGCTCGTTCCTCAAACACTGAGATTGTCTAAAAATACAAAGGACAGAAGATACAGAACTGAAGTCAACTGGCTTTGCTCCAGGCAAGAGAAAGAAAATGAAGCAGGGTATTCATTCTATGCCATTGCCTTTCTCCTTCTCCTCCTCAGGCAACTAAAACCAGCTTCCCATGCTGCACACCCATGTGGAACGTGTTTTTTTTCTCAGCATTTGGGGTTAAAACAAAATTGTCATACTGTTTTGCTTTGGTGATGGGGGCTCTTTGATGTGAACGGACCCAGTCCCATCCACTGTGGGGCTCCCACCAAGCCCTGAAGCCAGGCGCAGGTTCTTCCTGCAGCCTCTTTGCAGCAAGGAGAGGCAAAGCTTTGCAGGATGCAGCCAGCAATGAGTGCCAGAACATTTCACCCACTGCTGGTGGAAGGGGCCCTCGGCGAGGAGGTCTCCATTTGCCAAGCCCTCGCTTGCCGCTCTCACATATAGGAACACACACAGGGAGGCAGGGAGAAACCATCTCAAAGCATCGCAGCATCTGGAGAGCAGCTGTTGGCCCGTGCACGACACCGCGCACTCCATGGGACCGGTGGGAATGCGGGGAGGCAGGGACAAGGTCAGGAAACAAAGAGAGGACGGGGATTTGCAGGGATCCTGGCCAGGAGCCCACAGATCGGTTCCCCCTGCTGCAGTCCCACGGGGGCTCGCTTTCCAAGCACTGGCAGCAGGAGCAGGTTACTGCCCTGGGGGGCCCCTGCTCCACACTGCAGTTGCTGCCCCGGGAATCAAAACAGAGAGGGGGTAACACACGCTACTGTATGCAGCATTAACTAATTTTCATTTTTAGTAATAATTTGGTTTGTGTAGGAGGAGAGAAGCACAGCACAAAGACAGGCTGCTCTAACCCCCCCCCCCCCCCATCTGTGGCTTGCTCATTCTTCCCTTTCCCACATGGTTACAGCATTTTTGCAGAGTGGAAGTCGTAGCTATGAGGACTGAAAGCGCTCAGAGCACAGCTGCTTTTCACATCCATTCAACTCTCCCAGCCCTGCAGCTCTTTCCACAGCCTGGTCCTGTCTGCAGGGCTCAGAAGCAGCAAAGTACCTCGTAAAAGCAAAAATTGGCCCTGCTTCCAAGCAAGCAAGTTTGCAGCTGAAACTCTTCTTTGTTTGACAGTAATTTTCTAAATATTAAGCCTAAAGGTTAATGTGCTATAGTAGAATCACAGAATGGTAGAATCATTGAAGTTGGAAGGGACCCTTAATGGCCATCGAGGTCAACTCCCCTGCACTGAACAGGGACACCTACAGCTCAATCAAATGCTCAGAGCCCCCCCAGCCTGACCTTGAGTGTCTCCAGGAATGGGACATCCACTACCTCTCTGGGCAACAGTCAGTGCCTCATCAGCCTGACTGTAAAAAATTCTTCCCTATGTCTGATCTAAATTTCCCTGCTTTTAGTTTGAAACCACTTCCCCTTGTCCTGTCACAGCAGGCCCTGTTAAAGAGTCTGTCCCCTTCTTTCTTATGACCCTTCTTTAGATACTAAAAGGCTGCTATCAGGTCTCTCCGGAGCCTTCTCTTCTCCAGGCTGAACAGTTCCAACTCTCAGCCTGTCCTCATAGGGGTGCTTCCATCCCTTGGATCAGTTTTGTGGCTCTCCTCCAGATGCACTCCAGCAGGTCCATGTCCAAGTACTATATACTACCAGAAGGGGACAGGTAACCAACCATTCCTCCTCTTCACCATACAGAACCCAACAACTACCCAAGAACAAAGCTGGTGGAACACAGAGATCGGTGCAACATGTGGGAGAGGGCATCTTTTAACACCCTCCATGCTAGGTGCACATCACCCCGGAAGCAGACAAAGTGTTCTGCTCCACCTCCCGGCTGAAGGCTCATTCCCAGCCAGTGCTATCTGTAGCTGGAAATTCCTTCGGCTGCTCTGAGGCATGTGGGAAGCACCACCCATACCTCCTCAGTATGAGGCCCATGAAGGCCCTACACGCTGTCCTGGCAGGCACTGGGCACTGGCAGGACCTGCTCCACTCAGGCTGTCTCTGGGACGCAGCAGAGGTGCTGGAAAAGCTTTAGGCGCATGGCTGCGCTGAGGTACCTTGGGTGCAAGGGTGTTGGGGCCTTGCCCCAACGTCTGCACTGTCCCCAAGCACCCCACCCCTGTGCTCAGCTCCTTACCAATACCAGCACAAAACCTCCCACCAAAAAGTCTGATTTCAGTTTAGGTACTCACTGGCCTGGGAAGTGTTTGCTGTAATCCCTCCCTTGATGGCTTTTGTTAAAAAATAAATAAAATACTCTTTTCCTTACTATTCTGTTCTTTCGGAATCATTGGCTTTTTAACAAACAGGATTAACCACGGAAGGTGCGACGCTGCCTGCCAAGCCCTCTGCTCATCTGCAGCCCACAGGGAACCTGCTGAGTGTCCTCCCCAGGGGAAGGCGTGGGATGCATAAGGAAGCAGGGCCCTATTTGCTCCGTTTCTCACGACTGGCGTTCCAGCCCTACTTCTGTACGCATGGGATGACCTACCCAGGAACAAAAGAATCTGGGGAAAAAAGTTAGCTGAGCGTTTAGGCTCAGACGGCTGCCTTAGCTCCCCGGGCAGCGCGATGCCCGCAGCACGGAGCGCACAGCGAGTGACGGCCACCTGCCTGCGTGCAGGCTGCAGGCGCGTCCCAGCCCGGCGCGCGGGGTAAAAATAGCGGCTCTTGGGAAACGTACTTTGTGCGCGCAGCTGCTGAGCGGCGGGTGAAAATCCTCTTCTTCCACATATTTCCTTTTAAAGTATGCGATCTTGGATGCCGCTGCAGGATTTGAAATTCCCCTGTAATGCGATCCTGCGGGCAATAAATCAGACACGACAAATGACATGCAGTTTGACGGAGGTTCTCCAAACAAAACACTTTCCGTTTCCCCTCTCGCGGCGGCCGCGCCACGTCTCCCCGCAGCAGCACCCACCGGACGCGGCGCTCCTCCCGCCCGCCCCGCGGACCTCGCGCATCTCGCGCATCTCGCGGCCTCTCCCCGCCCTCGGGGCGACTCGCAGCCCCGCTCCGGCCCGGCCGCACCTGCGCGGGGCCGCCCCGCTCCCCGCCGCCCGCTGCCCGCCCGGCGGCGCCTACC
>NW_024884142.1:81043664-81299402 GCF_019232065.1 Centrocercus urophasianus | reverse complement strand
CGGGGGCGGTGGGGCCGGGGCGGCCGCAGGCGGGCGGCTCCCAGAGGGCGCGGTAGGCGGCGAGGTCGGCGGTTCCCTCGGCGGCGCTGGGGCGGCCCAGCCGCTGCATGGGCAGCACCAGGGTCATGGCGGGCGCCGGCTCCTGCAAGGAAGCAGCGCGGTGAGCGCCCCGGCACCCCTCCTCCTGGCCGCCCCGACCCCGCGGCAGGCACCTACCGGCGGATGTCAGACAGACGCACGCCCCAAGCCCCCTCCCGCCGCTCCCAGCCCCGCTCCGCCGCCCCCGCCCGGCCCCGGCGGCGCTCACCCGGCGGCGCGGACCCGCTCAGTCGCTGCCCATCCTCCGCCGCTGCGGCTGGCACGGCGCGCCGGCACCGACGGACGCGGGTTGGGTGCGTGTGTTGTGGCGTGCGGGAGGGCGCGGAGCGGCGGGGATCGCGTTTCTTTCTTCCTTTCTGCCTCCCTCCCTCTCTGCCTCCCTCCCTTCTTCCCTCCCTCCCAACCTCCCTCCCTCCCAGTGGAGAGGAGCACAGACTCCAGCAGTTGTTTCCACTCGCCCCGCTCGGGCCGCGCTGGCTCTGCCTCCAAGGCAAAACACAGGCACCAAATTGGCTGCGGCTCCGCGCCGCCGCTGGCGGCCCCGGGGGGGCGGCCCGGGCGGGGCGGGGCGGGGGCGGCTGCGGAGCGAACTTCGCGCGGGGCCGAGGGCTGAGCGCGGCCGCGGAACAATGAGCCGGGCGCGGCCCTTCCCCTCCTCCTCCTCCTCCTCCTCCTCCTCCTCCTCCTCCTCCTCCTCTTCTTCTTCTTCTTCTTCCTTCTCCTCTCGGCCCCCCGCGGCGGGACGGGGCCGCGCAGGTGGCAGTACCCCGCGGGCGGCTCCAGGAAACGCACCGCGGTGAGAGGGGGGAACGCAGCGTCGGCATCTGCCGCCATCGGGCCGTGCCTTGGGCGAAGAACCGCGGACGCGGGGATGGGGAGCCCATGAGCAGCTCCGGTGCGCAGCGTGGGCCTCGCACCCCTCGCACCTTCTGTTCCCGGCGGAGTGCTGGCACGAAGAGCGCTGGCTGACTCCGTTGGCTGAAAGCGGGGCCAAGAGAGCTGCTGAGAGCCGCCGAGCGGCCGCGTTTCTTGTTCCAAAGGGTTCTGCTGCCGTTAGAAGCACCCGTGGGCTCCTCTCCTCAGTCTGCGCAAGGAGTTGCCCACAGGGAGCCGTTGAAATCCAGCACTCGCCCTCTAGGAATAAGGGCTGGGGGCAGCTGATCGCTGCACCAGGGAGAGGTCAGGATACCTCCTCTGGATGGGTTCAGCATCCCTTTGTGGGATTGTTTTATGAGAATGAAATCAGAGTCAAGAATTTTGGCTGTGCCTTCTATTACATGTCTCATCGCCAGTGGGTGCTTCTGTGCTTCAAAAGACACACGGGAGGGAAGGAAGGGAGGAAGGAAGTGTTGGGGTGCCCTCTCCACAGCTCTGCTGATTTGTCTTGAAGAAGAGGCTGCTCCGGACAGCCTGGAGAGCAGCCGGGCTGCTTCTGCTGTGCACAGCAGGAACCGAGGCGGGGCAGCCACCTCCCGCTGACAGCTGCCTGCCCTGTGAATTTGCCACGCGCTCAGATGGAACAGAAACAAGGCATAAAGAACAGAGCTTCCCGAGGAGGAAAAAATATAAAGCCCAAATCCCAAAGCGAGCTGGTATGCTCTGCATGCTCTGCAAAGCCACTTGGCTACAAAAGGAGCCCCATTTTGTAGCCAAGGAATTGCAGACGGGCAGAGCAGCAGCCTTCCCCAGGGCTCAATATGCCCACTGGGCTTCCAGAAGTGCCAGTCTCCAGCTGCTTGTGGCCATGTGGGAAGGTCAGAGTGACGCCAGGGTGATGCTGGGCCAGGGGCTGAACTCTCAGCCCCTTCTGAGTGCTTCAGCCAAAGCACGTGGGGATCAGGGCTGCAAGCAGAGCCAGAGCCCATCGTGCCCCCATCAACCCATCCCCTTTGGGTTACGTCATTGTAGGCGATAGAGGGACTCCATCCCAAATCCTATTCAACTCAGTGAGACTGTGCAGAACAGCACACACATTGTTCCATTGCCATTAACACCACTGGAAATAAAGGGTGAAAGATTCACATTGGTGCATACAATGCATTCGCCACACAAAATCACAGTGAAAGGCCAACACTTGGGCCTTTGTCCCATTCTGGAAAGCCATTTGGGTGCCTCACATGGCTGCAGCAGCACAGTGAGCACCCGCTGCCACCACCTCTGCTGCCATTCTGACATGCCAAGACATTACAGCAGCCCCAAGGTTGAACTTCACAGTGCACAGCTTCACAAGCACACAACTGCACAGTGGGACTACTCCCAGCCACTGCTCTACTCCACTCGCTGGGGTGTTCCTTTGCAGCCATTGTGATGTTAATGAGGGAGCTGTAATGATGCCATTCACATATAACAAGCCTGATGGGATGGCAGTGAAAAGGGCTTTTTATGCACATCCAGAATGCCTCTAGAAAAAAAAAGAAACCAACAAATATGAAATGCCTGTTAGGATGATGCTGCTGGTCTGTGACATCAAGGATGGAGAATGGACTTGGGATGACTGCTCTTGTCCTGAGGAGAGAGGACAGATTCTGATTGTAGCAGTGGATGGCAGGCAGATGTTGGGAGTACATGGACAGCGTGCCTTGATGTGCCAGAATTTTGAGGAGGAGGAAGTCACAGAGCTGGCAGATTAAAGGGCCTGGATTAAAATGCTCGTTGTTCATGTGGGTATACGTGGAGTCACAGCAGTGCTGTGAACGAAGCTGTGGGATCAGGGACTCACAGTGTACCACAGCGGCCTAACCACAGTGAGCAGAAGCAGAGAGCCAGAGGCGATCCCTGCATCAGGGCTCTGAAAGCAAGGACCAGCACCGTGGTGGGTGGGAAAGCACCTGGAACATCCAGCTCATGGGTCATGCTGGTTTTGAACTGGCAGAACAGCATCTGGGCACCAGCAGAGGTAGTGCTGCTCCTCAACCCCCTAAGGTACAGATGAGATACAGACCAGTGCCAGCCCCAGCATTCTTGCCTGTGCTTTCTAGTCCTCACTCCAGGGCAATTCAAGGAATCCACTGGGTTTTATTTTTTTCTTCAGGGGCAGGACTTACTGCTCTGTTGAAAGGGAATTCACTTGACATCAGGAACAGTGTCAAGATATGGCCTTCCCATGAAAGTGTTTCAAAAGTGTCTTCAATTTCTGCCATCCCAATTTCAAGGATACGAGCCCAGATGCTCTGATGTCTCTTTCTCAATATGGAATTCCAAGCAAATACTTCTCTAACATTCCTAACTCCCACGTTTTTTTCTCTTAATTCTTACAGGTTGAATTCTAGGCAACCTGATCTAGCTGTGGTGTCCCTGTTCATTGCAATGCAGTTGGTCTAGATGGCCTTCAGATGTCCCTTCCAGCTCTATGGATTCTATGATTCTTCCCATAGGAATGTTTCAGAGTCTCTTGGCCCCAGTTTGTCGAGGTTCCCCAATTTTCTTAGCAAGCATATTGTCAGAGAAAAAAACTGAAAACAAATCATTTGACTTCTTATCAGTTGTTTTTCTTTGTTTCTGGTTTCCATGGTGTACTGATAGAAAGAGCTTTCCTTATATGAGGGCTGCTCCAAAAGTAATGCCTTCTATCTTATAATGTTGGCCCACAGTGTCAGAGGCGGATATTGGTGGTGTGGCTGTAGAGGTTGAACCTTCCCCCAAATATTCCATTTGGTCTGCAGAGCACTTCAGCATCCTGGTGGTGAGTGCTGCTCCTGCTGCTGCAGTGACAGCCCCTCTGCTGGGTTACCTTTGGGACAACTTGGCTCTGCACAGGGGCTGGGTGCAGTTATGGTGCCTGGTGGTGGAGAGAAGAGCTGACAGCTTCAGGCTGGGCTGAGGCAGCAGAGCCCAGTGTCATACACGGGGGCTTCCCCAGCCCCAGAGCAGCTTTCCTTCTTTCAGAGAGGTGCCAAGGAAGGCTGCCTCCTGGCTGCACTGCCTTCTGGCATCACGAATTGAGTGTCTGTGGAGCTTAATTGTATCACCTTCTTCACTTTCTGCACACTGAAGAAGGTAAACAGCACAAACAAGAAGTGTTTGAGAACAAAGAGCAAGCTGTCTGCTGCTCAGCCCGCGCTGCTTTCCATGAAGAATGAGTGCTATTATTATTCTTTTACAAGTTTCCTTCTAAGGGAAATAAACACCAAAGGTAGGATTCCAAGGAAATGACTCACAAATATTGGCAACAGGCTCTGAAAATTGGATCCAGTCTTTGCAGAAGCCCTTAGCAGAATGCTAACCCCTCTCATTGCAAAATAAACTTCTCCCATCCGTGCCACACAGCAGCTCTGACGTATGTGTGAAGGGTGGATGGTGGTGGCAGGGCCCTTTTGTTTTTGGTTTTTTTTTTTTTGTTTTTTACTTTTTTCCCAATCCCCTGACATTGTGTTGGATGCAGCCTCCAGTATCTGTGCTCAGCCACCAAGCTGCCCTCCCAGGTGTGCAAAGGTAACCACACTGAGCCTCCTCACCTTGTAGTTCTTAATCAGGGACCCCAGGAACCAGGAAAGCAGGCACTGAAGGATCAGACAGCTGAGCAGAGACATCTTGGCAGCATTACCATCTGCAAACAGAATCGTCTACTTAGCATATTTATTTCTCAGCTGTTTAAGATTTTGAATCATAAACGCATTCTCTGCATCCCTTGTAATGCACACGTTCAAAGGCTCCAGTGCTCTCTCATGTTACTTTTGGGGTTTTGTTTGGCAATGTAAATCTAGGTAGACAAGAGCAATGAAATTTGCGTCTCTCACACTTGCATCTTTCACATGGAATTCCTTTGCAGCTCAGTTCTGCTTAGACAATGCCTTCAGATTAAATAAGATTAAAGATCATTACCTTTGCAAACTCCTATTTAATCACTCCAAACTGAGATGAAGCAAACGGGACTCTAGCATGGAGTCAGACTGTTTCAGACAGTACAGCAGCACAGCGGGATTGTGCAGGTTCCATACTTTTCCATGCATTCCCAAAATTACCATCACCTTTCCTGCTTTGTGATATACACGTAGAAATATCGTCCCTGTAGTCTATGGGCCATCCATGGTGTTCACTGAGTCCATGACTTTGGCCTCCATCTGTCCTAAGAGTCTTTCAGGGCAAGCAGGATGATGCGTGGTGTTGAATTGTTGCATGCTGAATCCAATTCTGGTTCTATCAGAATTCATTCTTCTTTAACCAAGGCAATTCTTACTGTGATACCATTGATAAGGTATATAGCAATCATAGAAGTGATAACATGCGGTATTATAGAGCAGCTAATATCGTACAACTCAAATTATTGACTGTTTTCATGCAATATCAAAATATTAGCAAATTGAGGACCGGTCAGCACAAAGGGAAACAAACCCAGAGGGATACAGCGTGGCACTGAGAGGCATCAGCCCAACCTGGGGACAGCCAGGAGTGGAGCCAAAATCCTATTGCAGGCCTGGGAGAGGTCTGGACAAGGCCACTGGGAATCACCCTGAGCTGGAAGGGTCATTGGCTGTTGATAATTGACTTGTGCATTTCATTATTATGAGCTGGGGAAACACACCCCACATGTATTTAATAAATCAGCCTCTGCAGGGTACATCATCTCAAAAAAGAAAGCCCAACAGCTAAAAATCTGGATGCTGAGGAATATATCGTTCAATTACAAAGTAAATTATATGATCCTCCTGAGTGTGGTTCTGCTCCCAAAAAGCGTTAGTGGCTTCTTACAGCTCCATTGCAATGGGAGAACAATTTCCTTGCTTAGGGTAGCACAGTAAATCAGAAGTAAGAGGTTCTTAAGAAAAATATGTAGGTTGCAATTCATAATCCAAAGGGCAGAAAATGGGTTAAAAAAAAGGTAGAGCACAGCCAACAATTGAGAAATAAATTGGTAGGAGAAATGGTTCTGGGAGCCAGAGTGGGTCACAGTATGTCAAACTGTAGGCTGCATTTGTTGTCTGAAATTATTCTGAAAGCAGAATTATTCCAAGAGTGAAGGATAAGTACCAAAAATAAAATATAAATCAGGAGTATGACTTTGCTGGATTCCAAGTCTGTGTCATCTTGAAAAAATCAACCACTTGCCCAGGTTCTGCTCTCTGTCTGTACACAGGAAAGGCATTGGGGAATTTCAGGAGTCAGTCCGGGCACTAAAGCAAGTTTCTTACTCAGTTTATATAGTGTATATGTTTTTAAACAGCTGTGTTTTTTTCTCTCCAGATCTGATCCAGGCAATACAGAATATCTCTTATTTCTCATATATACCTGTATGAAGGAAGTAATCAGTAAAGCCCAAGATGATGTATCTAAATGTGAGTGCAGATTGTAGATCTGGGTTCTGCTCCCAGGGAACCAGGCAGCAGAAGCAGGTTTACCTGTGTCACCTGGGCAGCTCTGCACATGGGTGTGAGCAGCATGGCCACGATCATCCTGCAGCATGCAGCCCCATCTGCATGCCAGGAGGTACGCATCCCCTGCCATTCAAATTAAATTTTTCTCCAAAAAATTTTTTAAATTAAAAAAAAAAAAAAAAAAGGATGAAAAACCCAACAGATTTGAATTCAGTGTAGTTCACCTCAGTTCGTTAAGGATTTCTTTACTTGCTCAGCAGCTGTTTCTTGGCCTCCACATGAGGGTTAATAAATGAGGCAGCTACTCCTCCTACAGGTCAGCCACACTGAGGTCGTGGCTGTGCAGAAAATGCTCCTGGTGTTTCGGGTGTGTGTTTTTCAGTGCCCAGCCAGGTAGTAGGCAGCCTGGTATATTCCTGGAGAGAATCAAGCATTTGCTGCTTCCCCATTGCAGAAGAGATGAAACCGCAATCAGAATTGTTTGCATTCAGTAAAGATCCTATAAAACATTTTATAAGAGATATAAGAGACAGCTCTTTAACCTCAATGCTGGCCAAATTCCAGCTCAGAAACTGTCTTCCTAGAAGTTCTCCCATTAAATTAGGAGCGATGTATTTGTCTCCTCCTTTGAACTGCTCTCAGCAATGGCCTGAGTTGCTTACAGCTCTGTAGGCTTCAGCGTCACACCAGCTTTGCTCACGGATGGCATAAGGCCATCAGTGCAGGGCTACCTAACCTACAAGGTACAAGGTAGTTCTTGTAAAGTGCCTCAATACACAATTGCAAAAGGAACCACTGAAGTGAAAAACATAACTCCACCTTGTGTCTGAACCAGTTATACGCAGTGACCTACTGAGAAATCCATTGACAAAGAGCATCACCAGAGACAACAAAGGCTGAAGGTCTGAGTACAAACCACTGCACTGGGTTCACAGCTTCAAAATCCACCCTCATGTAAAGAAGAACATTTCCATCCTTAGTACAAGGCAGAAACATTTGTCTCACAATGGTTATATAGACTGTGAACTTGTTGAATCATTCTACAGCTTTTGTTCTTCTGAATGCAGCATTTTCCAGGGATATTTAATTTGGATTGCCCAGAATGACAGTGAACAGTCTAAGTGTATTCTGGTCTTCAGGCTCTCAATCTAATAGATGTTATGTGGCATGTCTACATTTTGAGAAGGCTTTCAGCGAGACGTTACGCATAATTAGAGAGGGTGGGATGGGCGCTAAGGGAAGAACAATTCTTTGAAATATTTCTGGCAGTGAATCACTTACCTAAGGGTGGATCAATCCATCTGGAAAATCCATCCAATTCTGGAACAACCAGAAAGGAAGCTGAGGAGCAGATCAGCGTGCAAGATGTGCGATGGGTGAGTTACCAGCACATTTGCCCACAAGTGCCTGCTTCAGACTTGCCTTCAGCAATCACCACCTCTCAGCTTGCTGGTGCTCCCATGTGGGTCCATGCACCAGCACCCTCCCTCTCACAGGGCTCTCCTGGGGCCTGGGCACAGGGAGAAGCCCACTGTGCACAGTGCCCTCAGGTCAACCTGGGGCTCCACACGAGTCCTGCTGTGAGACCTCTATTCTGGGGGCAGAAGGAAGAAAACAAGAGGGATTGTTATTGGAGATTCAGGAGAACCTCCAACTCAACATTGACAGTACATCATTTTAAATGATGGCATTCCCATGTATTTTCTAATTTAATTGATTTTTCTGAAAGGATGAGTTATACCTCAACTAAGTAGCAATTTCAAGACAACACTCTGTGATGTTCCAAACTTATTTGGAATCAGTTCTGTCTGCCCCTAGGATTTAATTTTCAACAAGTTCGGCAAGATTTTTTTTAAAAATAAGATGAGAAAAGGTTGGATACATTCCTTTCAGGCAACAGTCATCAATGTAAAGTGCCTCCATATCCCTAGATTTTTTCAATTGGTGGTTTCAGAGCCATATTTAGCCAAGTGCTGACCCTTCCCTATGCTCTCTCTCCCCTCCCTGTGCTTGCACCAGCACTCCTCCACACTCAATGCAGTCATACAGGTGGACTGAAAACTGCACTTTACGATCTTGATAGGTTCATCCCGAACCTTCAGCAGCTCTTGCTGGTAGTGAGAATCCCAAAGAGACCACACAACCCAAGTATTCAGCATTATCTTTGGTACCTTCAAACAGAAAAGCATTCTTCAACATATAATACCACATGCTACAATTTCTTTAGAAGACACGCTTTAGAGATGCTGTCTTTTAGCAGAAGCTGCACATCACCCCTACAGATGAATTTCATACGATAGCAGGTCATTCAGTGCCTGGATTTATCAGTGACATGGAAGAAAACTGGAATTTTGGGAACGAAAGCAAGGGACAAGAAGCATTTTGGCCCAAGAAGGGCCAAAATAAGGGTCTCAGCTGAGGCTACAAAACCAGTCTGTATCAAATAGGAAATTAAATGCAACTCCCACTTTCTTGCCCCGTGCTTAGACCAACACATAGCACTTTGCCCTCATGCTGTTTTATTTAAAGGTGTGTTCAAGAGGCTGGAAACAGCCCGATTGCTATTTCCCAACAAGTGCTGCTACTTCACAATATAAAACCAGTTTTGTCAATAGCAGTAGTCTGTGTCTGCTGGCGTAACTTCTGTGTAGTCCAGTAGAGAAACCATGTGCTTGGAAATAAGGAAACATATAGAACTACCTCATCACGTTTGTCAGCTCGGCTGTACATGGAGCAGATGGTGAAGGCTGAATGGTTAGTGCTGTTCCCTAGCCTGTTGGCCTGACACGTATGCTCCTACGTGTTTTAGAGTCTCAGAAAGCTGCAACAAGCTGGTGTGATGATTTGACCCCAGGACTTAGATCTGGGTGCGCTTTCATGACCTTAACCTGGCTGACTGCTTTGGAGCTCTGTTGAACGGTTGGTTGCTTTTTCTCTTTTAATAAATATGAGCGGTCCCTATGCTCTGTATCTCCTGTATTCCTAAGAATACCAGATGTTTTCTGGTAAAGCATTAATTAGCAAAGGTTTGTGGCCAGTGTTTTAGCCTACTGGTATTTTAAGTCTCAGCACAGGCAGGTGCAAATGCTGTGACGTGATGGAAAATGTGTTCCTAGCTCCAATAATTAAACAAGATACAAGCCTCATCTCCTTTGGTAGATTGGCACCTGTTCCCTTTCTTAACTGTTACACTGCTGCAACAGAACTGGTACAACAGGATCAGTTTTAATTACTGATTAAAATCCTTTATATCATTATTTATTGAGATGAATTGGCCTGGTGTTCTGGATTCCTGCTTACAATTAACCTTTAATTGTAAACAGTGGCTACAGAGATTGAATCATTGTCATTACAGCTCTGGAGTTTCTCCAACGTGAATGAAAGATTGAGCTTCCTTATTTTGACCTAGCAAAATTAAAAGCAGAATATCTTTTTTTTTTTTTACTTTTCATAATGCAATGAAATAAAATGAAATGCAATTGGGGGGGGGGGGATTTATTCTGCCTCTAAAATATACATATTAGTTCAACATGATTTTATACTATTTGACAAGAGAATTTTCATTATTAATAAGATGAAATGTAAGGCTTCTAATTAAGTGGAAAACAAACCACTGTAAACTACACTCAGAACACACAAACCTATTAGGTTTTGAATTTAATAATAAATCATTTATCTAAACCCCAAGTGATTTCTTGTGTGATCGTACTTGATGATAATTTATTTCATTTGTACATTTTTAGGCTTCCTTGCTTCCTTTTATCCTTACTATTCCCAATAGCAAATCTGCCTTTTTAAAACCCCTACGCTGAAATGCAGCTACTCAAAATGATAAGCAGGTAACTAAATGCCTTACTATTGCTCTCATTGATTTAAGAAAAATAGGGAAATTTACAAGTAAAACACACGTCTAATGTGAATTGAACACTAAATTAGAATCGCACTGCTGGACTCTAAAAACAACAACACCAAAGAGAAAATGCAGGTTACAGATTTCAGCAGGAAAATGAGAGACGGCCCTTTCCCACAGGAGCTTTGGGAAACGAGTAGCTAGTGACTTCAAAGAGATTCTCAAATAATACCTAATGCGGAATTTGCTGTATGAAGACAACTATTCAGAGAGAGCCTTTGACAAGTGAAGGTACATCTGCATAGAAATGATGCAGTTTGGCTCTGAAACATGTGCCCCTGCACAACAAGCTATTTAGGAACTATGAGCATTAACCTAATTCTGTTCAGCTACCTGTGTGGAACATAGGTGACTAAAAGGTGCCGCACATGGAGCTCAAGCTGGATTTGATACATAATGTATATTAACTCTTTTAGGTTGTGATTTTTGGATAGAACATTGCTGTTCAGAAACGGTGAACAACTATTACCATATTGACTACATATTCCTTTCATTTCTTCCACGTTTTCACAGTTTCATAAATCCTCAGTTTTTAAAGAAATATCTGATAGCTGACATGAATCATGTTTTAGTAGGTCTTGTACCATTTTTTTCCCATATTGACAAGAGTTATCAAATACTTATGACATTGACTAAAGAAAACGGACACACATTAAGTGCTCTTCTTGAAGTTTCTTAACTATCAAATATGCACCAGTTGCCATATGGAATGGCAAGTTATTTTTAAGTATATTGCCTTTTGAAAATGCCAACCTTAAAACTAGCAAGTGCCACATCATCCAGTTTGTAGAAGTCCTAGGATGTGCACAGATGACAAGGGTGGATCCAGATGATTCACTGGGCTATGCTCCTTTCATCTGCAGAAATGGGAAGAAACAATACAAACTCTTTATCCCAAGTCTTCCTAGTTTTAGGATAGGGATGTCTGCTAATACATATTAATATACATATATATCCAGGCATCTGGGCACACTGTAAAGCAGAACTGCCATAAGAGCCCAGAAAACTTTTTTCTAACAGATAACACAAATATCAGAGTAGTATAGAAGTAGTAGAAGTAGAATAGAAGATCTCAGCTGGTTCACAATGACATTATAACTGTTACTTATGGAAAGTGCTTCTTTATGTTTAACTTCCAGTATTTCAGCCTACTTCTGCAGAATGTGGAAGCATTTTAGTTGTGACTGTTCCTGAGAAATACATGTGGGACAAGGAAGGACAAAGAATCATATATAACCCCAGAAGAGAACTGTGTAAAGCCAATTTCCAAAGTCAGTCAGAATTGTCACCTGAGCATGTCTTTATTTGCCAGTATACACATCGTGTTTGTCAGAACATTACCACACTGGTTAATCTAAAATTTTCCAAGTAGAAGATCCATGACACCAATAAAGACTGAGAAATGGATAGGAATTGGGGAAACTTAGGAAATTGGGAAACAGAGGCAAAACTTAAGTTTTTCTTCTAATGCAGACATCAGTTCCAATACTTGACAAAATGTTACTATCTCCTAAAAAATGAAGCCTATTTTGTGTGTTTAAGATCTAATGAATTCCAAAGGAGTTTTAAAAATATTTTTTGCTTTTCTCAAATACTTTCCAGGAATTAAGTCGACATGCAAAAAGCTGATTCCACACACAGAAAATATTTTGAATTAACCAAAGGATATCATTCCTGTCCCCAAACTGACAGAAATGCATTTCACAGAGTAATCAGTGCAAACAGAGAGAGAGCAAACAAAATAGAAAATGGCAGCTACAAAGCTTCAGGTATGCAAAATGACTATTTTAATGTGACAAGTCCACAGTCTGAAAGTATACCATAGCATGTTTTCATCAGACCAACACGGAATTAAAGTTACCTGTGCTGTACAGGTAAATACAATGACAAATGGCTGGTGACATTTTGCCTCTTGCCAAAATCAGAATAGTAGTGGAATGCATACGTTGAAAGACCAGCTTTGTAGTTATTATTAATTTTTTTTTTTAAGTTTTATTTTTTTACAGAAAGAATGCTGAAAACACTAACTGATCTTGCACACTGGAAACCCTCAAGTTGAATATACACTAGCACAAAATGATAAAAGTCGTTTTTTTGCTAGTTAATAATAAAGAAAACAAGAAGTATCTGACATCACACGACTGGAGATGCTGTAGATACAGTGTGACACGTAATTATAAATCCTTCCAGGGATTTGCTATTTGACACCCAATATGCAGATCCACACACTCATTGCCAGAACTCCATTTTTACCTGCTGTGGACTGAGATGCCATGAAAGGAATGTCTTCATCTGGGTTATAATGACAGATTCAAACAAAGTCTTAAGAATTTAATAAGCTACGTAAACAGTTGAAAACAGTCATTCACTTGATGTTACTATCAAAATAAATTAAAAAAAAAAAAAAAAAAAGAATTGTAGAATTGTAATTACTGCTTATTCAACTTAAAAATACAGAGTAGGAAAAGAAGCTTGAGAATCCTGAAAGCAGAGAAAACACAGACTCCAAGATTCTGTACAGAAATGAAAGCACAACAACTAAATCAGCAAATTCAAAAAGGAAAATGAGCACTGATGTTTCATGTCTAAAAAGTTCAGCCAAAGTGCTTTTTATAAAAGCATATAATTAGGAGCATGGTTGGTAACACAACTGCATAATACCCATTTTCTATGATCTTTGATTGACATATAAAAATAATTCTTGCATTTCTGTGCTAAACAGGACTTGCAAATATAACCTCTTCCCTTTAAAACTGTGCTTGGTGTCTTCAATGTTTAAGGCTACACATGCTCTGAATTTCAAGGAAATTCAAGTTGAAACATTAGTTGAAAACCATGTTCTATTACATAAATTATCCAATGACGAGGACACCGGTAGGAAATGTACATATAATGCAGCTTGAGTCTGCTTCCGTACGACCAGTAAATGCTAGACAGTTACTGTACAACACCAGGACTTCAGACAAAAGCTGAGTCTGTTCTCAAAATTGCACACTTCAGATCTATGTATAAAATGAGTAAAATAAGCTCGTTTGACAGCGCTGACTTATGTTTTTGTGATGCGGCTTTGATTAAAAAACACAAACAAATAGAAATCGAGCACATTGCTACTGATACAATAATGCACAACCAGTCAGAAAAGAGGTATCAAATTCTCAGCTGTGAGTCACATTTACAGAAGCTCATTTTGTATTTATTCAAAAAGATGTCTTATGTCATTTCTGTCTTTAAATAATGGTGAGTCAAAACATTGTTTGTCCGAAGAATTAGAAACAGCCTTGGTTCTTTGGTTAACACCATGTGACTTACATCAGACACAGGAATCAGCTGGGGATGAACAGTCGTGTGAGGAGGTTTCTGGAAAGGAGGGATGAGGGAGGAAAGGGGAAAGCCTAAATCTCAAGGAAATGCACTGTGTCAAACTGTACCGCTATTGGAAACCTCCTGTCCTAGGGATAATCAGAGCTCTTGGGTTGCAGTAACATTGCTTACACGTGATACATCAGTTTCTCTACATATTGGTCTCATAAGAAACAAGGCACCGAGTGCATCGGTGGCGTACAGGCAGTATAAAAGTATGCAAGAAAATGCTACATACTGTTCATTTCATACACTTATTAAAAATGTGGTGAATGTGTGCTATCTCTATGTAATATAATGCTTCGCAAACCCAACTCCTTATATCCCAGTGAATGAATTAAAATGTGAAGCACATTTTAATAACCTCACTGACAACAGCACAATTCACTATTTGTTTCACTACAATCAGTTATTAGCTTATAGTCACCAGAAAACACGTTCAAAATTACTGAAGATCAAGGGAACTATAATCTATAACTACATTTTTGGGGCAGAGCCAGCAGCCTTTACTCACGACAGATGTCCCACTAAGAAGGGAGAGGAGGCTCAGTTTTACCACCATTTTACTCATGTTAATAGTACCTTTCTCTGAGTCACCCCAGAGAAATAGATGGAGCTGCTTTTGGGGAAAGGTACTACACAATGTGAAAGAAGTGTGGTTAAACCAAAACCTGAGTGAAAGGCAGTAGGTTCAGGCCCTTAGTCATTATATTAGCACTTTAGATTGTGTAACAGTGATATAGCTTGCTCATAGAGCATTTAATTTCAGATTGTTAAATCGTCTTATAGAAAAATAGGTAAGAAAGCTCTGTAAGAAAGTATATATACTATTTAAGGAGAAATTTCTCCTTAGAAAAGCAAAGAAAGGGAAAAATTGAATAAAAGGTTTCACTAATTACACTTTGTCAGGAAAATCACATTAAAAACAGTTATCACCATAAACAAAACAGTACGGAGCACTAATGAACCTTGTGGTTTACTGGAAAGGACAGCAAATTAGCTGTGTAGTAAAAAAAGATCATCGCTCTATTTCCTTTTTTTTTTTTTTTTTTTTCTTTTTTTTTTTTTGTAAATATTCCCTAATACATTCAACTGCTTAGAAATTTTCTTAAAATGTCACAATAAGCCATTTGCAAAATTTCCTATCAAAACTTGTTCAAAGCTCTGCCCTTTGCTTGCATTACGGCCAATAAATTACCTTACATCTTAAAGCTATGATAATGCTTCTGGTTAATCCTGAAAATTCAAAATCATGCTTTGAAAATGAATTAAAAGTTATAAAGCAATCTATTTTAAACCCCAGGCATGCAGTGACTGCCCATCGAATTTGCAAAATGCAGCAAAGGAATTAACTTGATACAATGGGCAAGACTCCTCATATATAAGAGAAAAAGGATGACATCAATTACATCCCTGAATGTCCACGAGGTATTCCATGTAGCATGGCATTACTGCTTCTGCTCTCCTGAGCGTTATCCTCAGAGATGGGCAGCTTTTGGCAGGACTGTACCAGCTCTTCTAACAGATGCTTCCAAGAAGCGAATGACTGCCCACTCCCTGGGGATAGCTGTTTCTTGGTCTTCATTCCTAAAGCAGCAATACTATCCACTTCCCTAAATCCTGGCCTATTTCTCCCCACACAGATTTTATTCTATGTTATACAAGCAAAACCCTGCACAGCAAAGCCTGGTCCAGCAAGTGTCAGACCAACTATTAGTTCAGACACACCATGTCAAATATGCACTAAGCTTGCTAACATTAGAACAGTTGTGCCATATTCAGGTAGGCATAACACAAACAAATACATTAAGTGCTGAAGATTTCTGCATAGTCTGCAGAAAGGAAGAAACCCTGCTTGAACTTAAGGAGGGGCAGTGGTAAGTTCTTAAGGCTAAACTAATCCACATCACTGTAGGCCAGTTTGTACTCACCATGCCCATAAACACTTACCTACTCTCTTTTTTCTGTAAAATATGCTAGGTTAAAAGCCCTGGGGATCCCACAAAGAGCAGCACGTGCAGATTTGCATGTATATGCTCCTACAATGCACGTGACACTTTCTATAAGAAGGGCCCTCCAAGGACCACAAGGCTCCACAGGTGGAATTGGAGTCTACCACTGTGTGAAGCCATTTCTTATTTTAATGCTTTCACTCTCAGATGACGTCTCTTCATCAGGCATCATTTCACTGAAACAAATGCTCCAGTGACTTTCCCCTCAAAAATTACTACCAGAACAAAGTAGTCTGAAACACAGCTGTGATAAACTACAAGATCTGGCTACTCATTAAGTAGACCAACAAAATAGAAAATTATTGACAGCTTGTTCTAACAATAAACTTTGCTGAATATTCCAGCGCAAGCAATCAAGATGTTTGGTGATTGCTTTAATGTTTTTACTTGTAAGTTTTTAAGATATTCCACATCCATAGGAAAAGAAGAAACAAAAATAAGAGATATGTAAAGGGCTTAATAATGAATTTGTGGTGGTACCTTCATATTTGTTTTTCTTACATTATTCATCACTGGAATCTCATCTGCCTGTGCTGCAGGTGCCATGCTGTATCACTTCTCTAATCTACTGATCATGTCACATGTAACACTTTCAGGGTCAGGTCTTCTCTCCTGATGATCCCATAGGTTCCTCTCACTGATGTTAGTGGCAGGTATACACGCACATCTGTGAGAGAATTAAATGAATGTTGAATTGCTACTGAGTATTCAGCTTAAGGATGAAGTCAATCTGCCTTGCAACTGACAAGCTGTAATATTAAAGCCTGCTTTAGACAAGATAGCATTTTTTTTTGCATACAGAAAAGTGTGATGAATAAGGGCTCAGCACAACTCCTGGATAAGTGAAAAAGCATTGTGCCGTTAGTTTCAAGCTGGAACAGCTCAGGCCAAGAAGTTTCCCATCAAACATCATTCTCTTATTTTAGCACAGACTTTTTGTTAGAATTCATATATGTTAAGTGCAATCAGTATTCAATTCATACATTAGAAAGTCTCCATGAAAAAAAATTTTTGCCTTATCTTCTGCTTCATCATATTAGAACTGATGATTTACATTTCAGAAAACTTAGAGAGTTGGACAGGATTTTGCACTATTACGTTATGGTAAGAGTGCCCTTGACTTCTAAGCTCCACTGACTGCCACGGACAGCTTCTCAAGGTGCTTGAAGCAGGAGCAAATCATTGGGGAGTAAAGAGAATAAATCAGTAGCTCAAACAACTTTTATACAACAAAAACATTGCTTCAAAACTGCAAAAAAGCACTGTGTTTGCATCAGAACAGTTGCAAGAATTTACAGGTGAAAATATTTCCTACAGCAAATGACAAAAAAAAAAAAAAAAAACCAAACCCAAACAGTTTTCAGCTTCAGTATTCTCTACATTGATAAATAACCTTTCCCTCCAATAAAAGCAAATACATTAACCCTAAAGGCTCACGTTATTTTGTAATCTAATTATTAATTAGATTAGAGGATTGTAAATATAACTGGATTGAAAAATTACATCACGTTTCTCCAATAGCAGAACTTACACCTTGCCCGGCTCCTGCCTTTGCTGTCGGACTCAATGTGTAGTTACAGCGTGGCTGCCTGAAGCAGCACCACAGGTACCAACCTCTGAATCTCACCAGCGCTACCCGCTGAGTTGGGAGTGAAAGCACGGCTCTGCTTACTCCATGCGTCCGAATATGTGGGAGACAGCAATGTCCTACAGGGACTGCAAGTCCTCTCTCATCCTTCTGAACAGTGATTTCATGCTTCTGTACAGATTGCAATCTTGCCCGTACCGCAGATTGTGAAAGGAACTAACCCATCTCCTTCCATATTTATTATCTTCAGGAAGAATTTACCTTTGAGAAGATCTATGTGAAATGTTCTTAACATCAAAACAATTAGATTATATGCAAAAAGGATGGAATATTTTCAAGAATAGAGCCTGTAAAAACTTCACTATTCTACACTTAAACTGTTGCTGGCAGGAAACATTCCATTCAAGAGTTTTCATCTCTGTGTAGTATATTGACAAACAGAAAAGCAATTAGACAATTTGGTAAATTCTTCCAAGTACCAGTTGTACTTTTGAATAAAGATAAGCAAGAAAAAGCTATGAAGAACACAGACAAATCTGAGAAAAACACAAATGCCCGTTTCCAATTTGTTTTGAACACTTTGTTCTTTAGAAATTCTCTTCCACACTTGAGACTTATCTGAATGCACAAAAACACAGTATATGAATAAACCCCTATGCAGGGTCTTACATATCCAAGGCAGATTTCAAATGGGAAAATATTGATTCACTTAAAACAACCAGATGAACAAAATTATGAACAAAGCATAAGAATGGCATCTATGAAGAAAGAACAAGGTGACAGCACTGATACTGTAACTAATTTGTAAAAATGCCAGGGTGAATCCAATTATTGCTGTGACTGGTTTTACACAGAAAATCAATATTCTACCACCTGAAAATTATATATTCATTTCCATTCTTTACAGTTTCCAGCCTTCACTGAATAAACCCAAATTAGCCAAACTTTCCTCTGTGAAGCAAAAACTGGAACTAGATACCATGGGAAGAGTCACATAATGTGGAAGGAGATTCCTTTTCCCAAACGTGTCCAACAGAGATTACTATAAATCTCTGCTGTGTCTAAATTGAGGTTTCAGTGTCTTAGAAATCTGACTGCTGCATGTAAAACTGAAACAGTGCAACCTACAAACAGAAACTGAAGTCATGACATAGCTGGTTTAGTTTGGATTCTGTAAGAGGCCATATGCTGCACCTTGCAAACTGACTTCTTCATTTGTTCAGTGGCAACTTTAAATATATCCTCCATTAGAATTAACTTCTTCCGTTTCTGCTGTTAAATACTGTACATTATTTTACAAAGCAAAACCTGTTCAAAGAGACAATAATTAAGAGACACATTTCAGCTTCAAGAAAAAAAGCATCAGAATATCCACAAACAGAATGAGTGAAAATGGTTCCATGTCCACTGAAAAATTGCTTTTGAACAGCTTTTAAGTCAGAATTTGTATTGTAGGAAAGAGAACAGGATTGGGAAAAATCTGAGCAATTTCCTTATGCACATAAAATTAACATTTTTTTTTTTTTAATTAAAGGCTACACTCAACACTGCACTTCACAAATTGAGGAACAACAAGGACTAGAAGAAACAAACTGTATTGTAGCACTGCAAGATCTTTCCACGTTAAAGAGTTTTTGGATTGTTTCTACGTAGTAAATAAATCTTCCATAAATGAAGCAGCAGCGCAATATAAGATTAAAAAAACAACAACAAAAAAAGACCTGCTAATATTTAAATCTTAAATCTTTAAAACCAGAAAACCTGCCACTGCAAATAAACCCATCAGAAGGCACCAAATAAACTAAGTGGTATTACAATACCCTTAGAAAGGCCCTAGTGAAATTGTTAACTGGTGTGAGAGTTTGAGAACCACATGAAATATCTTATACTATAGTTGCTGTCTCCAATCTCACTATGCTCGACTGTATATCCTAAAGCCAGGATTGTTCAAAGGTATTATAAACAAATTCAACTTTAAAAAAAAAAGTCCTTATCAGAACGCTCTGGGCTACCACTAATTCTCTCAACAAAATCCTAAACTTCACTCTTCTACCTACCACATGTTAAAACAGTCCGTGAGGTTTCATACTAGTAAGACATCAACATCATTTATAAGAACAACAAATATGCTTACTTTCTGTGTGGTAATAAAAGCAAATGAAACATTGCTACAGGCAACTAGAATATTTGAATTGGGAAGCTTTTAAAAACAATAATTACTCAATAATCGACAATTTCACTAATCTGAATTAGTTTCAGCAATTAGACAATTAGTGTGATTCCCTCTAAAATATTTGGAACAAACTGGAGTCTTGGGCGCACAGTCATTTTCCTAATTTCAGTGGAAGCCAGAAGTGTTTATCTGATAGAGAAACTTCCTTGTGATACTGTGGCTTCTCAACTGTGTTGTTAGAAAGCTGTGCCTCCCAACCTGAACGTAAACAATGAAAATTTCTTTTTTGGGCATGAAAATTCATTCAATAGTTGGCAAATCACTAAAAAAGAAAAACAAAGACCCAAAAACTCATTAATGCTGTCTTCTCTAAGAAGAAAGGCAAACTCCTGGTCTGCTCTGCACTTCCACAAACAGCATTGAGTAGTCCCTAAAACAGCTCAGAAGAGTTTCAAATGGATCTGTTTTAACCAAAGTCATAATATTTTTCATTTGTTCTGCATTGTTCAGCTGCTGCTGCAATCTTCAGTCTTTCAAAGCTAGCTTCTAACTGCTGATATTTTAAAGAAACCCATATCGGTTTGTTCAACACAAAAATATTTTAGTAAAATCATGCTGTATGAGCTTCCTACATTGGAATACATGAACACAGGAGGTGCTTTCAACAGAAAGTTACATAGTTTTACAGTACAACCTGTCTAAGGAGATTTGGAAGGGACCAAACTACTGATCTGGTCCCTTTGGATTAGGCAGAAGTACAGGCAAAGGGGAAAAACCCAATTTATGCCATATATAGAGCTCGTTCCTGTCACATATTGAAGAAACATTTATGTCAAAGTTCACCTGACGCCCAAATGCTAGTATTTTTCAAACCAACTGCATATCAAAAATGAAAACTTAATTGTACTCAGCTCCTGGAAAGAAACTCAGTGTAAAACAACACTGCATTCATATATGCTGTATTACCAAATGTTCTTCGCCCCTGGTGTGGGTTCTTTTTTCCCTGTTTGGTATTGGTGTTTGTTTGTTTTTTGCTTTACAGATCATCAACTTTTTCTCATAGTGCAAATTATTGACCCTTAGTCTGATTGCAGGCAGGTCAGAAGCTACAGTATTTAGAGCATTACAAAAAGTACACAATAAGGAGCTTGCATCAATTTGGAAAAGTTCACATAAAATGTTACTGAATTGAAAAACACAAAACAAATCCAAACAAATACAGCATCAGGTGGATGGGGGAGGGACTGCTAACATACTTGCATACAGCAAGGCTCCTCTGACACCAAGGAAGTGTTTGATACTAAGTGAAGATTATACATTAAATCCCATTGTTCTGCAGGTTGTGCACTCTTTAAGATGGAATGTTGATCTCAATTTTCATTTTTCACTTCCGCGCCAAATCTGCAGACTGTGACGTGAAATGATCATCATCTCGAAAGGCAAAGATCCCTTAAAACCACGACTGCACTTTGAACTGTTCATTAAGATTCTAGTAAAGTATGCCATCTACATACTTGCTGTCCTTTAGATTCTTTCATTTCAGTCCAGTGGTTGAGTTCATCTTCTCCTGAGCTGTTGAGACCTAAGGATATCCAGCCGATCATCTCTTTCCGTTTCATGCTGCGCTTGTTATATACAGACAGTATGAGCGTTACATCCGAGAGCTGAAACAGCGCCACTTGGAAAACAAAGGTTTCTTTGTACACTGGATTTGGCTGTCCTCGTCGGATTGAAGTTTTGCATTTGGACATCTCTTGCCCCATGGAGTTCAGGAGTGTTAATTTAACATACGTATCTGCAAAATAAATCATAATTTGAAATATCAGATAGAACAAGTTTTTGATGATATTTGCAAGATTCAAGGATATGGTGTATACCAGGCTGACTGAACACAGCTCAGACTAGACACATGAAAAAGATGGCATGTAAGCAAAATATTACAAACACATTAACAAATTAACTGGCTTCAGTACTACATAAATGGCTTAAATTAAAGGTATACCTCATAATCCTTCTTCCCATCCAGTCCCCATTTGTTCCAAGCAAACTTAAGTTGCACTAACACTTAGCAAGCTCAAACTAGCCACAACACTGTAAAGCATACCACCGAATTTTCAGAGAATAAAATGAACAAAAATTGAATCAAGAAGAGAAATAAAAATTAAAAGAAAAACACGTGTTGCTATGCAGTGATGAAATCACAACAGCCAAAATTAAGTGCTTAAGAATATTCTCTGCATGGATGTGGTTCTCACTTTAGGCTTTTTGAGTTTATTCATTTCTAAGACCAAAACTTTGCAAAGTGCATCCAAAGATGGAATTTTGCACAATACAAGCTTTTAATTCTTCAATTCATGAAATAATACACTTTTGTTTTTTAACGTAATTCAGTACGCTAGCATAAATCATAGCTTGTTTAGTGATCTTAGGAAGTAGATACAGGAATCTATTGCAAGAAAATGTGGCTAGCAAACACTGAATGCCAGTATATGGGTATAAATGCTTCTTTTTAAAGATCTGTTTTCACATGACTGGAAGCACTAAGTCCTGCAGAAGGATATGTATTCATGAAGTTATAACTGACTTCAAGAAACTTACAGTTGTATTAAGTAATCTGATTTTTTTTTCTTTTTTATTCTTTGTAACTTTACTGTTACCGAATAATGTCAGAAGATTCAAGATTTTTTTAAAAAGGAACACATTGCACACTTTCACTTTGCAGGTACACTGAAATTCCACCATCCATAATCAGAGATAGACACAACTTGTGAATGAGAGAGCGCAAGAAATAATAAGTATACACATTTATAAACCAGTATGATAGGCAGCTGTGGATAGCTTTACTGCTGGCAAGTTTTCTTTGCATGAAAAAGACAACATCCAATTAGATTCTACAGGAACTCACCTCGAATTATATAAACCTGTCCACCTATCAAGTGTTTTAGACAACAGAACAGTCCATCTGACAACAGGGGGTGGAAAGCAGTAAAAGAAATAATGACCAGATGTCAATAGCTGGGTGAGAGAGGATCTAAGGTTAAAGTTTAAGAGGAAACACTATTCACAGGACTGGAAGAACACAAAATCTTAGCAGCATAGATCAGAAAAAGGATTGAACAAAAGGATTGTTGGGTAAAATTTCATGAAATGATACTTTTGTGCAGTTTTTGTGTAATCTTGAACAGAAATTACACTGTATAATGGATTGTCTTAGCAGTTATAGCTACTGGGTTCTAAAGCACACAGAACACAGAAAGAATCATGAAAATGATTAAGTTATAGAAGACTAGGTAAAGAACACTATCCATTTTATCAACCCTTATGCTTTTTCATGCAAACTCCAGCATATTAGAAAAACTGCACACAGTGGTTATAATTCTTACATGAAAAGCAATAAAGCAAAATATCACTGTACTAAAAAATAAGATTCTACTGCTCTTAGATGTTACAGTTATGGCTACATGA
The DNA here is from genome assembly GCF_019232065.1 of Centrocercus urophasianus. Lineage (NCBI taxonomy): Eukaryota > Metazoa > Chordata > Aves > Galliformes > Phasianidae > Centrocercus > Centrocercus urophasianus. Next base: position 81,276,484 of record NW_024884142.1, on the reverse strand, counting down.
CTGTAATACTTTACTTCTTGAGTGGTGATGGAGTTGGGCATAAGAATGACTGTAATCCACGCTTTAGAAAAAGCTGAGGGAGGCTTAAATCTGAATTTCGTATATGGTTCTCTCTATACAAAATGTACAGATCTCACTTGTTAAAACTCATGTCTATGGATTTCGTGTGCATATACACACGTGCATTTAAGGTGCAAAAATTCATACCTTGTTTCAAGATTTAAGAGATACTGGGATATACTGGGAAACAGTCTTTTCTCAGACAAAATATACACTGTCAACAAGAGAAACCAAGACACATTCTAACATGCTTGGACTGCTTACAGGATTTGGCCTATTTACTCGTACTTAATTGCTAAATGAAACACTAAATAAGAAACATGCCACAGAGGAATATAGACTACCAAGAACCAGAAATGTAGGACTCAATCCTACTTGCTGCAGAAGCATTTCACAAAAAAATAAATAAGTTAATGAACTCTAGAATATCAAAACGATTATTTGAGGGAAAGAATAATTGCTACCCCTCCTATTGCAGTTTCTCATGACCTAAACAAAAACTGACCCGTGCACATGATTTGCAGCACTCCTAAAGATTCCAGACCACTGATGATTCAAGAAAAAATGAGGTCAGAGTATTTCATCAACAACCTTATGCGTCTTTTGTGGAAATTATGAGAGGCTGGTGCATAGCCAATGACAAACATGCACCTGCTTCCAGGAATTTACAAGGAGTTTTCACTTTGTGGGGATGCACAAAACAATCCATGGGAGAAATTTGAATTCCACAATATTCTGCACTGTCTTGCCAGACCTAAAGGGTGTACTACCTTCCAGCTGTCTAGAAATAAAACTCCAAACCCACATTTGTGAAAACAAGACGACTTATGAATATGAAAACCTCCTCCTACCTTGCAGAGGGGATGACAAAAGATAACATGCAAGAGTAGTTATTTGGAAACTTTTGTCATCAAGAAATCTTTCCTCCAAAAAGGGTAAGACAGAACATGCAGGGCTGTGTGTCATGTTCTATGCAATCTGAAACCAAAAATTTTGATCCTAGTTGTGTGCATAATTGTTAGCACAAGCACACACTTTGCGAATTATCTTACCAGAGAATTAACCTGTCTGTCTTCAAAACAAGTACAGACTCTCCACTCCCAACTAATTTGCATATTCCAAATGGAAAAACGTGGCTCTCCCTAGAGAGATTCCATTGTCCTTGGCTCTTCTTGGGTTTTCCCATCTATTTCTCTCTTTGTCTGCAAATAGGTGATTCTGGGGAAACTACCTAGTTATAAAAAAGTATTTGAGAATCATCTCTGGCTTTCCTTCTCTGGCAATGTTAATGAAGGCTGGCTAAGTCAGCATGAAAAATATACAGAGAGCAAAACAGAATACAGCTGAGCCAAATGTAATTAATGATTGAAATAAAATGTGGGTCAAGAAAGAAAGACGACAGCATCAGTCTCAACTTGTTTGGCTTATTTCCTAAACTCCGAAGGCAAAGTGAGATGTGAAAACCACTTACAAAACGTTGGCAGCCTGCTGGATAATCTAATAGTGCCACACAAATCTGAAGATTAGGAAACAGAAAGACAGGCTAAAACCTGAGCCTCAAGACCAAACCAAGAGGAACAGGTAAGTAAGTCTGGCTACAACTAATGTAAATCAGACTCGACATCTACAAAGCAATTTTAAAAGTTTGTTACTGAGCTTTCTCAAGCTTTATCAAAGAATTAGAGTCAGTAAAAAATATTCTGCGTGTGACATCCCATCTGGCTCAATTTAGACTATAGAAAGCTCACAGATATTTCAGACAAACATATTTTTGAACAAATGCTGATTATAAATCTTCCTTCTGCACAGTATATATGCCAAAGGTCTCAATTTGCTTCTACATTGTTTTTGCTGACATTCCTAAATCAAATACATTTCTACCACATATATGTAGGCACATAAGCAATCAAAGGCTGCAGTATCAAACCCTCTAGGAAGAGCAATAACTGTTCATAGTGTTTATATTAATATCAACTGGCATGTACTTTCTCTTTAAACACTAACTTTTTATTCTTGGCCTGTGATGTGAGGCATTAGTAATTTAGCAATTAATTAGTATGATAAAGGTAATTTATTAGTCAGTCATCATGAAAAATTAAAGCAGGCTTGTCAACGTACAATTAATATTTTGAATTTTAGAGTTTTGCTATTTCCCAACTGACTAGAAATATAAAACATGAAACAGATTAGTTGATGATTGCTCTATTTCATTTTGATTGGAGAAGACTAAATGATAGCATTGAAGTCCTCACTACTAAGAGCCCCACCAGTACAGAAGCATTAGGATGAAAAACGATTTTCACTCACTGGGTGGTCTGTTTGCTGCCAAGTTTTTGAAGTGGCTGCCTTTTATCACTTCTGCTGATAATCTTCCAGTTGTAGCATTGTAAAGGAGGCCAATGAGGATTTCTGGAGCTGAGCCATGCACCAGAGACTGACAAGAGGAGGTACTTTCACTGCAGGATACTTCTGACATGCTCATTTGAGAGTCACAACCCTACAAAACACACAAGAAGTTCTATGAATTCTACTGTTATTAGGAAGATAATTTTTAGAGTAACACATTAGAAACTAGAAGAGAAGCTCACTGACATAACAGAAGTTCCATTCAATCACCCAAGAAGAAACATATTTAATATACTATCAGTTCACACATGTTGGAGGTAACAAAAACTTGAAGTAGTCTGGAATTAAAATAATTCTTAATTTTGTGTTTCCATTGCTTCATCATTCAGGAGAAATAATTGTAGAAGATGAAAAGCAGTCTTCATGGTCCCTATTTATTTCAATTGATAAGACGTAATATCATTAGTTAGCTTCTTGGAGACCGTAAACGTTGCAGCCTTCCTTTACTTCAAAAGAATGGGAAACAGTAGTGGAATTTTGAAGTTAAAATGCAGGGAATTCTTGTTCACTCCTTGTAAATGTTATTCTCTAGACCGAGAATTTCTGACTTGTAAAATAACAGAATACATGCAAATAGAAAAATGCACTCTCTCTAGAATAAATTAGCTAGCTTACAAGGAATTTAATTGATCCAGAGTTACAGAATAGTAACAGAACCTTTGTCCTGAGTGGCAAAGGAAGAACGTTACCCCAACAGTCAGCAATGATGCGTTAATTTCTACCATGCAAGCTCCAAGAAAATTCATATCTCTCACACATACATTCTTCTTATTTTAAATCTTTGACTGGAGTTTCTAATATTCACTTTTATCATTTTAACCCCTCCTTTAAAAAAAAAAAAATAAATAAAAATCAACCAAACAGAACTTTCTGTAAGTTGCCATGCTATCACAACAGTTTTTTCTACTTTCATTTCCTGATTTCTTGCACAGGCACATCGTACCTCTGTTGTACCTCTGTTGACAGCTAAGAACAGAACTTTGAATTATTGGAACATCCATTTATGATTATCAGAGGGTGAAAAAAAAAAAAAGACATACAAATTAATCCACAGATTTTTCAAATATGGCTTGACTCATTTGGGAATCTGGCAGAACTCTTTCAAAGAGTCATGATGATTTTGTGAAGCTTATTATTCCTGATTCCAAATGTCTCTAGCATTTCCAGCAACAGCTGACATGAGCATAAGATCAGTCCTGTAATCTAAATAGCACCCATTCTCATCAAGATAAAAGTTAACTTTAAAAGCAAGTAACTTAATTCAACATAAAAATCCAAATTCATTCAGAAACTCTAATTATAAAAGGGTTGAAAATAAGTGATCTACCTAAAATATCCTTCACAGTGACATTTTAACTAGGTTTTCTCTACAGAACACATCCAAGAAATTTGATAGAAACTTCTAGTAGCAATCCAGCCCCTCGTCTCTAAACATCCAGTGGTGTTAGCAAGTACATTCTTACAACTAAAGAAGGACCTGGAGAAAATTGGCTGACTTCCATCCTCCAAACTGCAAACTCCGATTTAAAATCTTTGATTATTTTTCTCAGAGTTCTTTATTCAATTCTGAGAATAAATTTAAAATGGGTTATACATTCAAAATTGATTAAAAATAATTATGGATTTATTAATTATGCTTTATTCTCTTGTTCACAGCAGCCTCAAAACAGGAAACTTTTGATTCTGAACTTCAACAGGAGCAACGAAATGGAAAGTTGAAAAGAACGATCTCTTGATCCGACAGTCAGTATTTACTGCACACACAATTGAAAATCTCAGCTTGTCACTGCAGTTATTATTTACATCTAGTCTTCAAAAACTTTAACACGTTGTACCTATGGTGCTTAGTCATACTATTTTTGGGGCCATGAATTTAAACACAGTCAGACTGAGACTGTTCAAAGCTTTGTTGTCTAATCTGATTGCAATCGCGCTGTAAGCCCACAAAGAAGACATAACACGAGGCAAGCAGCTGTGCAAACACTCCCACCCAAACCCTCCAAGGGCTGTGATATCTGTACCAAGGAGATGATAGCACATTTCCCTGGACGTGACTTATCTGTACTGATAGCAATGCGCTACTGCTCCTCAGCCAAAAGGGATCAGTTTAACCAAGCTTATGCATAGTGAAACTGATTACAGTAGAACAGGTTACAATCAGAATAAAATTCTAGTAACAGATAATACTAAATGAGACACGATTGAATGGGAATAAGTCCTGAAGTACTTTGAATGGGAAGACAAGTAGCTTCTGTGCAATATAGCAGAGAAAAGAGGAAACAATTGAAAAATTAAGTGTGATATTCCAAAATTACATAAGGATGAGGCATATTATACTTTAAATATTATACTTCACAGCAGAATCCTGACTGGCTGAGAGTATTACAAGAATGCACTTGCCAAGGCCGGAGAAAAAGATGTCAATGGCTGAATAGAGAGATTATGGAAATTTAGCTGATGTTTTGGATCTGTAACTGGGGGGAAATGCAACTAAACAGCTGTACCTTAGAACTGCAGAGCAGAAATAATGTGTAGATATAGCCTTGATGAAAAACTAGAGAAAGGCTCTAACTTAAATGCTCTTCTACAGTATTTTCTAAAACAAAATATTTTGCCTTTTATTTTCAATCAGGAGGAAGGTTTCAAACATAAAGAATACTGTTCTATCACCAGGATGTAATTAATTTATTAATATCTTTCCTTCCACATGCTCAAAGACTTGAAAATTAAACACAACTGAAAAAAATCACTGCAGAAAAAAACTAAACAAATTGTTTCTTTTACCATTTCACAGACATGCACAAAAAACTCGAAACCTTTTATTTCACAATGAATTAAACATTTTTTCAGTTTTGAACTAGAAAATTCTAACGTAAAAGAAAATGAGAGAAGTAGAAAAATGAAATAGTGAGATGTGAAGTAGAGTGGAAAACGTTATTGCGTCAAAACAAGGTTAAACAACATATATCAAATGTCTATTTTCTGTGTCTGTAATAAGGGAGAAAGCAGAATTGGGGGGCAAATAGCTAAAAGATGTGAGGTAATGAGACGAAGAAGGTGAGATCATATTTTGTTAAGAGTTTCTTTGAAAGCAATGGAAAGACTCTCTATGGAAGTAAAACTGTGGAAAACTGTGGAAAGCCCTTCATTGTTTTAAGCAAGGTATTCTGTGATATCAATATCAGCCAATATCAGGTAACTAACCTGATTTTGTGGAAGTCCACAAGCTGCACTGGGACTTAAAAATATATAACAGTCTCCTCCAAATTCAGTTTGGTTTTAGGTTTGTTTTTCCTGTTTACATAGACAAAATACGAGAAGAGCACTAACACATCAAGAAAGGAAGTTGTATTTTCACCTATTCAAAATATAAGTTTCAAGATCAAGTGCCAAATTACAAAATGTTAATGCTGCAATTTCTAACAGGTACAACATGAATAGATACTTTGCTTTCATATTGTGACATTACAGTACTGCCAGGCTGCTTTAATGTGTATAAATCTGCACTTGATCCAGCTTTAACTTATGTTTATTTCACTTTGATAGTGTAGTTTCACTGTGAGAAATGTAATATTGAGACAAAGTGTCCACTTGTTTGAAATAATCTATCTATATAAATTGATTTTCGTAATTCTTCCCTCTCTTTCACTATAAACACTGCATGTAGTCTGATACGAGGGAAAAATAGACTAAGGTTTCATAATAGGAAAATGCCTTTTAAGGTCATTGAAATATCAAAATAGGCTACTAAGAAATGTAAAAAAAACTTCACTGCAGAACCTGAAGAACTTAGATGAAATGACAAGGTATGGATGATCTTGTCACAGTACAAAGGGCTGAAATGCATCTTGATGTTCTTTCCAAAACATCAGTGCTAAAATTCTAACCTATTTTCCTCAATGTAGCCATAGCAAATGGATTCTATTAGCAGTAAATATAAACAAACAAAAAACTTTAGGTAAAGTCTCTTCCAAATATTTGGTTCAAAGTTCAGTCTTACTACAGTGAAGAACAATTTTTCACCTTCAGTTTTGTAACATGTACACTGCAGGACAGTACTTACTGTCAAAGCTGAGCTGATTTTATTTGACCAACAATTACAAGAATCATTGCTTTTCACCGCATTGTAGGGGTAATACATACTATATTCTACAAAACCATAATTACTCCAAAATATTCTCCCTGATTTGCACATTTTATCCAAAATAAATAAATAAATAAATCACTTGTTAATAAATACCTGATAAAGCATTCCCATAAAATGGTATTTCTATTTCATACGTTCCTAGTGTACAAGAGTCAGTAATTAAAAATAACACTTTTTTCATTAGAGCCAACAGAACAAAACACACGCCATACATGATGCAAAATCTGAACCTCTAAGATGTATTTTCTAGTAATCTTTGCACTCTCTCACAACAAAGAGAAACCTATGCAACAATGATAAGATATGTAAAAAGAATTCATTTGTCTTCCTTCAACATAATTTTATTGAAAGAGAGTACTTGTTACTTACATATTCATATCCTACTGTTACTTTTGTATATTCTGAATTTCTACTTACAAATTCTTTTAAGCCAAATGAAGCTGATCACAAAGAACAACGGGATCGTGCTCTGAGGACAGTCAGAAATTCATTTCTCTCATTGGACAGGTTAAAATCATGCCTCTCTAGGCATGCAAAACAAGAACATTTGAGTCTCTTGCTTTCCAAACTATACACAGGAAAGATGAAACCTTGCTGACAATCCTTCAAGCAACAAAAAATCTGATTCACAGCATGTTACTTGTCAAATTTTAAATGTGAGTGTTATACCACTAATCTTCTAAATAACTTCTTTGCACATTACTTTCTTCTATTTCTATAGCAATACAACTCAGAGGTTAGAGAAATTTCAATCCTAACTAGGCAAAGCAGGAACTGAATTCATGCCTCCAACATTTTAGACAAAAGCATTCACACCTCGTAATCACCAGCCGAATGCTGACACTCTTGGTCAGCTTCAGTGCAAAAGCTCCCTGAGAAGGCAATGAGAGCCTGAGCACCGCACAGACTCCAGATCAGCAATCAGCATGGAGCCCGTCATCTGTATCTGCTATGAGAATCAGAGAGAACATCTCTGAAATCTGAAATCACAAAACCAAAACTGGAGGCTCCACATGCTTCATGACCGACTTAAGCACTAGGCACTTTATTAAAGCATGTTTCAAATCTAAAATACTTTTCAAAAAGTATTGGGATCTTTCCTGGGAAAAATGACTTAAAAAAAAAAAAAAAAAAAAAAAAAAAAAGGAGCATTTTAATTTTGGATTCTAGTATTCAAAACTCACTTGCATACTATAGAGGATGCTTTGATACCTCTTGGCAAAGTGGGCCTCAATTCCCCAATCCTTATATGACAGTGATTCTATTTCCCCTAGCTCATGGAAGAGTTGTGAGGATGGATATACATAAAAACTGGAAGTCCTTAAAAATACAAAAACTGTAACAAAACAGTTCCTTAAAATAAATGACCAATACTCTTTCTGGACAGTAATACCTATGTATCAAGTTTTTACTTTTAAAGGTAGAACTCAAGAATCACATAGTTGATATAACACTATTAAATATTCTTGAAATAAGATTATTAATAGTAATGCCAATGATAAGGTTTAGTAAAGACATTGCAAAATTATTATTAAAGGAAGAATTAAATAATTAAAGGAAATAGCAAGGGTTGATGCGGGGTTTTTTTTAGGTTTCTTCCTGTACTGTATTCCATCGTCATTTTGAAGCGCCAACAGTTTCTAAGAACACTTGACTTTGAGTGCCTGTCAACCTCTGCATAACCTAGTACAAACACTTTATTTATTTATTTTAAAGAAATCCAATGCTTTTTGAAATCATACAAAGTTACCTACCCTCACAACACATTAGGGAAAAAACTTCAGTTTGTATTATAGTGGTCAGTCCTATAGAGTCCAAATAAGAAAACACATAATTTATTAGTATTTTGCTTTAAACTAATAACAGGAATTTGGAAAGAAACAGTGTCATCCTTCTCACAGACTCAAGCTTAGGAATGATTTATGACAGGCATTTATCTGTTGGGTTGTTTTGCTGTGTTGTTTTTGGTTTTTTTTTTTGCTCAGCTGTTACCTTGAAACAGGTTCCAATTAGGTATGATGTGTATTTTTATTCATGTACTTAAACACTTTACAGTATTGATATCTAAGTCAACTGAATCACTAACATGACACTAAATACTCTGATAATATTTCCAATACATAGCTTTGTTTTAGTAAACAGTTCATACTGATTTCGGGTGAAATGGTGTGCTTAAAAATTACCAAGATGCCCTATTCACAAATTCCAATTGGAAAGACTTTAGCAGGAAATACACTCAACATTACGGTACTCTTCACATCAAATATGGATTTTAGAAAATCAAATATGGATTTAAAAAAATTATCAAGCTATTGTTCATGTCGTTAAAAATAGTATCTAAACTGATAAAATTCACTTATCAAAAGCTTTACATGCATGTATAATTTTATATAACAAGTTGTTTATCCCTAAGTGAAGCATTGGAAGATCAACTGGAAAAGACAGTCCTTCAAACACCACAGACAAGTGTGGTTTTACCCAGCAAGCAGCTGGATGCACAGCTCTTCAATCATTCAACCTCCAGTGAGATAGAACTGGAAAAAAAAAAAAAAAAAGTACAACTCATAGGTTGAGATAAAAACTATTTATGAAAACATTGGTGTTTTGACAACACTGCCTTTCTGCTAAAGCCAAAACACAGCATCATACTGGACATGCATTGTTCCGACAAAGCAAATCAGCTCTGACCCATCTGAAACCAGGACAGCAAGAAATGGAATCCTTACCTTCTTATATACAGCTTTAATTTACCTCAGAAACTACAAAGTTACAAAGCATAGATACACGATGATGAAAATGACAAAGTAAAATTCTTAGTAATGGCAAAACAGAATTCCACTTTCCTGAAAGACTTCAAACAATGTCACCATGGCATTTCTGTTGCTTTTTGTATTTCATGAGAATTTGCTAGCAGTGCTTTTCATCTGAAAGTTTTTTAAACTCCGCAGAACAAAATAGTAACTGTCTGCAGGTATTTTAAGTTTACTATGACTTGATTGTTTGCATTTTAAATTACAGCTTTGGTTTCCTTGCCATATTGTGAAAACGCACCTAGTTGCTCCACAGACTTAACGGGCCTGAAATTTGCACAGCACGCCTGAGCAGCAGAAAGAATTCAAAATAAACGTACAATGGGATTTACGGCATTTACAAAAACGTTCTGTTTTGCATTGCAAAAGTCTGTTTGCTGTTTATACAGCCATAAGAGAGGGAAAGAAATTCAATTCTGTTTTCTTAACTGAGACATGAGACATAAAGAAGTACTAAAAGCCGTTAGCTTGTGTTAGCAGCTTAGTTCAGAATACCTGACACAAAATGCAGTCATTATACCTGCACTCCTGATGAAGGTATGCTAACAACTCCCGCCCAGACCCACACCATCTCCTCTCTTTACTCCCTGTCAAACATGTGACAACAGAGATGTTATTGTCAGACAGCTCCTGAGACCACAGAGCTCTTAGATGGCCATACATACTCTGTGCAGACAGAGCTACATTTACAGCTCCAAAACCATTTTCAGAGCACCTAGGCTCATTACCCAGCTCTGCCACCTTGCTTAGAAAGCCTCCTAAGCATGTTCATCTTTTAAGGTATTCCATAGAATATGTTCACTGGGGAGAGAGTAGTGGCTAATAGTTTGATTTCTCCCTTCTTTTTCCTCTTGATTACACTCTTCCAAATTGAGAAAAAGATACAGTGATCAAACAGTAAGTATAAATTATGAATAGTCAATCTATGGACTAGTATTTGATTGCACATGCAATCTGTCATGCAACTGCTTTTCACAATGACCAAATCTATAACATAAAACACATGCTTAGGATGCATTTGTCAATTAAATTATTTGCTTTTAGTAGCTCACCCAGCTCTAATTATGACTGCTAGAGGCACCCTTTTGATTTATTCAGGTCATGTTTAATCTCAGGATATGAGGATCACTGGGCGCCTGCAGTTGGAAGGGATCTGCTCCAGTTCTTAGAGCTATCATAGCAGCTACAAAGAAAGGTGAGAACTGAAGACAAGCTAGGTTCTCCAGGGACCAGCTGACAGCAGACTGAGCACAAAAGAAAGACAAACTGTATCATGAAAGATGCAACTCAAGGCCAGGCACTGAGGGCTACACCTGACAAGAAGCTAATATAAGGACAAAAAAAGATTTCTGTTCATCGGGTGTCTTTTGCAAGGGATCTTTATCCGACACCAAATACAGGCAGCCCCAATATATTCCTCAAAGCAATTATCTGGAGATTAAGTCCAAAATGAAGAATGCTAACTCAGAACACTTATGTTACACTGCAACGCTCTGGAAAAGAATCATTTAGCAAATAAACCAAAAACTAACTTTAGAAGTTTCACAAGCATTTCACTTATGAATTTGCAGGGTAGGTAAAGATATGTTTGTGCAGACTCTGATCAGTGTTTCCCCTAATGGAAATTCAGTGGAAGAAAACAGCACACATGCTTTTGCTGAAAGGTGCTCAAGGCTGCAAACAGTAACGGCTTCTGTGTTTTCCCCTTTTCCCTTGAAAGACAGTATTAAAAGAACACATTTTTGTACATATGAATACAGACAAGCAAGAAAATACAAAGAATGAGAAAATAAAATAGTTGGGAAGCTCTGTATGATAAAAGGAAACAAAGTTCTCTTGGGCTTCAAAGTTAAAGAATTTACCTCCACTGAAATAACTAAGGAAGATTTAAGGAGCAGCTTGTAGTCTCCAACAGATGAAATTTCGTGTTAGTGATAACCTTGATAGTATTTTCTTATAACTCCTACAAAACTACGTCTAGGAAATTTTATAATATGCTTTTCAATTTTATTTTGCTTACTCTCTTAAACTATGATCAGGGTTGAAAAATCATGCTTATGGCACAGAGAATGAGAGTCTCAGAATTTCACAGACACCTGATCGAATTCACACTCTTTGTAGCTTTATGTATCAATTTATTCTAGGAGTATTCTCTCCTTACATAGATAAATAAAACATAGTGACCAAAACTAACCTATAGTTTCAAGTAATACATTTGTCACCAACAGATTGGCTATGTGAGGTAACTGAGTATTGTTCAAATGGTTTACTTTAATACAGAATGGTCATTCACAGCCTGGGACATTTTACAAACTGAGAAGTATTATCACAACATTAAAAATAGAAATACTCTGTCTGAAACATAGTTTTGATTATTTGCTGAAGCAAACATCAAAGACTGTGTGAATCCACCTAAGCAAATAAGTTTTCTCTAGCAACTCACAGATTAAAGGCAAAGGATAAAATTTTTAAACTGTTATTTTATACAGTGCACATATGTTAAGACACAGACATGAGGAACACTCTTTGTTCTGGAAATGTGACCCATTGAGAACTTGGACATATAGTTGAAATTCAAAGAATTCCCCAAATATCCTACATTCAGAGTCATGGAAATGTACCTTATTCTGTAGAGGACTCAAATGGCTTCATAGTCTCCATGTCTAGTCAAGAGCTTCTTGGATGAATAGACTAATGACATGCCACAAATTGTCATGAATGGTTAGATGTACTAACAAAACAATCAGGAAATGCAAACAGCACGGATTTGGAAAGCGAATTCATTTTTAAACATGACCAGTGAACTCCTGTAGTGGTAGGCCTGTATAAACTGACCAGATTCTATTTAATTTTTGTGTTTCTCACCAGATCCAGAAGACTCAAGCAGAAGGAGACTCAGGTGACAGGTGCAGTGCTGTGAGTACACCACACAATGGGCACAAACAGTTGAGGCAATAACTGCACTGACAAGATAACAGCTGCTGATTGGAGAGTCCTTACTTAGCACACTGCTTTGAAATGCTGCATAACCAACCCCACACTGGGGAGACTTCTTCATTTGCCAAATATTGTCAAGCTCTCCTCCAGCTGCATCGACATGAGCACCACTTTCCAATCATAACATCCTTCAAAAAAGTGCAGACTTATTGCGTAAAAGAAGAAGTTTTGATCTTCCATGTTTTACACCACTTATTCAAATGAACTCTGACAATTATTCCCCTCATAACAATGTGTTTGATGCTTAATTAAGTCTTCCTTCAATGGACATAATGTTTAAAAGCTAAATGGAAGCATTTATGCACCATGACATTGGAACCAATCCTTTTTTGTAGAATTCTAATTGAATAATAAAATCATTATCAAAGAATGGTTTGGGTTGGAAGGGACCTTAGAGATCCCAACCCCGTGCCATGGTCAGAGCTTCTCCCCCCAGCTCAGGCTACGCAAGGCCCCATCCAACCTGGTCTTGAATACTTCCAGGGATGGAGCACCCACAGCTTCTCTGGGCAGCTGTGCCACTGCTTCACTGCACTCTAAGTGAAAATTTTTCTCCTAATACCTAATCTAAATCTCTCTTCTTTTGGTTTCAAAATGAACCCCCTTGTCCTAATACTATCAGGCCATATAAGAAGCTAGTTTCCCTCTTGTTTATAAGCTTCCTTTAAATATTGAAAGGGAACATATACAAATATAAATAAAACACTATTAAAAAATCATCTCTTTCCTAGATGAGTCTTAATTATCTTTTCACTAAGTGATTTAAAGTATCAAAATGGTAGCTACAGTTTAGTAAAATACAACTATTGCACACAAACTTTAATATTTAGCCTTCAAATTAAAACCTGAATAGATCATACTATAAGCATATAGCAGCAAAGGACGAAAATACTGGATTTAAACAAAACCTGTCAGTTCAACTCTACGGTGGCCAAGAATTCCCAAGAAAAATATGGCCTTCTGAAAGTTCTTTTTCATCAGTTTATGAAATGATAAACATCCATTAGAAAGAATAGTAAAGATGTGCCACACAAAGAGCAACGTAGAAAAAAATTCCTTAAGCACAACACATAAGGAAGTGTACATGAGATGGTTAACACAAACAAGCAAATTAAACGATTAACCACCATTCTCAATGCTAAAAGTATTTCTATATGTTGCATGAAGAAACATTTATATTGTTCAAAAATGTAATTAAAATATTTCTCAGACAATCTGGTTATTTATAGAGAAGATACACAAAAATAATCCTTAATGCACAAATGATTGCTCATGCCATTCATTCCTCGACGTAAGGGTCACATTTAGGAGTTCAGTATATTAAAACTTTCTTTGGAAAGAAAGTTAAATTTAATTCTCCACATATTGTTATTGACAACGCAAGATAAAAGATTACTAGATTTGCTTAGCATTTTTATCTTCTAAACTGTACTTCCAAAAAAAATAAAAAAAATAAAACACACCATTGTTAGTTTTCATTCTACATCAGAAAAGAAACCTGTGAGATGATGACAAGGACTACATTGGTTTTTTGATCATTTCCAAATGGATTTTCCTCAGTAAAATGCAATTAAGATTTTTTTTTTATCACATCACAGTAGAGGCTGTGCTTCACTCTCAAGAAAATTTCCTTGAGTAAGAAGAACAAAGTGCAACTGAGAATAATTCCACAGGGACTTCTTGAAGAAAAACAAACCGTATTGCAATGGATTCAGAACTCCAATACAAACGAACAAAAATTTGACTACATTAAGTTAAATGTAGAATTTCTCTGAAAGCATCAGGTCTTCCTAAGCAAACTATACTCAGGCAAAGTAACGGTAACACTGATAAGTTACCTTTGATGGCCAATTTCTATTAAATCCAAAAGGATCATGGAGTTTCAGGTAACAGCAACATATACACTCTGTCTAGCTCATTTTGGTTCTGTTGCTTCTTGCCTGTATACTGAATGTGGAAGAAAGCCTGAGATATTTCAGTCAGTGTGTGATGAGAGCTGAAAATAGTGTGTGAAGAGGAATTCCCTGGTTACGTGGGAGAACTGTAGCAAACATACACTAAAGTGGTCTTGTGGAACATGATGGAAGAGTTAGAACTATAGAAGCAGAAAAGGAATAGAATAAATGCAATGGAAACAACGCAGAGGAAGAAAGGAGTTTTTCAAGAGGAACTATTAAATGGAAACATACCTTTTCATGGTACAAGAACAACTCAGTGAATGACTATGCAAAAGCTGCTAATACAAGATGTTATATGCAATGTTAGAAGTTGACGAACAGGCTGAAATCTTGGGTAAGAAGATTTGTAAATATATTTGTAAATTTGAAGTCTTGTGGAGCTTTGAAATCTATTTAAGGAGCATACAAATATATATTCACCATGCCATGTACTTGTCCGCATTTTAACAATAAGCAGAGAAAGCAGCACATCCAGCTCACATGAACATGCCACTATTTTTCAAATGCACTAAACTCGCTGCCTCACCTTACTCAGATTCTCCTGTGAATAGTGTTAGGGTAAAACTGAAAGAAGTACTAAACTTCACAGGATATGAACTCTTCTTGTACAATCATAAGGCAGACAATTAGCTAATAAAAATACATTAATATATTATGAGGCACAGACAGAGAAATAAAATACATTCCTGCAGAAGTAGTTAGCATGTAGTAGTAGTTAGCAAGTAGTTAGATGTTTCAATGGATTAGGAAATCTCAGTTTAATATAAAATCTGTATAATGAGAAGCAGTTGAAAAAAAAAACAGGGTAACTGACATTTGCCCATTTCTAATTTCATAAAAAGCTATCAAATACGAACATTTCTCAATACAAAACAACACTCTTCCACTGAGCAAAATAAATTTAAATTCAGAACTTACAATGTTCCTCATCACGGATTTAATAATTACAAACATTCCTGAACGTCTCCAAGGTGAAACAACACTTACCTTCTCCTATTAAGTAATTGCTGCCTGGCTTACAATTAGAAGGGCACAAAAATCATTGCTCCATTCTAGTAAAAGCACAGTTGAGAAAGAATGCAAACAGTGTATAGCTGCACCCAGAGGTAAACACCTGAGAACTAATTAAGTTGAATGACAATGCTGGATAAGAATAAATTATTTTAAGTTAGTCATAAAAAAATTCAGGTTGGAAATGAAACACCCAGATGTTTACCGATGAAAATTCACAAATCTGTGATCAAGCTGACCTGACTGCTGGTAATAACAACAGCTTGAACACAATGACTGAGGATGGTCCCCTGCTTCCAGTAAAACATTAAAAAACAAACAAACAAATTTTTACACTGTTGCAAAATAAAACAGTAGATCTGTTCTCTGAATGAGCATTACATAGCTTACAAATAATAACAGACAAATAATAAAGCAATAATAGGGAACACAGGAACTAATTTCTGCAGTTTTAAAAGCTGATTTGCATAGTTTAAAAAAAAAAAAAAAAAAAAGCTGTGATCCCTATTCAAGCTATCAAGACTATGAAGGTTTCTTTCAAGCAATGGCCTAAGAGAAATTTGCCTAAACACCACTACAGTAACCAATTGGAAGAATATTTCACTTCCTACCAATATTCCTTATTTGTGTTCATTCCCCCAGAATGGAAAGATTAGAGAAGATAGAGAAACCCTTACCATCACAGAAAATAAAAACCAGTCTCATTGTCTGTGATGCCTCCTGGAATTTGTTTACACTCCCAATGCCACAAAAGCTCAAGAAAGTGATAAAGAACAACCTATGCACAAATGGATATACCCACCAAAACCTGTCTCTGCACTTGAGGGATATATCAATTAAAAGCATTACCCTCTTTCTTTCTGAGTTTGGTAAGAAAAAAAAAAAATGGCCCTATTGGGAACACATACAAAACAAACGTAGCAAATAATTTCAGAGTATTCAGTGCATGTGTTTCATGGGGCATTAATTTCCCTAGCTACAGAACTGGCAAACTCAGCATTAGCAAAGTTCACACTAGTGAAGCGAAACACTTCATCCTTGAAACAGAATGATTCATACCTCTTAGCAAATCAGAGAAATGCTATTTTATTGCTAGTTGATACTCTATCAGATGCGAGTTTTGGTCTCAGTTGTTGATTTTAATTAGCTTACTTTTAGCCACTAAATAAAACAGCATTCTATTTTGAATGTCTTTTGCAATACTCGTTTTTGACAGAAATGCCAATTTCTTCAACTTTTTTTGGAAAGTGCAGAATGAACTCCATTTGTTCATAACTGGGAAAATACTTTTTGCTTTCCTTTCTTTCTCCTTCTCTTTTAGTTAAAAAATAACAAACAGGCAACCATGTTAATAAAGATGCCCTTGCTAAATCATCTCTTTTTCCCCAAAGTCTATTTAAAACACAGAAATCTCTTAGGCAACACACACTCATGTAATCTTTGTCTAAGAAGCCCTGACCAGAACATTACAAACACCTCATTCTAGACAAAAGCTTATTTTAAAATTTGCAAGAAATCAAAAGGGATATACTGCCCATAGAGATGGAAAAACTGTTAAAATGAATCTTTAAATCTTATCTCCTGAAAAATAGGAGATGCAATCTGAAGTTCCCTTGGGAAGAAAGAAGATTTATCTGGAATCTACTGTACCATTGGCAGCCACCCTCACCACTAAATGCTTGGACATAGCACATGCAGCCCAAACTCCTGGTTTTTGACAGTGTTTAAGTTTGCCCTTAATTACAGTTACTTTGCTTTATTAAGAATAGTATAGTTAAATTTTTTTGAGGGGGAAAATTGTTCATCAGGTAGGTAGGCTTTTTTCCCCAACTAGTAAAAATCCTTTCTAGTTTGGTCTACTTTTCACACTATTTTTCACTTCAGATTGAGTCAGAAATCAATTATTTACAAGGTTCTAATCTGAAGTTATTAAAAACGGTTTTACACTCTCAGAATTGCTCTTTTCTGTATTTCTTCCATGAAAATACATATTGAAACCAAGAATTAACTGCAACAGATGGAGGATATTGGCTTTTTAGCTTTTTTTTTTTTTTGAAGGTCTGTGGGTCACAGGGTAAAGATGATACTTCTGCATGTATATATATGTAATGTGTTCATACATACATACACATGCCTATTTATAGACTAGAAAATTCTAAGTAATTAAAAAGAAAAATGCAGGCAGCTTTTGCAGGTGGAAAGTAAACGTACTTACAGAAGCTTTAAAGAAATTATCTTTCTGCCAGTATGATGAATGTTGAAAAAAAATCCAGTGAATGTGACGGCTATAAATATACATGCCATTCTTACAAAATTCAGGACAACGTATATCACCACATTCTTATTGTGCTTCATTTGATACTCACAGACAGACTGTAAGAAGGTTCCAATATCACTGGCACTGACATCTTCCCTTGAAGATTCAATTTTGTTAAGTGAAAAATCTTTTCTCCCACAATCCTCTCCTTTTTCATGCGACGTACACTGTAGAGTCTAAAGCGCACTGCGTAATTCCCAATCATCTCAGACTCAACGTGATTAAATTTGAATGTCTCTGTGAAGACAGGGCACGGTCCCCGCTGGATGCTGGTTTTCGCTCTCTGTTTCTTTATGGGGAGAAGAACT
Organism: Centrocercus urophasianus; assembly: GCF_019232065.1. Classification (NCBI taxonomy): domain Eukaryota; kingdom Metazoa; phylum Chordata; class Aves; order Galliformes; family Phasianidae; genus Centrocercus; species Centrocercus urophasianus. Next base: position 81,258,470 of record NW_024884142.1, on the reverse strand, counting down.
AGGTGTACTTGCCACGAGCTTCCACCTGTCCTGCTGTATGTGGGAATGTCTGTGACAGCTGTCACTGTCACCAAAAGCTTCTGTTCCTGTGAGTCATAGTCAAAAGTCACATCCAACGTGCCATATTTAGCTACTGGCTCAGGATCAAAAGGTTTAGGAAGCTGTGAAGACGATCCTCGAGCTGACATATCCTGAAAAAGAAAAAAAAAGCTTTTATTTATTTGTTGTATTCTATTACTAAATCTAGCATGGAAATACGTGGTTTTCTCTAAGCTATACGAAGTGACTGTGATCTTTTTGTTTATTTCATAAACAAGGTAATTAAACACTAAAAACCTGAAGAGATGCTGACTAGCATCCAAGAGAAAAATAAAATCGAAAGACTTTACCTGGCCAATACTGCCAAAAGCCATGAGCCAATCAGACAGAGCTTGGATTAAATTAGGCAATACTTATGATCTCTTCTTCTCTGCCCCACATGCTAAAATGCATACACATATGTTACAAGATATAATTACCTTACTTTCGTTCAAGTATACACACATTTTATGTTAACATTTTGTAGTACTTTAAGACCTGGCTGGTGACTGAGTGCATGGTGTAATGCCAGCAAAGAATATAGGAATTTTAATACTTATTTGCACTTGCAGCTACAAAAATGTTCCGTAGATGTGCCAAAAATTATCACGACTTAATGAAATTTTATTAACACTGCAGATGATGTGTCTGTTCTGAACGGAGTTTCTGGACTTTCCATAAACGGCATCAGTCCTAAAACTACACTGTAAAATTAATTTTTAAAACTGTTTCTTGATACTTTAAATTTGGAATAAGACTGATCTGCTATGTTTTTAAGACAGCCAGTCCGATGACAATCCTGAAACAATAGATATAAGAGATCAACATCCTACGTATATAAGAAGTTATCCCAAATATGTAAAATAAGCATATCTACTGTGTATTTCCATATTCTCAAAGTTATGCTTGGTTTTATAAATAGTTACAACATATAATCACAGAATGGCTTGGGTTGGAAGGGACCCCAAGGATCCTCAGGACTCAACCCTCTTGCCACGGGCAGGGCCACCAAGCTCCAGATCTTTTACAGCCTTTTTGATCTAAAAATGTTACATTCTCATTTTAAGCTGGATGCTACTTAGCTATTCTCATAACTCACTCCTCTGAAAACCTCACTATAGGAGTTGCTGAGTGTCCGTAAAAAATGTTGATGGTATTCTCCTATTACGTACACTTACACTACTGAATGGCATGACACATAATGGGAAGAAAAAAGAGATTTGCTGTAATTTATTATAGTTTGAGGATCATATGTACACACTACGTCTTTTTCAGCAATGAAATTCACAGATTGTTTCCCTAGCTGACCACCAGACACGTGTAGGCAGCTGTCTGCTGGAGGACCTTGCTTACATACAGAAGGTGAGCCTTCCATATATTACACCAGCACCTCAGAATGCAACATCAGCTTACCAAAAGGTTTCCTAAGACAGAAACAGCTGTTGACACATCAGCATTGCTCCCTGGCACGCATTTCAAAACTTGAGAAAAAAATCAAAAGGGAGATTTATACCAAAAAAAGCCTTTTCTGCACACTACAGCAGTTGACACACTTACCCATTACATACCAGCGCAGTAACTGGTTGTTCAAAAATCATCAAGGACATGTCAATGATAGATTATTTCTTTGTAGCAATGATTAATAAAAATCACTATCGCTTAGAATGGAAGAGGGGGAAATTAAGTGGTCTAGATCTCCATTGTATCATCAAATATTTTTTAAAAAACCTTTGTAATTTTTTTCCCCTCACCATTTGAGACATTTTACATAATCAGTTGCTTCAGCATGGAAAGTGTTAATCCCTTTTTTCTTTTTGTTTCTCTGGCTTTTGTTTTAATGTAAAAGATTAGATTTAATTTAGGTTAGAAAAAATAAGTGAAAGAAAAAGAATTTTTATTTCAATCCTTAAAATGACAAAGTTTCTGTCTGGTTCCAAAATAATCTGCATTCTTTGGGAACTCGATTGAAAGTTGGGACATCATAACAATAACTATATTATATTTTCTGACAAACAATTTTTTTTTTTTTTTTTAAGGATAAGCTGTAACACAAGTGCTCAAATTTCTGTACAGAAATTCCTTTTTTAGGAAAAAAAGCTACAGAAAGGTTGTACTATATGACACTTCAGACCATTTTCGCTTACCTCTGGACTAAGGACAGCTGTACTATCGCTTGGTACATCCTCTTCATATCCTTTGTTATGGAAGCTTTCTATTTCATGTCCTGTGCTTCCCTCACTTGGACACTTATATGAACATCTTGGACTGTTGCTACATTGGGAAAATTCACATTTACCATCTCCAACTTCAGAAGGTGTACATGATAGATGAGGAGAACCACTATCATCCTGATACGGAGGTGGCTGCAGTTCATCTAGTGGAGGCGTTCTTCTCATTCTCTGAATGCAGTTAGCTGAGAATAAGAGAAAATTCTTTACTTACTTGCTGATTATTTTCTCTTGAAATAGTTCTGTGGAAAATGCTAATTCCAAATATCTGGAAAGAGTATTTAAAACAGTCCTTTTTTTTTTAAACATGAGAAACTAGATAGAAGTACTACTGAAAAACATTCACTGAAAACGAAAGAAATGATCTCTCAGATGAAGAATGTAGGAAAAAGCAAATTATTAAATATATAGTAAAAATGAACTGTGAAAATCATATAAAAATAAACATAGCACAAATATGATATGACAAAAATGTTGAGTATGAATTCCTTAATGCTTACCTTGCAAAAACCTTTCGGTATCCTGAGTCACATTCTGCACAGGTGGGATATAAACCAATTAAGGAAACAAAACACACTTCCTAAAGCCATGATATCTAACTTCTGATTACCTCCCATGCAGTTGCTCAGCCAGGGAGATAGTAAATTAAACTCTGATGACAAATAAGTTACTAGTAAAGGCTGACAACGAGCCTTTTCACACCACTGAACTCTGCTGACTTTGAATTAACAAAAGAAGCAGCGACTCCGAGAGAGATTCTTTACCACTTGTTAACAATGGCTACACTGTAGAATACCCAGTGTTAAGAAGGTAGAAGTAGTCCAGCCACTGAAAATAGCACCATGAGCAATCTAGTGCTTGGGGTGAATGCTTGATGCTCAGCATCTTTGTTTTACACTTACACTAGCTGGACAGATGGAACTGTGGGGAACGTGTCCTCAGAAAATCAACCCAGGATGCACAGCTATGGATACAGAAAGCTAATTCCAAATAATTTTCAATTTTTGGTCTTAGATTTTACTACACAACATTACACAGCGATGGGAAAAGACAGTGAGACATGCAGTACATGAAATTAAATTAATACCAAGGATAGGTTAAAACATGCATCACATTTTGCTTATGTCAGCTATGGAAGTTTTAATGAAGATTTCAATACCACACACATGTAGAAATAACTTATGCAAAAAAACTTCAAAGCAATAATATTTTCTGTTGTCAGACATACCACTTTCATATATAGGAAAATCTACCAGAAAGGAAGCTAACAGAAGTTTGAACTTTAGAATGACATAAGTCTTGATTTCAGATTCTAACTAAGACAGAAAATGCTTTTCTTTCCCACATGACAAAGGTGCCATGTTTTAGTTTCATCATTAATTTTATTCTGCATACAGAATTGTCCTGTCCGTGTTCTAAATTCTTATAATGTATACAACCCTTTAATCATTTCAGCGTAACTACCAGCATTTCAATGTATCACCTGGACAAACTATGCAGAACAATTAGAGAGTTAGCCTTACATGAAACAACGTTGAAAGTATAATAATGTGGCGCTCTCAGAACGTGGTGCTCTCAGGCAATAAAAAGTGAAAAGCTCCCTTTTTTGTATCTTTTCCATTGGAAGACTGGACCATATCTATCTGAGCATGCAGAAACACTTCTGGGGCTTGATGGATGCCCAAACCATCAAGCACATTGGTTCACATTGTTCAAGGGAAGCAAACCCAGACCCACTGGCTATAAGGAAGCCACAACACACTGCAGATCTCCAAAGCTGTGACAGCATAGCTCATTATGGAGCATATCTACTGCACAGATTTTTCTCTGGCCTCAAAGACCAGCTCTTTTGGGGAATGCGGAGTTCTTCCCTATTCCACTGGGCTTCTAGTGAGCTTTTCTGAACTTTAGATAAGACAAGCTGGTAACAAAAACAATGCAAAGTGCTCCTACCAGATCATTGCGCTGTCAGAGCAATTCCAAGCTACTGTTGCACACTGTTACAGCATTGCATGCAGAAGGTTCTCTGCTGTTAGTTAGCTCTGTGCTCCTGAAACCCAAGCCCCACGGAGCAGGAAACGAAAAATGAGCAGGCAGGGAATCCTACACTCGAACTGCAGTCATCATTTCAGGAGATACACATACAGCCTTACACATGAAAAGACGTTCTCAAGTAGGACAGTCAGAATCTTGAAATCACACAGGGAAGTAATGGGGAAAAACTAATTGCAAAACATGAAGGGATACAGGGCAGCACTTTTGGGGGAGATTAAATTGCTTGTGCCTGTAAAACTAGATAAACACCATTTTAAAATATAAATTGATATTTTAATCATAACAAAACAATAAACATTCTTTGACTTTCTATACCATGAAAACAGGACTTTTCATTACTTACTTAAATATTTAACCAAATTCAGAGCAAAAGAATTCCTGCTCATAGTTCGTACAAGGCAACAAACAGCCATAAGAAGACAGTAAATAGCATGATGCCATTTAATCCTTTTTTACTTGGAGTTTCATCTGAAAAGACATTTCAACTCCCAGTTTCAGCAGCCGAAAGAAATGAAAGTATTTCTGGATAACTATCAACACCACTACTGTCGTACACGAGTAAACAAATGGCTGCATAACTCACTTCATTTTTTCCACTTTGATGAACTCTATTATATGCCCCTATGGGAAAACTGCACAGGCTGCATGACAGAAAAGGTAGGCAGGGAAGAAGTGAGGAAAAGCAGAAATATTAAGCAGCTGTGATTTTAAAATCTCCAAAAAGCAGAAACACAGGGGCAGGTTTTATCTACATATTTTTAAAAGCTTATTTACTAAACAGAAATAACATACAAGTTCTAGAAAATAAATAAATAAAAGCCAGTACCAGCTTTAAAAATCTAAGGACACCTCTGTCTCAGCAAGCATGACCTGTTTTTGCAGAAAAGGCTTCTCTAAAGTTAGTTTTTAAATGACCTTTTCAGTCTTACTTAATTAATTTCCTCCTCCCAGCAGTAAATATTACACTAAAATTATGATATGGTGTTATGGCTCTCTGAAATTTCTCAATTACATGATTACATAATTATTGATGATATCAAAGATAAAGATATTATAGACAGAAGAGAATACAACAAAACTGAATGTCTGATACTGGGCTTTTCCTTTAAAACTGCATAGAATTAGCAACTGTAATAATCAATCATTCAACAATGTTTCGCATACCAAAGTTTAAAATAAGAAAGCAGAGTAAATACTTGCTGATCTATCCCTGATTGCACTGGAGAAAGACATTTGGAGCTGAAAAGAAAGTATGTTCTGAAATGTTTGTATATTTACTTATAGAATCATTGTTTTTAAATATACATGGTATTTTTATTTTAAGGTGCATATTTATACATTGTTATATTTGCCCTAAATTGTACACACCAAGAATGCTTTCCAAAGACCACTGAATGCTGCTGAAGTTATTCTTCAGCAAATGGTTATAGTGAAAACCTAAAATCAAATGGAGCATCTTTTCTACACAAGACTAACAACTTTCCGCCTCCACAGCAGGTAGAAAATAAATTGTGCCAATTCAGAGAGCATAAGCATATTAAATTAGAGTATCAGTTTGAACAATTCAGTAAAAAAACAAACAACAACAAAAAAAACCCAGCCAGCAAACATATATCCTAAACTTGCAATAAAAGAATAAACACAGTGAAATCCTGTCAAGTTTAGCCAGAGGTTCCTCCCAGCCATGAAATGCTGGAAGAGTAAAGATGAAAAGAAACTTACAGGATAAAGATCTCAGAAATGTTTTGTCACCCTAAATACATAGGTTGCTCCAAAAGTAATGCCTCCCCCCTTTTTTTTTTCCCCCCCAAGGAAACTACAATAGCTACAAATCAGTATTTTTCAACCGCCAGTAGCTATGCATTTTTTGCCAGTGATGAACAAGAGCCTCTATGCCGCACTTGTACAAATCTGCAAACATGGTAATGATCCAGTGTTTTACAGCTGTTATGATAGTGTCACTGCTAGGAAAATGTTGCCCATGCAGCTCATCTTTCATTGGCCCAAACAGATGGAAGAAGGTGCCAAATCTGGACAACACTGTTCAGCCAAAACTGGTAAAATGCTCCACAGCCTTCAAACTGGCATTAACATGATGTGAGAGAAAGGCTGTTATGTTCCCATCCTGACTGGAAGTTTAAGCCTTCAGCTTAGTCAGCACCTCTGGTAGCCAGAGTTGCTGGTTTGTCTGGGCTCCAGGACATCCAGAAGGATCATCCCTTTCCTCTCCCAAAGATAGTGCACACCACTTTACTCGCTGAGGGCTGCATCCCACACTTAGCCAATGTTGCCAAGTCATTTCCTTGTGGACCAGACTAGGCTGTACAACGATTTACCATGAAGCTGGTGATGTTAAACATGTTGAAATGTTTAGACTTTGCTATCTTCATTAATTTTCTTAAAAGCTATAATTAGCAGCAGCAAAAAGTAAACTTTCTTTAGCCCATGTTTCCTGAATAATTCCAAGAATTTCTATCTCATCATAAGGAAGAGAAATTATCCCTATGGTTATAATTCCCTTGTCTCATAAGCAATAATTAACTTCCCCGTTGCAACTTTGAGTTTCTCGTATATATCACTCTTATAAATATTCATGCTATTTTGGCAGGCAGCATTATCAAAAAAATTATTGGGGAATCTGGTTTCTAGCTCCTTTTAAACAAATAATTGTGATATAAATTAATCATTTTGCAAGCCACATTTTGAAATTACCTTGAGTATCTTCATATTCAAACACTACATTTTCTTCCTACATCTCCACATACATTTCAAAAACATTTTTTTTTTGTCTAAGAAATTTCAACTTTTCAAGCCTTCAAGGGGTTCTACGTAAATGTTAAGACAATTTAAATAAAACATAAAATGAAATACTTGGTTAAAAATTAAAGAAACCTTTCTTATTCTGAATGATTAAATACCCTTAGAGATTTCTGACATGCAGCACAGACAGTCCAAATGGAATTTTCATGTTTGAACTTTTATACCATCCAAAATATTACGTTGACTGAATTACTCCGTGTTAAGAGCAGTATAAAATCCAAACATTAAATATTGAATGAAACCTAGGGGCTCTCTTCTCTTTAAAATGAAGCTTACATGCAACTTTATGAGGAAAAAACCATGTATTTTACAATAAAATAAAATAAATCTATATTTCTATTCTGAAAGAGTTATGGCATCAGTCTTGCTTAATGAAATAAAGGAAACACAGAATAGGTATGGAGTGATTATGGGCAATGGACAAAGTCTTATCAGCATTCTTCTTCCATTTGGCACATTTCTGACTTTTATTCACAGAAGAACTGCTGCCTTAATCGAGCAATTCATTTAAAAACAAGAAAGGCAATCACATTGTTTTGTCCTGTTTTAAAGCTTTCTTTTATTTCCTAATATTTATAAAATTTACATACCCTGTGAGGTTGACCCCAGATTTAAACTTAACACTTAAAACAGTGTTTATAGATACACAGTTCTTCAAACTGCTTTCAAGTTTCTTCTTCAAAAAAGGTCTAAAATGAGTTGAAGCTACTGATACCTGCATAGAAATTTTTTTTTTGTAATTTGTCTGTTCATATTACGAGACTGCAGAACTACAGCTTGGTTTTGTTTGCTGACAAAAAGAATTTACTCTTACCTGCAATTACTACACTACTGACTTGTGAGACAGTCCACTAGACAAGAAGAAATATTTCTTCTATAATAAAAATCACAGAAAACTGTGACACTGCTGAAGAACTCCAAGCTCTTTCTAAAATTAGCCTAAATTAGAACATTTAACTACAAATCCATTATTAAAACATTATAGTGAACTAACTGACAAAGAAATCCTTTTGTTTCCTTCCCAAATATTTTGGTTGTCTTTGAATGAAAATTATACAGTAGCATTGCTTGAATTCCTTTTCTTACAATTTTACTATCATTCTCTGATTTCTTTTAAAGTATTTTAGTAATTTGAATAGAAAATAGTTTAATTCATTTTTTTTCTGAACAGCTTTCCAAAATACACCCCAAAGATGTGAACTATTTGTTCAACGTGTTACTCGCGTACTGATGTATATAATACACGTAATAAAATATAATACAATATAAATAAATCTGATCTTTCCCAAAGATTATTTTTTCACCATTTTAAGAGAGGTTGCAAAAATCCTGCTTTTCTGAGGCTATATCCAACTCTGTAAAGCCTTTTTGAAGCACTGATCTTAAAGAAACAAAATCATAAAATTGCCTGCCATCTCTTCCACGATTGTATTTCCTTAGGCAAAGTATTTGTAATAACCACAGTACTTCAACATCCTAACCAGAAAAACTTCATTTAATTTAGATTCTGGTTTCACTTTTTTTTTTTTTTTTTTAATAAGTAGCCAACTTTTCACACTTCTAATTGCTATGTTGGCTAACTCCTAAAAAAACAGATGTTCTTCTACACCTCTGTTTACTGTTAATTTTTTCCAAATTAGCAAGATTACCACTCTCAAAAAAATGAAATAAAATTCATAATACTTCCTCTCTTTTTTTTCTTTTCAAATACACCATAAGTCACTTTTGCCAAAGATGACTGACAAGCAGCTTTGAAATCTTCAGAATAGATATTCTAGACATGGTGACAAGGAAATGGCTTTCATCATCTCTCTGAAACCTTATCGAACTTCAGCTTTCCAGCATTTTCAAATGCTAAAAAGAGAATTTTGAGTTTAACAGCTAAAAAACTCTGAAGAATCTACATACTGTAATTGATCCTTAATGAGAACTTCCATTTCTGACGAATCTGTGTACTGTAGTAGCTGGACAGGGACTGTAGAAAATCTTTTCCTGTCATTGCTGTACTTCAGTTGAATACATTTTCCACTTCAAATTCCAGTTCAAGTTCCAGTCTAGTTTAATAGTACTAATACTACTCATGCGATACACGAGCTGTGCTGCAGAATGAAGGATGGAAAAGGTGAAACTGAGATCTGGAAACCAAATACTAGTAAACTACCACAATACACAGCTACTGTTCTGCTAATGTTCTAGTCTCAAATAAAGGAAAAGGTACGTTTAGAAGGCAGGATTAATGAGTCATGTATAGTGTTCTTGAACATATTAACACTTATGATTTATTTTATCAGGTACATCTATTTTTGATTTAACAAGTAGTACAAAAGTTTCCGAACGTTACCAGAAAAGACCTCTAAGTTCATGGTAATTTCTAATTTGATAGTAATAGATCCATGTAGAAGTATACAGTGCACTTAAATGTGTCACAAAATCATCAGAATTCCTCCATTTTTTCCTACTTTTAAATAGTTTAAATAAGACATAACTACTACCCTAAGCACAAACTCTTTCTGCAGATTAAAATAACTTCCCCTACAAAAAAACAAACAAACAAACAAACAAAAACACCCCAGTAACCCCATTCTGTAATTCTTTCCCAAAAATTCTGCAGAGTTCCCATGTGTTTCAGCTCTCTCTTCAGTAGTATGTATTGCTACCCTGATTGGTTAAAATGAACCAAGAAAGATATTTTCAAGGAAGAACTGCTTCCAGTATAAGAACACAAAAATAGCTTTAATTCCTTCATGTTACTTTCATAGCGATTTTGAGAACAAATAAGAGAAGTAATGCTGGCATGGGACACTAACAAAAAGCAGCACTACAATGATTTTGCATTGACTACTTCGGTAGAGTATGTGCTAAATCTTCTGCCCAGCAATCGTGGATACTTACATTATGCTGATTTAGTTATCTCATAACTAAACATACACAAATATTATGATGAAATAGTAGAATTTAATGTGTTTAGCACTTTACAGATAGAGAACTGAAGGGCAGATTTAAATGAGAGGCAATAAAGATTGCTGTGAATATAACTCTGAAATGCTCATAGCCACACAGAAACCTTTCACGGAAGTGTAGAATTAAAACCAAATCCTTGAAGTCTAGCACCCATGATGTTTCTTGTAGTTTTAATTCATTTTTACTTCAAGCCTTCTAAATTATTATTAATCTAAGAACACAAATTGTTTAATGCCAGAATCACATAAACCTCTAAACCACTAGTTAGAGATCTAAACCCACAGAATTTTCTACTACCATCAGCTTTGCACTGACAGAGAAAGAAAAAAATAAAGAAAAATAAAATCAGCATGGGAAAAAAGGGAAGAGGAAAAAAAAGGCAAAAAGAAAAAGTAAGCACAATGACTCAAACGTAACAGCTTGTTAGTAAATCAGCAAAGGGATGAGGAGAAATAAAGGGAGAGAAGTTCACCGGCGCAGCATAAAAAATGAGAAAAAGAGCAAACAGTGGAAAAAAAAAAGATGCAAGCAGGAAGGAAAATTACTAACATGTAAAATAACAAAAAATGACAGAGAAAGAAAGGTGAAGGAAAAGGAAAATAAAACAACACATGACATGTAAAAAATTGGTTAAGATCTGAGAAAAAATGGATGTCAACAGAGTAAAGAGATAAAAGAGAAATCTGAAAAGACGATGGGTGGGAATATCCATATTTCTAGGTGAAAAATCTATGCAACCTAGAGAACATGGCTAGTTATATTTTAGGATTAGAAAGGTGCTTGTAAGAATAGACTTTTATTTTATATTTATATTATACAATTATCCTCAGTTATTTCTCCTAATGAGGGTGAGACGACGGTAATTGTTTATTCAGACTTTGAGACTCCAAAGGAGCTCAGTTTCTCTTGTCAGTTCAGGTACTTTTTTTTCTCTTCTTTCCTTAACACACCATCTCAGTGACTTCCTTTAGTAAAATGAACTGTATTTCCTACAGTAATTAGAGTATTACCACAAAAACAATTCTAAAAAAATTCAGAAATTCATTTTGAAACAGATCCCATAACTTTACCGAATGAAAAGCAGTCAGAAGCCATGTGCCATAAAAAGAAAGGAGAAATAGACATAGTAAAGTCACAGAAAATTGATAAGCTTTCAAACCAAGAAATCTTTCTTTCATGCATCCAGTAGGAAGATGCACAGAAAAGGCACGGGTTAAGCAACAGGGAGCCTGTGAATCTATTCCACTCGGTCCAGCAAAGCCTCAAACAAGTTTCTCAGGGCACGCACAAGCATGATCACACAAAACTAAATTTCTTGCATTTCTCTGCAGTGCTTCCAGAACTCCTACTGTTACAGATGAGTTGCTTTAGTAGGCTAATGAGTCAAGTATGATTAAGTTGTTGCTATGCTTCTATAGTCACAATATAATTCACAAAACAGGTAATTTTCTGAATTTTGAGAACACTTAATGAACGTGTGACTTGTGGGTGAAGATATTTTCATTCAGTCATAGCTACAAGTCACAAGATGTCTGCTTACAAGGGTCAGAGAACAGCAGCTAAGCTGCATACTGCAGCACACATAAGGTCTATGTGATGATGCTTCAGCCCTCATCAAACAGTAGGAGATGAATTACTCTGCCCTGTCATTCACCCAAAGAAACAATCATGCTAACCAACAGATTGTAGGGCAGCATATCATTCTGCACAAAACACTAACTGGAAAATTGTGATGTGAAAATGGTTCTGTACTTAAAAATGTTAAACATATTAGGCAGTGTTACAGAATAAAAACATGCATATCCAACAACAACAAAAAAAAATGTTTCACGTGAACCTTTCTTGTATTAGTAAAAAAAATATACACAACCTGAAATTACTGTTTAATTTTGCTTGTTGAACAAGAGACTTAAAGGTAGTAAGCAGGAGTTAATTAGCAATCAAAGTCTGACATCTACAGCTGCAAAATGCTTGTATGATAATTTCAAAATTGAAAATGATTTATTTCTCTCTACATGAAATTAGTGAACACCCATTATAAAGTCTGCGATTATTTTGAAAAGTACTGCTGGAGCATTTCAGAATCTCTGCCACGGGATTAGCAAGTATTACAACATATGTCTTGAGAACTATTATCATCCTACCTGTTTTTGTTGTCATCATGGTCTTTAGATCACTACAACAAAATATACACAGCAGGGTGATATTTAACACAGTTCACACCAAGAATGCTATTTCTGTGGGATTTTTTGTCAATTTTTTTTTTTTTTTTATCTCAGCACTAAGACTTAATAAGATTACATTTTTAAGCAATACATAAAACTAGTATGTAACTGATGATGACGTACACTTTGCAACACAGGAAATTCTCATAAAATATGAGAGGAAAAAAACCTTAGGAATTAGAGTGGTTACAGATTGGAAGAGGTTACTCAGAAGTTACTCAGAGTCTGCATTACCGTCTTCTTTGAATGTTTTAAAAGCTCTGCTAGCTAGGGCCTGAAATTAGCTGCTCTCCTTCAATCAGATCAGACCAGATGACTCCTGAGTCTTTTTTAACCCATTATTCATTGTACAATATATTGTACAATATATGTTCTACAACATATGGGGATCAAGAATGGTTCCCACCCTTGGTTATATGGTACAGAATTACCTCAAATGTATAAAGTCTCTTCTGTAATGCAGTAGTTTAAGAATTTACAGGTGAATATATCTACTTTTAGCTTTGTCTCTGTACATATGTTAAATTAATTATACTGCTGCATTCTGATTTATTATATACTAATATCTCACCAGTATAACCTTTCACTGTTTAATAAAATAAAAATACAAAAAAAAAAAAACAAGATGCAAAAGAAATTTAGAATACTTTGTTAATTGGTGAAGTTCCACTGCAGTACACCTTGCAGATGACTAGTTGTAGACAAGTCTGCAACACTGACATTTTTACCTTGATTACATAAACATACAGGTTTTAGGTAAAAGCCACTAACAACAACAAAAAACAAACAAAAAAACCTCACAAACTATATCTGTGCATAATTTTTCTGTTAAATGCATACCTGTAAACACAAGTACACATATAGATACACCCCAAGACCATGTATTAATAACTAGAAAAATGTAAGGTTCACGAAATACTAAATATAATTAAGACTACGCGTAGGGAGTAATATCCATATCAAAATGACAATGTTAGACTGCAAATATTGACCTTTATTATTTATCAAGTGAAAAAGCCTTAATTTGCCTGTTATTCAAACTTTAACAATAAGTATGATAACTTAGATGGCAGAAAGAGAGAAAAACAGCATTTGCTATCTCTTTGCATTAACACTTTGGCCAGTCAACAATTCCACAGTGATGAAATGTGCAGATTGATTCAAAGTAAGATAAGGCTATTTAAACAACTCAAAATAAGAGATGGGTATTGAAACATTAGAATTTTGATAAGCGATCACAGCTGCACTAGAATTAGTTTCTATAGCAACAGAGGAAATAATGTGAAGAATTGCACTGCAATGCAAGATGGATTCCTTACAAACGCTGCTGTTCAGATAGAAAACTTTAAGATTATTCATCGTATTAAAATATTTCTATTAAAAAGGTTATTCAGATGTCCTATACCATGTACTTTGTTCTATTTTGGTTCTTCAGGATTCAATTCTAGTGCATCTATTCAAGTTTTAGATTACATTTTCACACTTTCCTTCTATTGCTTACCTTTCCATTTTAAAATTAATTAAAGAGAGCTATTCTGGAAAATATTGTACCTTTGATCTCAAACTAAACTGCATTTTCAATCTCTTTTCTTTATTATTCATATAAAGAAGCACTCATTACATTTATTTTTTCCAGTGGTACACTTGTAAAACATTACAGAGTGCATTGCATGTGCTATTCATAAAAAGCTTCATCTCTGCCACAAGAATTAATATCACCATGGAACTTTCAAAACTTGAAGGCATATGAGACTTGATTGAGCTTTTATCAACGTGCATTCTCATGTCCTAAGCATGATTAGGAAACGATAGAAAATCTATTAGTATTCATGGATTGAGTACCCATAAGATGGTAAGATAAAAGCCTTTCAGTTGAGCACATCTTCAGACTTTAAACGTTGCTCATTTCTAGCACTAAGAATTACTGTTTCATTGCATCATCTCTGATTCTAGCTATTTTTGGCAACTAATTAAAAGCACATGCATGAACCTTTTTTGTATTTTGCCCTTATGATGAGACCTATTACTCTGGCTTATTCTATCCTTTTGAGTTCAAAAGTATCTTTTGAGTTACCATGGATACAAGTGATATGCTTTCTCCCATAACTGCTTTGTGTGCCTTATCAAACACCAGAAAACTGGCACAGTAGGAATCGAAGCCATCTATATGGCATGAACATCAAACCACTTGGAAGTGCTCCTTCCCTCCTTCCTCTCGAAAAATTGAGGCACACCATACACAATGCTTGTCATGAAATAAAGTGGCAGGCTCTTTTTTATCAAGGAAACCACAATGAAAGGATGCAGACACAAAACAATCTACTGAGATCAATTCCGGAACAACATTAAAGTGAAAATAGGAACACACAGATTAATTCCACGTTTGCTAGGAACACTGAAAACATAAAATGTAACCAATTTCTGCACGTATTTCATAAAAGAGTTGCAGAAATATCGTATGCAACTCTGAGATTATGCATGAATTTAAGAAAATAATAGAAATAATAGGAATTGTTTCACCTCTTCACACCAATTTATTATGGGCATTTTCAAATGGAAATTGTATTCCAATAAGCTGGGAATAATTTCTAATAATAATCAGTGAATAAGGCAGCAGTTAGTAAACTTATTCCCCCATTATGTTCCCACATTCTGACCTGTTCCTCAAACCAAAAGACCATCTCCAGACAGCAAAATGCACACAGGATTCAAAACCAAACTGCTGACATTGCCATGATTTGAACGAAGATATGAGAAATGAAGGGAAATAACCAGAAGGAAAAAAATACGATAACATGAACTCAGTATAGACTCCTTAAGAACAATCTATCAACTCTGACTCCATTACATTTACAAAAATACAACAGTTACGTATAAATGGGTGCCAAAAAAGTAATTGAGTACTTGCAAGCAAGAGGATGGATAAGCAAAATGCTCCTCTTACCCCTTTTCCTCAGTTATCTGAACTTCTTTAAGCAATATAACAAAACACTCTGCAAAAACTTAACTGACTCTTTTATATCCACAAGCTCAGCCTTGCTTTAAAATTTACAGATTTTGAAGCTTAATATCTAAGCCAGAGACACTGAAACATAAAAGAGCCTCTTATTCTCATTTCTATAAACATTATGAGTGAGCTGTATTATTCTGGTAAGTTTTCCACAAACAAATATATACCAAAGGCATATTAAACTTTATCATTTTCCAAACAGTGTCAATGTAGGTCTGTAACCTTTTTATCTGGATTAGATAAGATGCATTTCTTTTAATTTTTCAGTTTTACTTTGTACTTTCTCAGGTTATGTTACTTTATTTTGGTGATGAAAAATATCCCCATAACACTTCCACTGTGGATCCATCTCTAAGTCTAACTAAACATCACTTCTTTATTTTTTTTTTCCTGAAATGTCTTTTAAAAGTAATGAAAAGCTAGTAAACAAGAGAAGGAACTGAAGATCAGCTGATACTTCATGGCATTTATGCTAAATCGTGTGTATTAACAAACTATCAACAGTTAATCAGCTTAATGTTGCAAAAACAAACACACACGCACACACACACACAGAACTGCTGAACAGCAGTGATATTCGCACAGTGACTCTGTACTCCTGGTCATCATAATCTTTTTTTTTATTAATTAAGAAATTATGAGGCTAACTACCGTGGTCACCACCCTTCACTCAAAAGAAACAAACACCTCTTCCTTCACAGAATCTCAAAGATGAGAAGAATTGGCCGCTGCTCTTCCCTGTACCTTTGAGAACAACAGGTTGTCCCCAACACCAATGAAAATGAATAGTTTTATTCCCAAATATTTTCTGATTTTAAAGCTTTTATTTTATTTTATTTTTCTTTCTTTTTTGTCAACAGGTAGAAAATGGCATTGGGAAAAGCAGATGACTCCAAGCATAGGTTATGATTGCCAGGGAAAGGAATTTTGCTCTGATAGCAGCTATTATGAAACAGAATGATCAACTTCACTGAAGGAGAGCACCAAATATTAACTCTTAACAGAAGAATTATTCTTCAGTTAAAAGGGAAAATATGACCACCAACTCTTAACTATCTTTCCCAAGTTTACCAGATCTACTAAAGAGTTACCTGTTGTTCAAATTTTGAACAGAGCAACAGGCATGATCTACCTACGACATGAAAAAAAGATCTCAGAGCAGAACAGCCAACTTCATCATCACAAAGATCTTTTCAGCCATATATTGGTGTGCAAATTTTCATGTGATTATTTCTAAACTAACAGGTAAGCAAATAAGCTCTTCAAAATTTAGGGAAAATGCATCATAATACTCTCCCACAATTAGTTTAAAAATGTTCCCTTCAGGCTTTACAAGTAGAATTTAACATAACCATGTAGAAAGCACTTCAAGAAAAATATTTTTTAAAAGATTGTTGTGAGTAAAAAAAAAAAAAAAAAAAAAAATCAGACTAGTTTTCTGTTTTGTATCCATTGCTTTAAAGCAATAAAGATTTTTAAATTTTCACTCATCAGATTGCCACAGCTGATACATTTGCAATACAGAGACAATACAAACTCTTCAAGCTATAATACATTTTAACAAAATACAGCAAAGATGACATTTTATTTTTCATTTCAGAGTTGTCTTTTTTTTTTTCAGTGAAGACTCAAAAGAACTCAGAAAAGTCTAAAAAGATACTAGCTGTTTGAAATCTTATCAACACAGAGGTTTTAGTGCTGAGGATTTCAAAATAAAGTCTCACTGTGCATACTTGTGTGCACACTGCTGAGATACAGGGAAAACCAAATAGATCAGTTATCAAAAACAGGAACGATTGAGCTGGATTCCACAAAAGTTTGTGCAAAATCATGTAAAAGGTTCCCTGAAGATATGAAAAAATTGGTCTCGTTACTCACGCTAATCTTGAGCCATTTAAAAAACATATGACCTCTCAGATTTGAATGTGTTTTCTGGTACAAATGTCAACTCTTTGCAGCAAGAAACAGCAACCGTGTCATCTGCTCGAGTCACATAAGTGGCATTTGCTTGGGCTGAGTATTTTCAAAGAAAAGAAAACCACACCTGAAGTCAGCCTCTTGAAGAGACAAACCTTTTGTAGTTTTATTCTCCAAGATTTGGATTTTCCAAATACACGTGCTCTTATCAGCTCTATTTTTAACCTGCCGCTCATATAGGATACTTAAAATTCTGAACATGTTTACATTATCCACACAGAAGGCTAATGGAACTGCATACCAGACAGTCATGCATAATTCAAATCAATATCCTCAGGCTTGCAACTCCAAGTCAAAGCTGCCTTTAAATAAGCTGGGTGTGACTTTAACATGAATAAAACGTATCTAATTTTTAACCTTTATCTGACAAATTGATACATTTGCAAAGAAATGTCACAAATCTGCTTTAAAAATTGAAACAAACAGAATATCAGGATAATGACGTCTTTTAAAAACATTTTTAAGGACTGAATTTAGAATGGTTCAACAAGACTGAGCACAAAGGTTACAAATAAAGAGCAGGGTAATTCTTACATATTTCTTAAACACCTTGTAGAAATGTATACATAAAAACACACGATGTCGGAATATTAAGCGGTGCAGAAGGTGAACTCATAGGATTTCCAATTTACGAACTTAAAGATCAAGCTTTAATTGAATTGGGAATAGGTGACTCCACGCAGAAATTCCTATTCCTATTCCCAGCTAAGCACGTCTGCTTGCTTCTGTCTAAGAACCAGAACCAGAATTTCAGTAATAAAATATTTTTCCTTTTGGGTTCTCCCAGCGTGCTTTCACGAGGCTATTATTCCATCACAGCAGATAACCTTGAAGCACACTGAAATAACCAGAAGCATGGCAATTATGCTAAGAATCGGTTACCATATTAGCCTAAATAAAGTAGAAGAAAAGTAACCGGGGGAGGGGGAAACAGCAGGGACAAGATGGGATGAGATTTACACACTGTATAACATGAAAACTTACCCTTCTCCCCAGAGAGAATTTTCCAACAAGTCTTAAAAGTTAGGGTAACTAAATCATCAAAGAATCGTATATAGCACTTATTAAAAAAAAAAAAAAAGAAAAAAAAAAGAAAAAAGCTTATTCTAAGAAAAACAAAAATTAAGACAGATCTTTGCATTCACAGAAGCTACACAGATAATTTCATGACATATACTCAGATATGATGAAGTCCAAAAAATATATACAATTAAAGTCGCTATGAACAAAAGACTATCATTAAGTTAAAAAATCAAGTTAAAAAAAAAAAGAATATATTGATTATTCCAAGGAAATATAGGATATAGCTACATCTATATCTATGAAATTAATATGTATATGCATATGGAAAATAATCCACACTGACTATGCAACAAAGCAAAAAGATTTCAGTTACAACATCAACATGTTCTTCTAATGTGATTGGAGGTCCTAACAGTAACAGATCTTTAACCAAAGAGTAAAGAATCTGGTTCCCGGAGTCACAGAACCACAGAATTGCAGGGGCTGGAAGGGACCTAAAGAGACCCTGCTAAAGCAGGTACCCTACAATAGGTTCCATGGGTAGGTGTCCAGATGGGTCTGGAGTATCTCCATAGAATCACAAGTATTACCTTAATCCCAAGAAACAAAATGTCCATGCCCAGCAGTGTTTAGATCATATTAATGAAAGAAATACAGAGTTTTCAGTGTGAGATCTCAGATCAGCAGAATTGCTAGGTCCATCACAGAAGTGACTATTTGGTTGATATAGTACTACCTCTTACATCAAAATCTTATTAATCTGGAACACCGATATCAAATACAAGGAATTACACATAATTTTTTCCCAATTAATGGCAGATTTTGATCCTTTCATAAATTCCAGATGCAAACAGATGAGTAACTTAAGTATAAAACAAAATGGAAACTTTCCTGTAATTATTAATGTATGATTTATATAATCACTTCAGAGACATCGTATTGCTAAGTGTGACTTTCTTCAAAGCTTTCACGTCACTGCAAACTGGTTTTTCTTCAAAGACTTCAAAATGCTGGCAGGAGGAACCTAATTTGTTAGACTGCTTGGCTCACCCGCACATATCAGGAAAAAAGCCCTTTCCCATCGGAGGGCTGTATTTCCCCTTCTGGATGTGATCTAGCTGAAAAAGGAATTTTCTTGTTGAAAACCTTATCATCACTGAGCTTCATTACCAGTTTTCTCTCAGCAGTAGATGACGTGCACTCTTCAATAAGTACCTCTGCCGTTAATCATATAGTTAATTATTTCACAATTATTCAAACTCATTCTACCCAGTTACCCTCAATTTCCTTTGGTTGACAAAATACTGTGTACAACTGGGATGTCACCTAAAATTTCATCTCAGAAGTCCCCAATGCAACTCTGTGTTCTTCCAAACTGTAGTTAAGCTCAGCCTTGAATTTCCTTTGGTTTTATTTCCTATATTTAACTCTTGACAGCTATATAACGTTCCCCGAGAAAACTACAGTAACATTGAATTACACATGTACTTCCTATCTCTATCCATGTATATCATCCATTCCATACCTCTAGATTCTATTGGTAAACAACATGCTTGTGTGAAATTTATGAGGTTAAAGAACCATGACCACAACACAATCACATTCTAGTATGTGAATAAATATTCCTTTACTATCAGGATCCTGTCAGAAGGCAAAGAACAACCGAATAGGAGACAGAAACATACAATCAGGGATTTATCATTACTTTTTTAATCACTTGCATTGTATCACTGCCCTTTCTCCTTTATTATATCCACCCTTAAAATTCAAAAAAAAATTAAAGGGTAGGTGTCCAAGTTTAAAAAGAAAAAAAAAAAGCTGGAGCAAATTAAAAAATATTGTCACTAAAAAAAGATTTTTTTTCCTCTCCTAAAAATATTTAAAAATGCACCAAGAATTATAAACTGATATTACACAAGTACTGTCAGCTGAGGTACCTAACGATGAGTATCTGGAGCAGTTCATAGTTGTAACAGGACTCAGTCTTCAAAATGTAGTATAAAACATCTGGGAATTACTGCTCTGAACATCAAGATTTTTTAAGTGTATTTACTGAAGATCATTTCAAAAGTATCATGAAGGAAATACTGTTTGAAGAACTATGACTATTCAAAGCCTCATGGCAAAAAGAATATTTTCTTCCAACACATATCATACCAGAGAAATTTCACAGTTAATCTATAAAGAAACATCAGACAAAAACGTGTGGTCACTTTATAATGGGAAGAACATCTCAGAACACTTCCAATTTATTCTCATTCACTCCAATTTTCCAACAGTAATTCTTCACTCAGATTTGGCTTGAAAATAGATCTGCTTGTGTGCAAGGAATAATGTTAGAAATTAAACTGAAAGACATGTGATTATCAAGGGATTCATTGAGTGATCCATCCTTTCTCAGTCTGTCCAGTGGCTTTCACCTTAGCTTGAGGAAGGTATTTACTGAAAAAAACTGCAGATTGCTTTACCAAGCTAGGGAGATTCATCTGTGTGCCAGTTCTGAGATGCTTATGAAAGAGCTTTTGGGCAGAGAATGAAAAAAAGCTCTCTAATACCTAAGTTGTGCAGTGGAAAGAGTTTTCCCAATACATGTAAACTAGAAAGAGAGAAAGAAAAGGCAAAAAGCTGCAAAAAGAATCAGATCCAAGAGATTCCAGAACAGTCGCCTTCACGTGTAAAGATTGACACAGAGGAGCAAGGCAAACATATGTCCAACAGGCATATCAACATAAAGTGCTGAAAGCCTAGAGAAGAATAAAAGTGGAGGAGATAAACTACAAAAATAACATCATATTCTACCTTCACAATATGGAGAAGATGGATAAAATCCAGTAGCATATGCCTGCTAGAGCAGCAGATTCTCTTTTAAGAGAACTTATGTTTTCTCACTGCAGTCTTTTAGTGCTTCCATATGTTTCCTAAAAACCTTGAGAAATGTAAGGCACTTGGGCCATTCTCAGAAATAGAGCCTCTGAACAAATACATTTTCAGCCACAAGGCTTTATCAATTGAGATGTCAGAAAAAGACTTCAAAACAGGTTGAAGATGAAACCTGTAGTTGCACTGAGCAGGTAATACATAACTAAGTAAAGTACATTTAAGTTTGCAAAGGAAGTTTTGCACTTTTTCTATCACAATGTCAGTTATTCTATTTCAGAACTGGGATCAATTTCCCTGATCTGCTTGCTGACTTTAAATATTTTGCACAGCAAAGAGCAGGACATGCTTTCAGATTTGACATCTGCCCACAAAACTCTGATTTCAATACATTTACCCTAACACTTTCACCCCTAAAAGTTTCAATTGTAAGGAATTTAAGAGACTATTTCCTTAAAGAAAATACATTGTACTTGCCTATTAAGCTGTAGAGATAACAAAGACACAACAATTTGCTCATATAAAGCCCGAGTTGTGAAATTCAGGAAGTAGCCACTACTTTGGAGAGAAAGAGGCTCATTTAATATCACACTGTAAAGTGCTGTGGAAATTGAAACTATTTGGAAAGCATGGTCCATTTAAGATCATATCGGTACAGATACTAAAGTTGCCAAAGTAAAAAAAAAAAAAAAAAAAAAAAAAGAAAACCCAAAAAACTAATGACTTCAAATGAAAAGTTTGTAAACAAATGCACTTCCTTATTTAGACCATCATTTTGTCATAATCTCCTAGCTAGCAGAAATAACTTACAGTTATTTTGGCACTTTTCTCCCCCCCTATTTTTGTTGTTTGAAGGAGATGTGTAACATCATAGCCTACATTAATCCTATATTATATTCAACATGATGATTACATCTGAAAGGTTAGGATAAACAGGATGTAAGAGGAAAAACATCACTTCAATATCTATAATTTATTGTATAAGATGAAGAACACAAAGAATATTATTGAAAAGAATAAGATTTTTTGACCTTCTGCTAACCCTAGAATTCTATGCCTAAGCACAAAGACTGGATAAAGTCCACATATAAATAAAGAAATATAGTAGTTACAAAGGTTTCTCTCTTTACTGTGATTAACAATTCAGAGTCAGGCTGTGCCTGATTCTTGCACAAATATTTTCTAAACCATTTTATTTTTCTATGTGTACCATAGAAGTAAGTTTGCCAATGAGGAGCAAGAAACAAACATTTTGAATAGTTTGAAATCTGTAGAAATACTTGCATCTGGGTACTTTTTTTTTTTTTTTTTTGTCTACTTAAAAGAGATATTAAAACTCATCAGAATCTAAACAAATCAAATCCATTATATATAAATATATAAAGTGGTTCAGAAATTGAACATAAGCAGGTATCTGAGAAATTTTGAAACAGAGTGTCTACAGCACTCCTAGAACAACAACAAAAAATCCCTCAAGTTATCTTGCTTTCCTACTTTAATGAGTAAAAGATCTAAAAAAATGCTATGCCAGTTTGAAATAAATAAGTTGCAAAGGAAGATTAATACGGCCATCTAGAGGACAAAAGAATGATGTGAAAGCATGCTACACATTTTCAGACTTCAGAATAAGACATTTTTATAAAGATACATGGACAGAAAATGCATGCAGTGAAGTAACAGATAGTGAGTGAATTTTAAAATAATGTGATTGGACATGGTGGTGGTATACATTAGAAATGTTTTGAGCAAGGTGAGGAAAGTTCTTAATACAAGGTGTATTAAGAAAGACAAGATTATATTTTTGTCTCATGTAAAATATTGTGTGTGCACTGTTAAGTGCAGGCATGTCTAAAAAAATTATCAGGCTTTCAAAGTGGAGATTACTGTGCACAATAAACTGCAAAATCAGAAAAAAATACATTGACTCCTTTGTAAAGTTTGTAATACTCTACTGCAGTATTATCAAGCCCTGGTCAGCAAACAGAATGATTGGTGCCTTTGGTTGGCAGTGCAGCTTAAATGTTTGAGTCTTAGAAATAAAAATGATTAAGCATATATGACAAAACAGAAGACTGCAGACACCACGCATACTGGCTGTTGTTTCTCATGTTAAATAAAGTACATAAGAAAACTTTGCTTTTCTTGTAATTGCAGATAAAGAAATAGTTCTATCATTTGTCTTTAAACTTCTTATAAAAATACAATAATTTAATGAAAAATTTCAAGTTTCCTACGGCATCAAATCTCATAGATTTAAGCTACAACCTTAAGAAACAATAAAACTTTGAATTTTTAAAAATTACATGAAAACACTGAAAATGGTGATGCTCTCCACTTGCAACAAGAGATTTTTAACCTCATCTGATACATAAAGTGTTTCTCTGAATACATATGAACTCCTTGGTAGCATTGGTCAGTTCCTTCTTTCTTCTTTCTTCACTGCATGCTTTCTTTTCATTCAAGTCCTTGGCTGGGCAGCTTTTCCTCCATTATGTGCTTGACACAACAAGGCCTACTCTGGCTACACTCTGGCATCAAGGCCTACTTCAGTCTAGCTGTGTTTAAATTTTATAATTGTGCAACGATTCTTGGTGTGTGACTCGAACAACAAAAAAATACACCAATTACTGTGCCACCTTCAGGTCACGGAAAAGTGAAAAATATTTGGTTAACTTGTTGCCAAGCCCAATACCACGCAACACTATTATTTTTTAAATACTATCAAACATCTTTTGTTGAGATGAAATGATTCCAAAAACGAGTCACAATCATCAGCCTCATTTGAGAGCATTTTGAAAGCAATCTTGCACAGATTTTTGCAAGTGCAGAATGATTGCAGGCAATCAGATAATACTGCTGACGTTGGAAGAGAACGAATGCTACCAAGAAGCAGCAAAAGTAAAATACAGACAGTCCTAAAGCTGTTTGCAAGTATGTGGTTAAAAATGTACAATTTTCTAAGTTAGGGTGTAAGTTATGATAGCTTTTGCTTCCTTCTTTTTGCCTCCCCAAACCCTCACCGTTCTTTCATTATTAAAAATTCAATTTACATGCTAATTTTAGAGCAAGTGTGTGTGTGTACGTTATCTATCAATGAGTTTTGCATCTAGCAAGCTTCCTGAATGGAAACTGTTGAGAAGGGATAGCAACTGGTAAAAGATATATTTATCAAGAGAAGGAAGAAAAAAAAAAAAAAAAAAAAAGGGGAAAAAAAAAAAAAAAAAAAAAAGAGGAGTGAAACAATTGTTAGTTTCCTGCTGCATTTGCCAACAGGGTTCTTCTGCCTTACAGTCTAACTATAATAAAGATTTCCAGCCTGGAATTTTTAATCCCCAGAAGATGACAAAAACACTGAGTGTGAATTTTGACTACGTGGGAGGATGACAAAAAGACAATATTAAACATCACAACAAAAGTAGATACATGCTAAGACAATGCTACTGGAGCTTAACTTCAACAGGGCCAAACTGAAAAGCTCAGATGAGTGGGAACACTGAGATGATGAACTACGTACAATCAGTATTCTGTACAGCTGTGAAATACAAAGAAGAATGCCACACGTTCCTTTAAGCATGAATATTTCAACAAGTGACCTCAACAGTCTGAAAACTGATAAATACCTCACTCTGGATAACCAAGCATTCTTACTGAATCTAATAAATAGAACTGAACTTTCCATCTCCTGCTGATATATATCACCATTCTATACCAACAAGGACATCAACTGTAAAAGTATGTTTCACATTTATCTCAACAGTACTGCCAATAGATATCGGTGGGCATTAAAAAACACTAATAGGAAAACAACCCCCACCCAGAAAGCAAAATACTTCTATCATCCCCTCATGCTTGTTGCCCCCATAACCTGATCTCTCTTCCGCATCTCCTTCCCTGATTGCTGGAATGCTGTCTCCTGCCTTCCTACAAGTTAACAGCAAAGAAAAAAACTGAAAATCCTCATAATCAGAAAATCATTTTCATATTCTGCAACTTATTTGCCTAGGAATGCCATGTCCTTTGTGTCTTAATCACAGGAATCATGAGTGAGCATGAGCTAATTTCAAACTTCAAGCAAGTGACAAGCAAACTTTTATATAACTGAATTACAATACATAATATAAAGTCTACCTTTTTTCAAGTTCTCCTGGACTGGATGCAATGTTTAAATGTAGACTTTTTTTATTACAGGTGTCCACTTTTTACTAGAAAATACCACACTCTACAACACACTGCATTTCAACATATTGAAAGGAGTCCAGCACTTACCTTACCATAATACAGTACCTATATTATAGCCTGACTTATGAACACCTTTAACTAAGCTCAGTTTTCACATTAGAAAATGACTACAGATACAGTTCTCCCATGCAGCTATTTTCAAGCACAAGAAGCATATTGATTAAATATTGATAGCAGATTTTTCAACCTCTGTATCAGGCAGTTGCTGTCACTCAGTTAAAATCTTAAGATATGTAACACAAAAGAAAACATTCCTTTGTTTACATTGAGCTATTACCTCCATAGAAAATTCAGATTAATCAAATCATTTCTTTCTGTGATTTCAATAAAAAAGATGAAGAGCATTCCATTACTTGATAGTGAAATATGCATGTGCACCAGAACCAATAACCAACTCAGTTTACTTGCTGTTATGACAGCTTATGAAGAAAGGCATATCAGCTATTGATAATATCACTGAATCCATCAAGAGTACCCCCATTTCCTTCCTAAACAAAAAACAATTTAAAGTAAATCCCTCAGAGAATTTGATGACTATTAATAAAATTCTACAAAACTTCATTTAAGATATTATATCATTTGCAGTATTTCTGGAAATGTGCAAACAATTCTGTGCTAATTTTTTTTGGAGCATGCATAAATACAAAAGATACCTGAATGTTTCTTGCTGACATTGATTATTTGCAAATCAAGCTTTTTCTGTCTAAACTTAAAAACGTAATTCTGAAATCTGGAATAAAATGAATTCTTTTAAATCAATCTTACCTTCATCTATTGAGGCTTCACTACTGTATCCATCATATTCTGCAGACAGGGGGCTATATTTTTGCCTGGTTTCCCATACATAGTTTTTTTGCTGTCTGCCATCCACCACTGGCAGCCTGGAACTCTGGGTTCTAGACAGGGCCTCATGATATTTACCCAGTGCTTCATCTTCACTCTCAGATGATGAACCATGCTGATCTTTACTCATATAAGAGTTGTCTGTTTGAATAAAATACAGCAAATCTACTACAGCTCAAAACAGAATACAAGAAAATAACCATAAGTGGTTATCACTGAAGATATTTAAGAAACTTCAATTAAAAATTTTGTAATATTTTAAAAAATATCACCTCACTGTAATTTGACATATTACATGATTTTGTAATTTAAGGGCGTTGTGGGTTTTTTTTTTTTTTTTTAAATACAAAACCTGAAAGATCTTTAAGCCTCCAAATTATCTGAAAATATATTTAGTAGAAAACAGATCCATCTTTGTAAGGCAGTATACACTGAAGTTCTTGAAACTCTCCATTAAGGAAGAAAATAATCAAAGTGTTTTTCATGAAGTAAATTCAAGGTTTCTTCACTATCACATTTGGATACCTAACTTATCAAAAAAGGCAAATTTTGATGCACCATCCCCAGTTGAGTTTTTCTGTGAGAATGCAGTATGAAATAGAAATGAAAATGATTTACAAAGCCTACAACAAAGCCATTTTAGGATATTTATGTTAGTAATGCTTAAACTCATGACAACAAATGGCAAAATGTCAGTAACAGACGTTCGCATGCACGATTTTATTTAACTTACAATAAACAGCCCCTTGCTCAATAACTGAAATTAAAGCAGATTCTAAGACACTGGGCAACAGCTAAAGGTGCTCAGAGGAAATTGCCTAGTTAATTTTCTTATTCCAGTTTCACTACAGTGCCCATGCCAGTGGCCAACTTCATCCAGCTACATCTCTCAAGTAGAGATTCCATCACAATTAGAATTCACAATTAGTGCTTGTATTTTACTTCGGTAAAGGAAAGTCTCCTCCTCCCTTTTCCAAATTTCAAATGGGTTCTGTACAAATCTGACATGCTATCCTTAGTTCTGCAGATCTCAAATTCTAACAGGCATTGAAAGTGCACACATAAGCTCAGTAATGTTCAGTATTACCACTCTATGTGAGAAAGTCTACAGTATAGGATTTGTCAAAGATTTTCTTTACGTACTGAATACAGAACACCAGGATGTCCATAGTGCTGTTGTTCAAGGGATATTGTTTAATATGTGGTCCTACTAAGATGAGCTACTCCCCTTCCTCCTATTATGCCCCCCTCCTAGCCCTTGTCCAGCCCCATTTCAGCTCCCATTAGTTCCTGTCTTCACCACCAGCCAGTCTCTCTCCTCCTTCTGTGCATTTGAACCAAAGAGATTCAGCTTATTCAGAACTCAGGCACTTGAAACCTAACTAATTCAACCTGCACTAGCCATCTACACCTCTTTTACAGCCAAACTTTTTACTCTTCTTTCCTACCACAAAGGTTCTTCCTTCCCTCTTTTATCAAAGCCTGTAAGAGTAGATGAACAAGATCACTTCCCAGAGATTCGCCTTTGATACAGGAAAAGTAAATTCCCACATTTCAAGTCATACAGTATACAGGAGTGCCAAAGCTATTTTTCCATACTGGAAACAGCTAAATTATTTCAACTATGGCTCTCAAAGCAAAGCAAAATTAGAAAACAACAAAAACAAAAATCAACACAAACACATACACACACACACACAAAAAGCCCAACAGCTTCACCTCGGAGAGAAAGCATGCCAAATTTCACCCCAAGTCTTTCAGATCTGGAACATAATTATAAGCAACTGGAAGTAATGTCATGAAATGGAAAATGTCAGGAAACCTTAACTGCAGATGGTGCCACCAACTTCACATATAATGTATATATATTAATTCAATATTTGTTGGAAAATCGATGCCTTAAAAGACTTCAGGCTATCAATTTCAATTCAAGTCTGACAAGTACAGTGATTCCCACTGTATGGACAGCTCTATAAGCAAGTTCCATTCCACTGTTCATTTGTTGAGAATAACACTCCAAGCTGGATATATTCTAGCTGGCAGATCCACTACCAGTTTGCTCAGAAGAAAGCACCTCCTTCAATGCTACACAGAGTAAAATCTTGTATCTCATATGACTCTCATGAGGATCTCCGTTGCTGTAAGTAAAACAGGGCATGCCAAGACTCAGACATAATGCCAGTCATCAGTATCAGGTACATCATTTATCGTATTTGCAAATATGAAAATTGGTTCATTAGTCAAAATAAAGTACCAAAAATTGAACAGTTTAAAAGATGTTAGTGGCATATTCAAAACAAGAGCTGAAAGATACACCACTAAAACTACATCAAAGCTTGTAAGCATCCAGAGGTTATCAGTGATACCAGTAACTTTTTCCTCCAGTTAGCAGCATAACAGAACAAAAAAAAGAGAGGATGTACACTACTAACACAGGACGTGCAAAAAGACTTCTTCAGAGGACTTAAAAACCCACTTAGAGTTAAGACACAAGCTATTCATGGAACCATTTTTTAAATAAACAATGCAGATCTGTTTCAGTTTCTTTAAAAAAAAAAAAAAAAAAAAATTAGCTCACTGCAACATGAAAATAAAAAATCCTCCAGGTTTTACGCCTCTCCTTGCCATTTGTCCTACAATTTTTATCTTAGTTGGAAAGCTGCCTAAATAGACTGCATATTCTTATTAAAGACTTTCATTCATTTGGCTAATAGTACATATACCATTATTAAACTATCGACAACCTATTTATTTACAGCAAAGGCAACTTTCAATAGAGAACATACTACTTCACAAACATTGTTTCATGAGATATCAACAGATAACATCACAGTTTATCATACAAATACACTAATCACCTACTAAATCAAGCAAACAAAAAATTAATAGCTGAAGTTTTCAGACAAAGAAACAAACATACACTGGAAAAAAAAAAAAAAAACAAAAAAAAAACACACACCAGAAAAACCTTTCCTGATCAGTTTATTCATTTCTCCACTAAAACATCTCCAGACATTTTACGTTCCGTTCTAAAATTTCATTGCACGGCCTGTAAAAGAGTTTTGTAAAAATGTAAGATTTCACTTCTTGCTCGTGAGCTTTCATCACAGCCCTTTCATCATATTGTTTAAAATTAGATGTTGAAGACAGCACACAGCATCCATATCAACAATATACAGGTTTTCTCTGTAAGACTATAACTTTCTTTAAGACAAGCCTTGCTCAGTTCCTTCTTGACTTAAAATCACTTAATTGCCACTTGTCATTCATTCTGCCTCAAAATTATGTTACGTTTGCTGGAAGTACATTCTGAAGATCCAGTATAATGCCAATGTAACAGAAGTTCAATTTTTCCCCTCTGTCATCTTTTCACATTTTATGCAATGCTTTTAAAATATGCAAAACAAATTGTGCAACAGAACAGGTCTTAATTTCCAGTATTAATTAATCCCTAGTTTTCATCAGAAATCGCACAAGAAAACTGAGAAAATGCAAGACAAACTGTATACAGAAAAAGTTAGAATATAGGAAAGACCTTTGTTAATCAGTTCCATTGACTAATACTTGAAGAGCAATTAACTTCCAAGAGATATCAATATAATTAGAGAATAAACCCCTGACAAAACAGATCTACTTTCATCCATGGGAAACATCAATATTAAAGTGAAATGTGTAAGTTAGGTGAAAAAAGTAGGAAGTATCATAAGTTTCAGGAAAGGCTGAAGAATGCAGTTTCCTGACAGACTTCTCACCTTTTCCTGCTGTCTTCTTATTACACAGCCCTCTTGATTTCTTTTCTGATTTCTTTGAGTTTTTCTTGTTACCTACTTTTGCAACAGTAGGTGACGCATCACTTTCAGATTTTTCTTTTCTGTCAGAAAAGGCTTCAGACTTCTCTTTGACTTCATTAATGCAACTGGGGTGATTATTGTGTATCTTCAAACTGGAGTCTGATAATTTTTGCTTCTGTACTTCAACAAATTTTGTTTCTAAATCTCGAGGAACATTCATACCATGCACTTCTTCAGAGTCATTACAATCAATTCCATGAGAACATGGCTTGATTTTGTTATGCCAGTGATTCTTAGAATTATTAGGTATTGTATGTAGGCAACTGCCTTGATTCTCAATAGACTCCTGCATTGTAAACTTACTACTTTTCAGGCTACTATCCTTCAGTAACTTATCATTTTCAAAATAGTCATTTCCTCCTACTGCTTCCCTCTTAAGAGGTCTTCCCGCATTCTTAAAATCCCAAGGTACTTCTGTATCTTCTAAGCAATCATCACTATCTTTGCCTTTTAGTAGGTGCTGGTTTTCACCCACAACATGGTTGAATACTCCATCTTGATTTCTGTCTTCAAAGGAATTGGAATACTGAATCTCCTTCTGTTCTGCAATATCCCTCTTGGCTTTAATATTAATTTCCTTAGGCTCAGTTAACCATGGTGCATTTTCTTCTCTATCTTGTGCTGGTTTATCATTCCGCATTTTGGAGCTCTCATCTTCTGCACGAAGGCCATTTATCATGTTTGTTACCTGTTCTGTTACTGAATCAGCTACACTATAGCCAACTTCTCCAACAACACTGGTCAGATCATCCACAGCACTGCTAAGAGTGTCCACCAGAGAAGACACAGAAGGAAGGCTCAGATTTTGGTGGAAGTTTCTGAAAAATGCCATTTTTTCCAATCTACTCAGCAGAAAAAAAGAAAAAAAAATTGCACAGAAAGATCTTCTGTTTCATAAACAGATCAACTCCATTTCTTCAAGTTCTATTTCATAGCTATTTTCTTTTGCTACCTCAAACTCACTACGTTTACCAGGGGAGGCTGCTGCTTTGCGTTTTCCATTCAATATGCATTGAAAATAATCAGAAAGCAGCATAAATAAATATCTTGAAATGAATCCATAATCAATCAGCAAAATGACAGTCTTTCATCATCTGCAGCATCAACTAGCCATAATAAAATCCATTATTCTCAAAAGTAAGACAACTGTGTGAGGAAGGAACATGTATTTTTATTCTAACCTGCAAAGAAGAAGTTGTGAGACATTTAATGATGCCCTTTCAAGAACAATACACTTTTCACAGTACAGTAATCCTTTAACACACTATTTGCATAAAAGCTCACATCACGGAGACTTCCTGACCCCAAAAATTATTGTTGCGTTTTACATAACATATATCAAATCATGAAGACTTGTTCTGCAGCAAAAAGAAATTTAAGAAAGAATATCTGACTTTCAGGGGCAACAACTACTTCTGTCTTAAAAAAAATAAAATAAAATAAAATAAAAAATAAAAAACCACCAAACCTCGAAAATTCAGCTGTGCCTTTCAAAAAGGCAGAAGATAAAAAGCCTCAAATTTCCCATTCTCTTCTCTAGTGCCTGTATCTTCCACTCAAGACAGCCAACAAAGCCAATTCTGTATCTGCAGCCCAGAAGTACAGACGGGGCTATTTTACTAACCCTCAATATATTCTAGTAGGTCTGCTCTTCTCTCATTTATCAATACTATTTCCAAGGAGAATATTTTAAAAGTATAGAAAAAACTTATTAGCTTGATTGATTTATTTTCTGATGTTTTACATCTTTAAAATTATTTTCCAGGTGAGTAAACACCTTATACAAAAAGTCAGCGAAGGATTTAAAAAAGCTTAATGGAAAAAAAAATTCCAGTCACAAACTTACTTCAGATTTAATTTACACAATTAAATGATATTAAAAATGCATTCAAGGGTATTCACACAGCACTAAATAAGTATCTTCCTATAAGTAAATGTGAACTCTCTAGTTATAAATCTGTTGATTTTCTCCAGTTTGTGATTACAAAGGTTTCCTCCCCTCTATGTAGTGCAAAATCACAGGGAAAAGTCAACACTGCATTATTTCATCACTTCAATCAAGTGATTACTTGTGTATTTCCACAAAAATGTTCTCAGGCTCATAACTTGATGTCCAGTACATTCTATTTCAGATACTTACAAAGCTTATCTTGTGAATTCTTTCTCGTAGGGTATCCTGAATCAAGATCAGGGAAACCACCAACATTTTCAAAACACATCTTCTTATTAATATATAGGAAAAGTAGCAACATGAGGATAATGAATACCCCAACTGCAGACAGGAATCCAATTGCTTCAGGAGATACTAAAAGAAACAGAGAAGGTCACATTATAAAAAAACAGTCTATTGTAAGTGCAACTTGCAGAAGTTTTTATATTTGTCAGAATTGGTTATTAGTAAATACTACTAACATTCAATATATATATGATATAACTGAAATATCAGCTTTCCCATTTGAGTACATATGTAACACTGTTGAATCTCAACAGCTTTTCTTCTTCTTCCAGTCATCTTTTCAAAGAACAGAAAATATGTGGTCTTAGTAAGGGACAACTGACATTGTAAGAGCTTGCTAGAGGATCTGCAGCACTACTGGACCCCAGTAACAAGACTGGGACTCTGCAGAAAATGAGGATATTGTTAGCATGTACCAAGCTGAAATTTTTTATGGAACACTTGAGGAAGAGCAGCATATGGGATTCAAGAGCATTCCCTTTCCCTGGAAGGGGCTGGAGATTTGGAGACAGCACAATAGGATAAAAAGGAAAATGAAAAAGGGAAGGGACTGTGCCCTTGCTGGTAAGGCCATTGCCTCTGCCAGCTTTGTTATATTCAGCTTCTGGCTCCTCCTTCCTTAAGAGCCAGCTGGACCTCATCAGGAGGTCAAACAGGATTCTATGGGAGCAAGAAAACAGAAAGTAAAAAAAAAAACAAACCAAACAAACCAACCCAAAAACAAATCAACCACGTAACAGTATGTTCTTTAACATGGTACTTGTGCCACTTTAGTATAAAATGAGAAAGAGGTAAGGCAGATGGAGATAAAGCATACTTCACTGAAATAGGTAGTGGAATCAAGACTGAAGTAGACTGACACATCTCTCTGTATAAAATAAAGAATATGTAACCACTATGAAGCAGATAACTGAAAGACTTCAGGGCACCTTTTGCAAGGGACAGAATCTTGCAAGTCCATCAGGACCTAAGTACATCAGTAACGACATAATGGCCAAGATTACTTAGGAAAATATTTTAGAAATACAAAATTTGGGAAAGGATGTACCAAATGGGACAAATGGGGACAAAAGTACTTAGGAGCAATATGATTATTTGTAGGAGCCTTTTGCTAGTTAGAGATGACTTATAAGGATTTATTAGGGTTATTAATTCCATTGGTGAAGTCCCTAGCATTTCATGTTAGGAGTGTAATACTGTGTGCCAACATCTTTCATTATATAGAAGGAGACAATATTAAAGAAAACTTACCAGCAGACTGTATTCACAGAGATGTAATGAAAAAGGACAGGTAGAAGAAACAAGGAAAGCTCTAGTTGGATATAGGATGGGGGAAAACCCGGAATAAGAGGTGTTCAGCACTTGACCAGATGCCCTCGACAGGTTACAGAACCTATCTTTAAAAGTCAGTCCTGCTTTGAGTTGGGGGCTGAACTGCACGTGACTTTCCCAGGAGTCTTCCAAATTAAATTACTCTCTGCATCTGCCTATGACCTTAGTAAATCTGAGCTTACTCATCTCTGCAAAAGTGCTGACTGAGAAACACAAACAGTTCCACCAGCCCCTCGGTTTTGGCAGTGTTTGGCAGTGTCATTTGCAGGATGATAGGGACCATTTTTTATTGTCACGTTGTTTCTTTAAAAAACAACAGCAACAAAAACACAAAAACAAAAGATACAAAAAATGCACCTTTCACAACCTAAGATGAACTGGTCTGATTTGAACTTTGACTAAACTTTGAGCAGGACATCCAGGCCTATCTGAAACATTGGGGGAAAAAAAAAAAGAAAGAAATCTGCAATCTCTGATCAAAGGGATTGTGTAATATTGTGCTTAAATTCATTGCCTTTCTACTTAACAACTTCAGAAGAGAATGAACTTCCCAATAGTTTCAAAGAACCCATCTGGGCAAAATTTCTGAAAAAAATACCAAAATGTCAAGAAAAATAGTCCCAAAAGAATGAAGTAGAAACCCCGATTAAACCTAAAACTGGTGTCTCTATTTAGTCAAACTTCAGTAAGTGCTTTTCATGTTTTATTAGATAATATAAGAGGAGTTAAGAAAAACACGAGCAACTCTTAATTAAGTCAATTAAGTTGGGAACACTGTCTTGTGAAAAACTGAAGGCAAAGCTAGGAATGATTGGAAAGCTTTGAAATTTGACCTTCACCTTCCAAACCATTAAAGTCCGAGACAAAACAAGAAGTATAAGAAGAAAGGATGACTGCTGAATAGGAGTAGAGTAGAACAAACAAACAAGCAGTGCAACAGGGGAGAGTGGGTGTGACATATTTACAATTTCAGATAGCATAACAGAAACAGAGATTTACAGAGCTACAAATTTCCCCATTAGTACTTCAAGATGAGACATTCTGCTATTACACAGAGCATCAAGGTGTAAAAGGTAGGATTCCAGTCCAGACCAGAGAGGAAAGAAGGCTATATTTATGTTTTCATTAATCTGAACAAATAGAGAAATACTTTGAGTTATGAAAGATCTTGGTAGTACTTTCTATTTGGATCACCTGCTACTCTATTCAAAGATTGGAGTTATTACTTTATTAAAATCACTTGTTATAGCTTAAGTCAGTAGCAACTCTGCCTCAAACTGAAGGATTTTTCTTTTTGCTTAAGTTTCAAAAAATCACTGTGCTACAACCAAGAATGAGAAGAAAATAAGGACTTTTTAAAAAATAATAATTAAAAAAATACCCTAGTGTTCCCTGTTTGAGAGCAAGGTAAATTTGGCCCATGTCAGGCATCCTTTTATCATCTTCAAGAAGCTTTCCTAAATATGGACAAGCTTTGAAATTTTGAAGAAAAACAAAAAATCCTCAGTTTGCTATCTTCCATTTTTGCCTTTAAGTCTAACAGATAAAATCTCCCAAGATTGTGCTGGGAGGAAACGTGCTCCATTCCTTTCCAAGGCAGTATATGGATGACTGATAATGCCCAGGGTTGACAGAATGACATTCAATTTCTTTGAGTTACTGATTCTAACCCTTACAGGACTAGAGAGTGGGTTGAGAGCAGAGCACCTTTCTTCAGTAATTTCCAGTTCTAATATCTATCAAAGACAGAGGCAGACAGAGGAGGCTGCAATACACAAGAAAGCAGGCACCAAAAGAAGTGAAAATCAAGCGAAAAGAGCCAATTAGGCACAAGCTAATGAGGCCTAGCAGGAAAATAGAAGGTATGAGTTAAGGTTAGCATGGAGTGCACAGAAAAAGTTGGAAAGTGAAAACTGAAAACAGGCAGATGGAAGAAAAAGATAAAGCAAATGAGACCACAGAAATTAATCTGTGAATACAACTGCTTTGTTACTGAAGCAGGTCGTTCTAAGCAACTTCGCCCAAATTCAACACCAGAGATGCACCGAGCAGGAGACAACAGTAATCCAATAATTCCATGAGCCTATGACTCACAATAAAGGGCAAGGAACGTTCTCTTTAATTAGATTAACTGTTACCTTATTAGAAAAGTAGCTTGAAAACACAATGCTTTTTAATTTTTCTTGAGTGCTTCCTGGATACAAATTAGTTAAAAGGCAGTCTGTACACAAACTGTGTGGCTCTCTATGGAAACACTGTATCTGATGACATCTTTCTGGAGTGAAATAAAACAGTGGCTGATACTTTGTAAAAGGGAAAGGATGTAACTTTAGCTGCTGCTTCACTAATAGCGCATGTAAATCAGCATGAACATAAGACTTAAAAATTATGTTGTAGATTCAATTTGATTCCACGTAAAGAATCTTTAAAATGCTTGTTCACAGATTAAATATATCATCAAGTCAAAGCCTTTACTATAATACCATATATAGCCAGAAAAATACCATTATGTAGCCAGGAAAAAAATTGTACTTCAATTTTCCACATATAAATGTGTACAGATTCTGTGAACAAATGTTTTTTATATATCACACTAACCCTTCAGTTAATTTCTCCCAGTTGAAGTTACATTTCAACCAGTTATACTATGTAAATAGAAGAAAAAAAATATGCTTCCATGCAAAATCCATCCATGCCACACTCATCACAGCAATTAGGCTGATCCAAAACGCTTTGTGATCAATTCAAAATTGGTTTGGGCAATGACTGTGGAGTGAAAAGCATTCTTAAAATGCTCTGAGATTCCCCACAGTTTCTTTTAGAACCACATAGCAGCAGAAGGGCAATTCTTCACTCGTCATCTTTCACACTCAAATTTCAAAAACATCCTACTTTTTGGACTTCATAATTATCCTCAACTCTTAAGGAAAAACAGCAATGAATGTTTAAATTTATAACAACATAACAGAGCTTTACAAATGTGAAAGGAACAAATGTCATACTACAAAGCTATCAGGATTAATTGAATTGCTGGCTATGGAAATGACGTAAGTTAAACTCATTACAGAAGTATTAAATTAACTTCAATTTACTTTTGTTATTATCACTAGAATGATAATTATTAGAAAACGGAAACTTACCATGTCTTCATCCTAAACATTGAATTACTATCTCTTTCTCAAATAGAAAAATATTACCTGTCACTTAATGATTTTTCTTTAAAAAAAAAAGTTTCAGACTCTTCAGAAAACATGAACATCTTCAAATAAATGTCATAGAACACCAATAATAACCCTCAGATACACTAAAAAAGATGCAGGGTTATTACCACATACCTACATGCACTAATTCATGCTATATTTAATATCTGTATTGTCCAGTCAGTTATTTTCAGACCTCTCACTCCACATCATGCTGCTCACCTAGCGAGTGCAGCACAAAGCCAGAGATGCTTTAATTATTCATTTACAAATGCAATGCTATCCTTCCTGTGCACAAATTAAAGTAACTAGGGGACGATGCAAAGAAATTCAACTGCCTTTGAGATCGTAGCACAAAAGCATTTGAAATGAAAAAAAGGTATGCTCATCTTTTATTTAGAAAGGCAGCAACCTACTAGAATTTAGCTAGCCTAGGCTAAGCACAATCACAGAGGGAAATACTTTACACAGTGTTGTGTTAGAAGACCTGGAATTCTTAACTAAATGTACTGTTTTACAAACAGGCCAAACTCCATGTGGCAGCTGATGTTATGAAAATACTTCCCTGTATTAAAAGAAGAAAACAAAACAAAACAAAAAAAAAACAGAAGCAACTTTACCACAAAAACTGAGTAGTTGATGCTTCTGCAAAACTCATTGAAAGACTCAGAGATCTAAGAAGATGTTTTTACTAAACTTGCCAAAAGTCAAAACACACCTCCCATGTCTTTTGTGTCAAGTCGTGTTAACCTTTCTTCTCTCATCAGAAACACCAAAACTGTATTAATTCCTTTCTAAGAGTTACTGATTCCTTTCACGTTTCACCAAAAGAAGCATCAGGAAAAGTATTTAAGCACATCTCAAAACAAAACAAGCAATTAAATTCCATCTATCAAAGTGTTTGTTGTGGTTTGTTCTTGTTGTTGTTCACTTGTTTAAAAACAAAACAAAACAAAACAAAAGGAAAAAACAAAACAAAACAAAACCTTTTTCTGTATAAAGATTGTGCCTGCTCCCTTCAATTCAAACCTGAATTTGCCTTCCTTCTGGAGTACAGACTTCCTAATTTAGGCATTTACTATGGCTGTCAGCTGATTATGATATTGCACGTTATAATGCCAGTCTTAGTCCATACTTTCCTGTGCATTTCTTTCTTCTCCATCTCATTATACAGCAATTTAACACACTCTGGCACAAATTATAAGCACATGCAACACAACACACCTGTATTTCAACACTTCAAATTTCTATGCTCAGCATGTTACCCAGTATTACGCAGCTCCAAGTGAGGATAAACATGAAACAACTGAATTTCGATGCAGTATTGGAAAGAGTACTTCCTTAATAAGAAAATTATTAACATTTTTTGGTAACACTAACCTTTAAGAAGTTTGAAAGACAGAATGAAATCAGGATGAGGGTGCTTATTTAATTCTCTATTTGGAATAGCAATATCCTTTAAAAATTCTATTTATATACTTCTCAAAGTAATTCTGTGTAAAACAGAAAACTGACATTGTCTGAAGTGATATAAGATGCAATTTAAAGGGTAATTTATAAAGAAAAAGAAGTCAAACACAAAAATTAAGAAAAAAAAGAAACGTGCTTGTTTACATGAAAAGCATTACTAGAATTACAGTATCACGACAGCTACCCTGCCATAATACAAGTGTCATCTTTATTCTAGGGGAAAGCCATCTGGAATAACAGCAGCTTTATCACCAATTGGCTTATGTCACTTCATACTGTCTGCACTGATACAGAGATAATGTCTGACTTTTTTTCCCCTCTACTTCTTAGCATCTAATTACAAGCACTACTGTGAAAATAGTAGTTTTATTGTCTACACCCCAGGATTTCCTTTACATGGGAAGAAATTTGGAATATACTTTACTTTGAAAAATAAAAATAATTCAGGTAATTTTCATTACATCACTTGACTAAACATCTACTTCAAATATTGTTCAGCATACTTTGCAAGTTAGCGTTAGCAAGGTTTTGGTTCAAAGTTAACTGCTCACACATTCACACAAAACACCACACACTTGTAGCAACCTTCATGCTGCCTTTGCAGATTGTCATTTACAGGAATTTTTTTCCTGGGTCTTCTAAATCACCAAGCTAAAACTGTCTTCTAAAGATAAATTTCACTGTATGAAAAGGAGAATTTTGGGCTCCAAAATATCACTGCACTAAGAAAAAAGTTAGAAATAGCAGAAGCCACAGTCTAAAGGGCAGATTTAAACTTTTGACAGAAATCTTGTCATTCCTAAATCCTGACCAGTGCTCAGCCTGCCACCCCCGCTGATTTACCAGTCCCTCAGTGTCTTTTCCCTCCAGTACAGAATCCATTGCCTTGTAAGTAGTACCACTACAGAAATCTCTGAAAAGAAACATTTTATTGCTCCTAGGAAAAATATACTGAATAGTCTTGATTACCTTCAAATCCCATTAATCTGTTGCAATCACACAGCAGGTTAGATGCCTGTATTCTCCCCACGGTGGATGAGAGAACAGCAGTGCTTACAGACATTTAATGGAGCTCTCAAATAATCTCCTCATTCAAAAGCCAAAAGAGCTGCACAGGTCTAGAGACTTGTGGTATACGCCCTCACAGTTACCACAAATCAACCCACCAATACTGGCAAAAAAAAGAATTACAACATAAAAGTCTTTAAAAAACAAAAATTTCCAAAAATTCTCTACAATGAAGTGTGAGAGAATCCAGAATCACTAGACAGCACAGCAACTAAATAGAACACATAGCAAAGTATTGTGCAGTTAAAGCTACAGTGAGAACATGTTATCTGAAAAAAAATGCTGGGAGCTTAGAATTTGGATATAGCAAAGTTCTTAACAGGTTTTGTGTTTAAGGAAGAAAAGAAGCTGAGATAGTTGAATTACAAGAACCCCGTAGATGCTGGTTTGCAGAAGACTAAAAAGCATGGGAGAAGAAACAGAAATATACTCTGCTTCCTGTGTGGCCATCAATCACCTCACAGATAAAATAGTTATTGCATATTACACTTTCACTAGTCCAAAACATATAAATCCAAGTTAGCCTTCCACAGAGAATAAGATTTAGCATTTACTCTAGTGTTGTTAATCCTAATGCCATTACTTTCATCATTTGAATGAGTAGCCACGCTTGTATCACCTAAGTGTGTTAAGTTTAGGACTCCTGGAACAAAATACATATTTTTTCAGGCTAGAAACAAATGAAATTTGATATGTTTCTCAACACCATAACAAGTGGGTTAATTACTATTTTCTGAGTATATTACAGAAGTAGCCTGGGTTGTGTAGACTTTTAATACAAGGATATCAATTCTATCTCTATTTAAAAAAATAAAAATAAAATAGTCAACTTTGTGCTTTCCATTTCTAACTTCTGTAGTTGTATGTTTCTAGTTACAAAGGGAATCTCATTAATAAATACTATTTTTACCACTTCAGTGAAATGCAATTGGCAACTTAACATTCAGATACATGTGAACAGATGAGGATAGTTGGGCAGAAAGTTGAAGAGTACATCATTCTACTTAGAATATTTTTCTGGCAAAACAAAAATTCATACCTTCTTATCTTTTCAAAATTATTATTAAAAGTGACATCTTACATTGTCAGCCAAAGACAGAGTCTCCTTGTAACTTCTTTCTTTTGCATATTAAAGAGCACTTCTGTTCCATTATTAGTCACAAAGACAGTTTGCTGAATAATTTCCTTTGTTTGTAAGACTGCTACAACAATAGAAAGAACATCTTGCAAAAGTAAAAAGGTCTTACTAAAATAATTATAAAAAAATCTGTGCAATTCAGACCTCAGTCACATACTCTACGTTTCCATCAATTAAACAAAATGCATTACTGAGTTAGAAGCATCACTTTACATTTCTTCAAAACTGCATAAATGAACAGGGAAAGGTGAAAGAGACCTAAAGATACTGTGGTCGTTGATTTTTTGCTTTAATATAACTTCTATATCATATAGTGAACATTGTACATATCAGAACACATTGAAGAGCCCTTCAGTTACAGGTCAATATTGTAAAAACTCATCACCGGTCTCTCCCCTGTGCAAACAGAACTTGAAAAACAGCCTCAATTAAAACACTAGTACATCTAACAACAGCCAGTTCCAAGCTGAACCAGCAGCCTAGCTACAGAGCACTGGACAGACAAAAAAAAAAAAAAGATATATTTTTCTGGGCTGTTCTCAAGTTCCCCAGACTCTTTCACGTCCATGGTAAATAACCAAAGGAACAGCTTACACAATTCTCGTGACTCTCTTAAAAATATTTGGCTGTTACCAGCCAAAAAAAAGCAAACCTTCCACCATATTAGACTAAACAGCAGATGTATATATTTCAGAAAACTTTGTTCCTCTCTTCTGCTACTTCAGGAATTGTAAGAGGCTGAATGAAGCAAATTAGTCCACTGCTAAGATAAGGGCTCCTCTTTCCTTAGACACACCTTGAATTCACACTGTCAAACAGATAAGAATTTGAAAATAAGTATATGTACTGGCATTAAATGAAAAACAGATGAATGTCTTGTTTACTTCTATAATACAATGAAAAATACCTTTTCCAATTTTTCAGCTTCCAGAATTCAACAGTGTGTCCATTTGAAGACATACAAACACTGCAACCACTAAGCTACATTGCACACAGAAGTCACAGATTTCAGTGCTGCAATGCCAGATTTCTGAAAAACTGATTACACTTCCTGTAGCTGGGAAGTACCTGGTTCTATATTCTGCAGCCACTGGATGTTACATAATTGCTTCCAAATTTGCACATTTTCAAGACACGTATAGTATAGTTACATACTTCAAATGAGCATTCATTTTAAAATACATGCAAATTAGTTTTTGAGGGTTTCCAGAAAAGTCTTCCTACCGCCATCAATAATTTAGACACCCTTCTCAAATATGTATGAATCTGCAAAAGGAAACCATACAAGCAAGACACTGCAAAAGTACCGCAAACCCTCTTGTGCAGATTAGAAACAGACCTGCCACACAGTCCATCTTGTGCATCTATGAAACCACAACAGCATTATGTGAAGTGGGAGCAAGTCCTAAAGACGACAATTACAACACCTTTGGTTAGCAAATCTGAGTTCTGTACTGGCACCATACTGACATCATATTCACACCAGGATTCAGATAATTGCAGATATTCAGTAAGCGCTACAATCAGTACTGGCAAATTTTCAAGTCTTAAAAGCTAAAAATAAATCTTCCACCAAAATTAGTTTTATTTCAGTGGAAGAATTGTTAACTTCAAAGAAGCTTTTATGATGTTTTGAAATGAGAAGTCAACCCTCCTGCATTGTTTCCAGCCTCAGTACTGCAGCATGGAGTATCTAAGAAAACAAAAGTAATGAAGGCAAGCTCTTAAAAAATAAAAAGTGAAATTTCATATAATTTTAATTTTAACATCTGAATATCCTCAAAGGCAGCGGTTTCTTTTTGGGTCTTTATTTTTACAGTTATGTCTTCATATACATATAAAGAAGTTTTAACTGAATAATTTGAGCTAAACAGTGTGGCCACACTTAGCCTTGACAATATTTATGGTCCCTTTCCCCATTTAAGCATCAGTCACCCCAAGGCTCCTACTTCCCCAGCAAAAATCAGTTGGCAAAAAAAGACAATTCAGGAACAGGCTAGTTTCCTAATAAGAATGAAAAATTAATCACCACTAACAGCTGTATTTCAAGTTTTATAATCCTTGCATAAATTCTAATTACACTACATAACTTGAAAATGATTTTCCTTCGCATTATTCATTGAAGACAGGTTTACTTGCTTTTCCCTTTTCAGTACAGGACAAATAAGATGCAATATCCTGCTTACTATATCAGTTGCTTCTTGATAAAATATTTGGAAGGGCTATGAGAATCAGGGCAAATGAAGCACAAGGTACTGGGTTACTCACACTGGTTATTATTTATCACTAATCTTTCCTTCAGGGGTTCCACTTGGGTACTGTAACTACAGTCACTGGGCAGCTGTATTCTGGTACCACTACCAGGCAGAAAGCACTAGAAGATTCAAGCAAATAGCAAATGCAGAGTATTTTTGTCAAATGTATGGAGGAAAATGAATAAATAAATGCTAATAGTGCTTGAGAGTACACCCCTGGTACCACAGTCACATGGGCACCAATGAAAAGGGAGTGGAGACGTGACTTTGCACAAACAAGTCAAGACTGCAGGGATTTTTCCTATGTCTGAAAACTTAATTGTCCATCAAACTTTAACAGTGAGCTCATGAACCAAAGAAGCCTTGGCTTTCACAGCATGCTCAAGATATTGCAAAGTGGAAGATTTCTATGCCACAAAATATGCACTTTTCAGCTCTTTCCTACATAAGCTTGAAATTAGTATCCCGGGCATTAGGGACAGAGCTAGAAGGCCCCAATATGACCTGCTCCAGACTCCAACAAGTGCTCAGTTAGGAAAGGCCTTCATGTTCTGAGTAGTTAGTATGAATCTGGAGCATGCACTCAGATCCTGATCCAGACCCTGCACACCTGGCACACAAATTCATCCGTAGGCCAGGCCATGTGTCAGACAGAACAAAGCA
This sequence comes from Centrocercus urophasianus, assembly GCF_019232065.1. Taxonomy (NCBI): domain Eukaryota; kingdom Metazoa; phylum Chordata; class Aves; order Galliformes; family Phasianidae; genus Centrocercus; species Centrocercus urophasianus. The sequence goes on along the minus strand of NW_024884142.1, from coordinate 81,214,921 downwards.
AAACATCTCGAATGCATACCAGATGATGTAAAGTCTTAGATAAAGTAACCAATTTAGTAAAAGCAAGGAATCTAAACACTACACAACTGAAAAGCATGCAGTGTGATGGCAAGTGCATTATGCTTTACATGCTACTTGTTAAGCAGAGAGAAAGGACAGATTAAAAAATGCACCTGTTCCCACATTACAAGAAGTTTGTCAGTGAGGTAGCTGCACATATGGGCACTGCGAGGTAGCTGTGCATACGGGCACAGAAGGCTACAAGAATACACATGGAAACTGGTCTAAGTAAAAAAGGAACCCAACATAACACAAGTATAAATGGTACTATCAGGATGCTTCTCTTTAAATCACACTTATCTTTAGGTAAACCAGCAACCACCAATGCTAAAATACATTCCAGGGAACTATTATTAAAAGTTTAAAATATCTAAAACCTTAAAAAGAAAAAATGCCATCCCTTCAATTGATCTTCTTAGCAATTATAACAAAAAACAAACAACTGCTGCCTCCAAGTATGCAGAAAACATTTTTCTTAACTCAGTACAATACTCTGAAACAAATAGCGATGAGCAAGATTGATGGACTCTGCAACTCCATCAGCAGGCTTTCTGAACTGTCTAGTTCAATGAGTTACATTATTCAGAAAGAAAAACAGAACCTATTATAGAAGGAATAAAGAGCACCATGGGCACTGATTTATCCATCAATGGAAAGACAGAGACGGCAATAAAGGCTTTGATGTTTTGTTGTTTCTAATTTTTTTTTTTTTAATGGAATAACTTAGAGCTTAAAAGAAAAGCATTTTTAATTGCAATACAATCAAATGGCATACAACTCTATATCACTCCTTCAATAAATTATTTGGAAAAGACAAGTTGTGGCCATAAAGCTGTTTTTTACCTTAACTGGTAGACTTAACTTTGAGGGCAGAAAAAAGTATGTACATGAGTTTGGCTTTTTTTAATAAATATTTTTACTAAAACCTTTAAGTAATTACAATGGAAACATTCTTCTGACCTAATGGTGAGTGGTGAGTCAACAAACTAATCCTTTTTTTTTTTTTTTTTTTTTTTTTTTTAATAAGATTAGCTTTCAGATCAGAACACAAAACTCAACAGCAACAGCACTGCAAAGGAGGCAGAAACGAGTGTTGGGCTGGCAAAGGGTGGGGCAGAACACAAAACTGTATCTAGTCATTCTATGAACTGAACTTACCATCAAACTGCAACTTTGGTCATTTTAGCTCTATGGCTTTAAACCTATAAAAGCCTTCTCTTGAGCACAGTCCTATTTCATACTCTATCAATTACAGGTTTTATAACTGATAAAGCTGTTTTCCTAGAATGAGTCATTATGATCTCAAGAAAACATAGGAAGAAACAGGCAGCCCACTACATCACTTATTTGAAATATCCTCACAACATCCAACCATTACTTGAAATCAAACCAATCTACAAAAATCCGACAGTAAAAGACAGAGATTAAAGTTTATGCATTTTGTGGTTTCCTACCACTGCTGAACAAAGATGACAACTCCCATGAAACTCAGTGAATATTGGAAATACTTCCCTTTTTGTGACCACGCATGTTTTATTTTGCAATTTCAAAATTCTACTTTATTTCATGATTTTTTTTTTAATTTACGGTGTCAGCATCAAAAGATTTTGCAATACAAATACACAACACTAAAATTAAAAAAAAATAAGGCATTAACATTAAGGAGCAGATAACTCACGAATGCAATTCACAAGCTAGGAAAGTAGTTTTTACAAAATGTTGCTTACCTTTTCTAATGCAGATTAGCTCATGTACACCACAGGTTCGTTCTCCACCTATTTGAAAATAAAACATTAGAAAATATTGATGAATTAAAAGTAATTGGCTTCTTAATAAAACTTGTAAGCAGTGGAAAGGAAAAAGCAGCAAAATCTATCATTTAAGAAAATGCAAATGATTGTTTTATTCAAAGAGTATTCCATATAAACTGAAGACTTGCTAAATAAGTAAATGTATCTTTGGCTTAGCGTTGTGAATGATAATCCAGTTGTAAGAGTTTTACAGAAAATTAGTACTGAGAAAATTAAAAACACAATCAAATTAGCAGAAACACTTCTAAAAACATTTATGATGCATAAAGCATCATTTCCCATTTCAAAGGAACCACCATCTACACAAAAATTCTCAAAAGATCAGAAATACTTCTAACACAATGAAATGCCAAAATAATTTCAGCAGTATTTTGAAGAATAAAAATTAAACAAAGAAAAAGAGAGAGAGAGAGAGAGAGAGAGCCTGTAAGAGATAGGAGGGGCAGAACTAACTTGGAATTTCTCTTCAAGAAGTTTGTTGTTGGTACTGTTTTGTTTTTAATGAAATTCAACAGCAACAACAAAACAATAGCTATAAATAATTTGAGACATGTATAAGGGAATAGCAAAGCTGTTGCTAGAAATACTAAACTTCAGTTTAAAGCATTTTAATGTTAGAACTAGTACAGAGGAAAACAACACATAATATACCTAGTGAGGACACTAAGGGAACAATATTGGAAGAATACATTTCAATTATGTTGAAGGAGCAATACTTTTCATGTCACCCGTGACACATGTGGGACAGAAGCCAGAACGACCTACTCCTAAACCCTCCTAAAGGAGGAACTGGCAAAACTGCTGAAGAGATTATTTTAATGATATTGAGAAACTCCTGAAAAAAGTTTATTTTTATTATGATTCCTTTATATTGAATACATTTACACTATTCATGATCTTATTCTTTTTTAAATTGACATATTTTGGAATGATATTCCTGAAAGTCAAACCTTAACCACACCTTAATGCCTACTAAGCCTGTTTTCACTGACTACAAAATAATAATTTTTAATAGGAACATCATAGAATCATAGAATCACAAGGTTGGAAATGACTTGAAAGATCATCTAGTCCAACTGTCCTCCCATTACCACCGCTACCACAAGCACTAAGCCATATCTCACAGCTCCTCATCCAGACGCCTCTTGAACACTGCCAGGGACAGCGACTCCACCACCTCCCCGTGCTGCCATTCCAGTGCCTGACCACTCTCTGAGAGAAAAAGTTCTTCCTTACGTCTAACCTAAACCTCCTCTGGTACAACTTTCGGCCGTTTCCTCGGGTCCTGTTTCTTGCCTGCAAGAAGAGGCCAAACTCCTCCTCATCACAATCTCCATTTTGCAAATTGTAGAGTGCAATGAGGTCTCTTCTGAGCCTCTAGATTAACCAGTCCCAGCTCCCTCAGCCACTCCCCATAAGACTTGTGCTCCAGACCCCTCACCAGTTTCATTGCCCTTCTCTGGACACATCCCAGGACACATGGAATACAGAACTGAAGGGTTCTGTTCACGTATGTAATTAGGCACGGTGCTCTGAAACTTTAGAGAAACAGAACTGTTCTGAAAATCCACAAACAACCTATTTCATATATAGTAATCACTACAGGGCTCCAAAAGCTTTAAGACACTCTAAAACAAGCTGTAGGTAACAAAATACTTTCCACTGACAAAAACATGGAAAAAGGACGTTATGATACAATATCAAAAACATTCAAATACAAATTGTAGGTAACAAAATTGTTCCCATCTCATAAAAACGTGTGCTATACAACACTTCCTTCATTCCATAAAGAAATGATGCCATATAATAAAGGATTTTATAATATCAGTTGATATTTAAATCTCATAACTGAAAAGTGCCAACTGCTTATAACAATAAGAGTTTTGAGAGGACATGTCTTGTAGTGAAATTCACATTCTAAACAAACAACTGTAAGAAATCCATCTATTACAGGAAAAAGGATAAAATGGATCAAATAAGTGGAATAAAACATAACTCTTCTACAACAGAATGCCTATGAAGTATGAAGTTAGAAAGCATCCTCATTTTGAGTTTCTGTTTGTGTTTTGTTTTGTTTTTTTAATACTCAGCAATCTAAACCACAAGTCTTGAAGATACTTCTGAAAGGGAAACCAAATACCAGTGAGCCGGCCTGATGTTTTGTACAGTCATCATCATTACAAAATAAAGCAATTTAGAAGATGCTGAAAGGAGAGTATTATTAAGGACTGACCAGTGCCATTCTTATGTTTGCCTTTCAAAAACCTTTTTGGAATAAGAAAAAATAGGTTTAAAAGAATCTTGGCTTATGCCATTGAAGAAATCAAATTTGAGGAGATCAGAATGTTCTCTGAAGTCATTGCAGCCATGACTTCAAAACACTTCTCCCCAGATTTTCTCTTCCCAGTAGATATAAATTCAGAAGCGAACAAAAAAAAACCTAATAAAAAAATATTTTTTCATAAAATATCCACCTAGAAATGTTTGTGAGAAGACCAGTGAGCAGCATTAGACTTTCATTGTACGCTGCAGCCACTGAATTCAACAAGCATAAAATCCCATCATAAAATACTAATGTTATGGATTTTGCATTGTTACCTTCTGTTCTATAAAGAAAGGTATCTTTTTCAATTGTTTACATACTAAGACATGATGAGGTTTCACTAAATAAAGCCTTTGCATTAAGCCTTTTAAATCAACTATGATATTATGTGGAAGATTTACACAATTTAATTCATTATATACATTTTTGACTATTTATTTTCCTGCAAACTCCCAAATGCTGTATCACATCTAATAGGTAATTAATCTTTTACTCTTTTTCTAAATTGCTTTCAAATGGGAACTGATTGTTAAATAAAAATAAAGTGACCTACATGTTTTGTAAATAAAGTCAAAGAAAGCATCTTTTGTATTTAAGCAATTAATTAAACATGCAAAACATTATCCTCAAGAGAGTCAGGAAGATTTTTCTTTTCCCTTGCGTACTTCAAAATTGTGGAACTAATACATCTTTGACATCTTGCTTTTATTCACAGTTTAACAAATGAATACAATTTTCCTGTCCTTAAAGCTCTCAAGAAGGCTCTCAGCTTTGAATAATAATGAACAGCGATTGAAAGAAACTAAACCATAAATATGAAAATATTTTGCATGACTGTATGAAGTCAACTGTTAATTCAGCATTCCAGCAGTCTGAAAAGATTGGTGTAGACTGCTTTTGTCTTGGTTAGCTGACAGATCTCTTATCAATGCTACGACCCTCGGAAATTTTCAGTCTTTGAATGTAAAAGTAACTGATGTTAATACCGTGGCAGGTCACCACAGTTCTACAGTTCATAGTCTGATTCAGATATAAACTGTTATTAATTCTACTCCATATTGACTATGAGCATCATATTTTATTTAACAATTTAAAGTTTAAGCAATTTTGCATATGAAACTACAGAGCACAGCAAAAGGCAGCTGAAACATTTGATGAAGTTTAATTTTCTCAATTTAAAATACAGGTTTGTACACCAAGTCTCTATTTGCAAATACAACTATCACAATTATTACACCAAAAACGTGAAAAGGTGTGCATTAAAGACACACCACAGATAAAACCACACCAGAATTATGCATCAATTAAACTGTAAAATTTGTATCCTTCTAAAGCTAGTACAATTCAAAATCCAGAAATCTATTATGTTTGGAGTTGAGCTGTAACTCCACTACTAAGTGCTGAGAAGGACTAGCTAGAAATGGTTGCATTGCCATTGTCATGGAGGTAATCAGACTGGGAGCGACTTCTGGCTCTGTGAGGGATTTCAGAGCAGGATCATCTTGCCAGTATGTTTCTCAGGGCCAACCAAGCCAACCAAGTTCTGCAAGAGATTCTCTGAACGCCTTCCTTACTCTCAGTTGGCATTTCATGTTTAGTAGCTCACACCAGTTACCTCATGCTTTCGCTGCACACCTCTCCTCACGTGCCAAGTACTACAGCCTCCACCAGCTTGGCAGCACTCTGCTGGAACTTCTTCTTTGCTGGTATCTCTCAGACTGGGTTTACAGCCCTTTACAGAGACAGCTGACACTGAGGCACACAGCTGATCCATCTTCAACTTGCTGATCACCAGAACTTCAGACTCTTTTGTGCAGAAATGCTCTTGCCAGCCCTCTGCCAGCTTGCAGTGATGCCTGTGTTTGCCAATCCTGAGCGGTGAAGGACTTTACATTTGTCTGCTGAGTTTCATATGGCCCATTCTTTCAGCTTGCTGAGCATATGCCTTATCACATCCCTGCCCTCCTGCATACTAACTGTTCCCCTCTCTGCTGTCATCCACACAAACTCAGCAAAGATACATTCCATCCCTCTGACAAATATGTCTAAGTCTCAATTCCAGAATCAATTTTGTGGTGCAAGTCAGGACGCTGTATATAAAACAAGTTATTCTTCAGTTTAGTAGCAAATCCACACATTAGTACTTGCAGTAGAACTACATCACATCATTGAAGTCTGTCATCAGGTGTGACTCCAGAGGCAGACTTTTTATGTGACAACCTCCCGATTGAGGTTTGCATTTTCATTAGCATTTTCATAAGTTTGGACAACTTTCAGCAATCACTCACTTAATATTTTACTCAACATTAGACAATTGTTTCTTTTAACCCATGATCTCCCAGTGGAGAATTACAAAGCCATGCTTGCTAAACAGCATAACTGGTGAAAAATCCTGTATTAAATGAATGGATAGCTAACCACAGAAAAACAATAAAAAGAGCCAAAACCACTTCACAGAAGGGTAACTCTATTGCTGGTATCAGCATGGTGTTTTTCCTTAAAAAATTACATGGACTCATCAACCCATCTCACCCACAGTGTAAAATCACCTTTGCATTCCTGTGGCACTCTTTAAAATTTTAGTCTACAAGTCTACAATACTGCAAATGTAAAAAAATGAAATGTTTACAATTGAATGCCTCTATAGGTTAAAAAGCAAACAACATTAGAATTTATTAGTAAAGAGACATCAAATACAAAAAAAAAAAAAAAAATTCTACTTCATGCAACTATTACATGCTCACACCCTGTATATTTTGTGCTGTTTGGGTCTCCTCTCTATCACTCGACCTCATAGGATAAAACAGAACCACAGAAGGCATAATGAATAGAAAAAGGAAATCCATACAAACACACGATACTTTTCATATGCAGAGTAACATTATAAAGAAGATTCTTGGACTTGCAAAAAACCAAAAAACGGATGGGGAACATTCACAAGTAAATAAAGAATGATTATTCCCTGCCTACCCCACTAATAAGAGAAATAAGTATCTGATTAAATCAGCAGCAGAGGTGTTCAAGATAAGAAGTTTTCAAGAGTAAATGTATTATAAAAACAGGAGACTGATTCCCCACTTCTACTGTAAAGATCTCTCTTCTGCTAGCAACATTTAAAATCTGTATCTATTAATTTCTTTGCCTGTAGATAAGGTCATCTGTCTGCACTGACTTAAGCATATTTTTTTACCTGACCATGAAGGCAGAGACATCTTTTTTTTTCTTTTTTTTTCTTTTTTTTTTACAGAGAAAATATTTAATTTTTAATGATATTCTATTCAACAGCACCAATGCCAATAACCAACGAGTTAGCAATCAATGACAATTAATTAAGAATAGCATAGTCATTTCTGTTTCTCAAACAAATTGCGTGTTCAATCCTACCCACACTGAAACAAATGGAATCTGTGTGTCCAATTCTACCCACACTGAAAATAAATGGAAGCTGTGTGTCCAATCCTACCCACAGTGAAACAAATTGAAATATCTCCACTGGTTATAAGAACATGAAAATATTATCTCAGCTTCCTTTCTACCCACAATCACAAGACACTTTTCTTTTCTCATTCTCTGACAACTGAAATACCATTTTACTTTGTTGTCAGTCAAGTACTTTTTCCAACAAGACTTATTAGTAGAAATGAAGAGATAGGGGATATATAACTAACATTCCATATAAACGGTTTCAGTCAGACCTGATATAAAACCACTTTTTTTTTTTAATGAGAATAGAAAATGAACCAGCAGCTATAGTAAGAATGGTTACCTCACTGCAAATGACAATAAGACAGAATAAACACTGCCAATCCATATGCACTACCATCAGATGCACTGGAAATAAAAAATGACAACAATGAGAACTGATAGTAACAAAATAATAAAAATTTAACAAAATAAAAAAATTTAGTATGACTTTCAGCTAATTCTTACCATTTTTTTAGTTAGTTAATACCACTGAATCAACACTCTAGAGCAAAGTTTCAGAAATCAAGCCAAGGAACATATCTTTATGATTAATAATCCATGGACTTATGCATAATTTATTTTAAAAGTATACGTTGTAATAAATTAGTTAATCAAAGAAATTGCAAGAAAAACACGCTCATTGAAATAGCATGTGTAACCAGCTTTTTCATAATTCAGATTAAACAGTAAGCTTGTGATACAAAGACAGATTGCTAGCAAAAATTTGTATTTCAAAAGATTCCAGTTAGAAAGAAAAATGTTTATTTTAGACTACAAAACAAAAATACTTGTAAGATATGTGTCAATCATTCCAAACCTATCATTTCCCACATCAGAGGATGTTTCCCTGCAGAATGTAACATATTTGCCCACAAACTCAGTACTCATTTGCTGTCTTACAAATAATTATGCCCAAGTTTCTCCATATCACTCGAGAGATGAATTTACACAGACAGCAGAAAACATCTCTCACCTCCGAAAGTTAAATACCCAAAGATCAAAAATGGCAAGGATTAAAAGCTGACTTGAAATCCCCACTCCAACCCCCAGATGCACATTTAGTTTGACACACAATGTAAGACCTTTGCCCTCTTCAGCACGAGAACTGACAATGTTCAGGAGAAAGCCTGAGAGAGTCAACTCTGGGTCACTCCCACCCTTCATTAAAAAAGCTGGAAGAAGTCTAGTGAGTTGGCTGGGAAATAACAAGACGAGAAAGTCTGACCGAAGAGTTACAGCAGTTGAAAGATCTCCAGAAGACAGCAAGACTCTTTCCTCTTAGTTATAAATCTGTATTTTGATGGACAGCATAAGCCAGCACTTTTAATCAGGCAGACAATGGGTGTTTACTTTCCTGCATGTCCATCCTGAATGCCAAGAGCTTCAATTTGCAATAGTGCCAAGCATTCAAAATGAACTGGATTCCAGAATTTCACTCTGAACAGATCACCTCTTTTTATACTAAGTACATCAGTTTCATCTCAGCCCATGGCAAGTACGTCAAAAAGATGCCTCATTACAGGTTGGACTTTTTTTAAAAAGCACCCCACTGTATTACCTTAAAGTAGATAAAGAACTAACGGCTTTTTAATTTCACTTGGCCCAATAGGACAATGGTGATGATGTAACACAAATCCATCCAACAAATTGTTAATTTTGCACGTGGCAAGGTTTTACTGTCATCAGCAAATAATGCAGGGAACCATACTAAAAATGAAAAAAACTAACTCCTGATAACTCTCGCTGAATAGTTTTCACTATGAACAGCAAATGAACATAAAAAAATATTAAACAGATTCCATGTGACTGATAAAACCTGATACCTCAACAATCGTTCCACTCCACAATTAACAAATGCATTTAAAGTGGATCTAACATGTGTAAAAAATGTGGCTTTCTTACATTTAGGCTTTATCTAATACAGCTGCTTCTCCTTGATATCTCCCTTGGCTGGACCAGCTTAGATTCAGAAGCACAACTCAATCCCATTCAGCAGTTAGCCTGTTCAGGTCAGCACTAACCTGAGTATCTCCTTGCCATCTTACACCCTCACAATATGCCTATTGCAGCAATGCCCCCAAGTAAAGCAGCAGTCAAGATGAAGCTATTCCCTAAGGCAGATTCAACCCATGGGCCACACACAATACCCCCTACGTAGGCGCTGCATGCAGCTCCCTCTTCTTTCCTTGGTTTCTTGTCTGGATTATGAAATTTGTGACTATGTATAGTTTCAGTGTAATCCTTATGAAGCAGGGTTCTAACACCTCTCCTTATATTCATAAATGAAAATTAGCTTCACTTGGTACTTTGGGCTTTCTTTTTCAAGAAAGTGAGAGTTACATAACCAAAAAGTCTGGTTTTGGTTTCCCACCCCATACTTCCATTGTTGATGAATTTAGCTAATTAATGCTAACATTGATACAAAGTTGTCAGAACACAACTTTGTTTTAGGATTTGAAGTTTCATAAAAATCAGCAACCATCAACAGCACAGCCACAGATCTTACCAAGCCCAGAGGCAGCCAGCCTGCTGCCAATCAAACAGCTGGCAGATGAGGAATGAAAGGGAAAACAAGCTTGCCAACACTGGAGAGCTGAGGGCACTCCAGAGACACTCAGGAGATGCAGGAACAAAGTGAAAGGTATTCAAAAGCTTAGACATGTGAGGACGACCTCCATGTACTACAGGAGGAACCATAAACAGGTGGGAAAGTATTATTCTGGTGGGATCTCAAGGAAAAAATATGAAAAGCCATCTTCATTAGTCTCATTACTCAACCAATAATTTATAAATTAGAGCACTATGCTATAAATTTTTCTTCTCTACTAAATCCATTTGTCTGGCTCACTATTCTCTTCAATGCTACATCTGAATTCTTAGCACTAATCTCACGAGGAAAAATAACAATCTGAAATGCTTCACCTCTAAATTGTATTCTATTCCTTGAAAAATGCACTGTTTTGTACAGCCTAAACCACGCTACCTATTCAAGTGAAGTCCAAATGCAGCAGAAATAAATCTACGAGGGTACACAGTTCTGTCTCAGGTTATAGAGCCTCCACAGTGATCTTTATGTTTCTTTTCCATCCTCCTGGCAATATGATTTCTGTTGCTAGCTCCTTACCCAGAATCAAATCAAAACTCTTAAATCAGGTACCAAAGTCCTGCTATTACTCAGAACAGGATAAAGAAACCAAATGACTGCTGCTACAAGGAATATTACCATGATGATGTTGAAGGACTCTCAGAAACGGCCCCTAACTCTTGCTCTTCCCAACCCCAGCAAACAGCCACAGGACACCAGGCCCAGACAGCTGTAAGTAAGACAACCTCTATGAAACTGTTGGCCATTCTGTCTCACTGCTCTTCTTGGTTTTGTCTGACTCCCCACTCTACTTGCCATCCTCCCCATCCTGATATTCTCTGCATTGAATAAATTTGCTTCTTCCATAATTTGTGGGAATATTAAGCAATAAATCACCTTGTATCTCAAAATACCCTGCTACCAAATACTAACACTAATTTCATTTATGAAGAGAAATATATCAGAAATAAGAACCATAAATAAAATTGTTTAATATAATTTACATTCACAATCTTCCCATTAGGTTCCCCCCTGCTGTTTCCTAGCAAATCTGGGATTGCCTAAACTATGCAAACTACGTACCTGATGCCTGTAAAACACAAGCAAAATAAAACAAACACACGAAGAAAACAAACATTATTTTACATGACATTAACTGTCGAAAGAGAAAGATTTAACTGCTCTGGCAATGGATAAATTAGTGTTTTGAGCTTGGTCACCTGAAGAGTCCTTACTTTTTAAAGGCCCACCACTAACCATACTGCAAAAAAGTAACTAAGTATTGTCACTGACAGTGATAAAGGCCCCTAGCCATGGCCAATGCCTCCTTGGTTCTCTCAAACACTTGATACAAAAAGCCTTTTTTTGTTTTTAGTGTTAGAACCAATGTAAACTGGTATTCTCACAGAGCAACAATGAAAAAAGTGCTTACAGACTTTTAAAAGCAGTAAAAGCTCTACATTTCCTGCAGATCATAGAATCATATTTTAATTTGAGCTCTTTTAATTTTATGCACTTTTCACAAAACGTATACATTGGGCTCTAAAGGAATTTTGAACTATATTTATTTTTCAATCTGAAGTTTATAGTCACACATATCTCACATATTATCTCACATGGCTTCACCAAAAATTAAACATCCTCCTCTCCGCCTCCAAAAAATCTATGCAACTGCACAGTCTTTAAACTCATGTAAAGTACTTTATCTACTTGATCAAAAATATTTTCATATTTATTTGGTCATTAAATAAATTACATATTTTGACTTCTTTGAGTGTGATCCTGACTCCAAGTCAGTATTCACCCAAACCAAGCTCATAGTTTTAAACACTGCTGAGCTGTAAACATCAGTGTTCATCAAAGGTGGATACTGTAACACAAACAGGAGGAGGAGTATACTGAATAAAAATTGGAACACCTACTAACAAACCTACAGCAGTCAGCTATTCCATTGAGAACATGGAGGATTCCTGCTGCAGAACACATCAGGAGAATACATTTTGTTTTCTGTTTTCAGTAAAGAGAATTAAGTAAAAAGCCCAGCACATCAGTTTCACAATCGGATACTTTTATCCCTGCCGCACCTTTAATTGCATAAACTGTAAGCCAAATTCTGGACTCACGGGATGGTTTGGATTGGAAGAGACTGTATAACCCATCCAGTTCTAAACCCCCTTCCGTAGGCACGGACCCCTCTCAGCAGACCAGACTGCCCAAAGCCCCATCTAACCTGGCCTTGAGCACCCCCAGAGCTTACGTCCTATTATGGTTACTTGAATTCTGCAAGACATTTGTTCTACTTCTGTAGTCTGATCCCAGTGAAAAGCGCTTCATTCTTTTCATACAAGTTAGATTGCTTAAATCATTCATGAGCATTTATTTTAATTTTTAGGAAGTAATATCCCAAATCCTCTGAAAATACAAAATGCAAATTTTTATTTGTCATGAATATTTTCCATTCTAAAAAACGTTCTTGAAGACTTGTGGAATAACGTAGCACAAGAGGGAAACAAAGAGAGATTTTGAGAGTCTGACAATTGTTTTTCTAAGCTTGAGTTACTTAAAAACTCCACCTCCAGCAGGCTTTGTTGCTACCTTCACGCCAACGCGAGAACGGCTTTTCAGCACTGGACAGCTCCGGTCCCGGTGCGCACAGCTTCCGAGGCAGCTGAACAGGCAGCCCTGCCCGCGCAGCGCAACTTCTCCTTCCCGAGGCCTCATTCACTAATGCAAGGCAACTGACGTGCAAAACAAAGGGGAGCAGCTTGTTTATTTTCCCGACAGTTTCCCTAGAATCTTTAGGCTAAGACATCAGAGGCTTTCAAAACCAAGCGCTGGGGCGATCACAGCGGCATATCTTAAAGCCTTGTTTTCCTGAAACTAAAGTTCTAAGGTATTTTTTTTTAAGGATATGTGACTAAGCGAAGCGTACAATCACTCTCAGGATGGAGAAGGAAGGCTTCAAAACAAAGCCCTTCCTTTCCCGGCGACCATCTCCAAGCAAACCCAACAAGTGCCGAGCGCATCTCACTCCTTTGTTGCTCTCCCGAGCTACGGGCAGAGGCCGGAGGGGCAGGCTAGTTGTAAAGCAGCCCACCAAGTCCCCCAGGAGAGGAACGTTTACACCTTATCGCGACCGACACCCACCCCCGGGGCTTCTCGCAGGCACTCTCTGCTCTCAGAGCCCTCCGGCACAGCTCCCTGCCAGCCCCGACCCCGGCGGGGCCGCCGAGCTCCGGAGCAGCAGCCCTCGCCACCCCGAGGGCGGCTCACGGCAGCGAGAAGAGGCTCCGGCCACAACGCCGCCGCCTCCGCAGCGCCCACGGGCGCCCGCCCGGCATCCGGCATCCGTCCTCCTTCCCGCAGCCGCCGGGCTGAGCAGAAGGGAGGACGCGGAGGAGGCGCCCCTCGCTCCCCCTCAGCCCGGCTGCGCCCCCCCAGCCGTCCCTCTCCTCGTGCCCGGGGGGAGGGGAGGTGGGCCGCGGGAGGAGGGGAGCGAGCGGGGACGAGGGGAGCCCGTTATTGGCCTACTTACCATCAATCGCCATGATCCCCGCGGTGGGCCGTACCAACTGGAGCGCACGCAGGAGAGGCGCCGCCGAGCGCCGCGGCTGCCAGACGGGAGCGCCGCTCGGGGCCGGGCGGGGGTGGCGGGGAGCGGGTTTAGGGGGGCGGGTCGGCGGAGCGGGCCGGGGCGCGTGACTCCTCCCTCCGCCCAGCGCGCGCGCGCGGGCGCTCGAGCGGCGGCCGTTGAACGGGCGAGGCGCGCGCCCGTAAGAGCCCAACGGCCCCGCCCCGGCGGCAGGTGCGCGATGGCCAAGCTGCGGGGACGCCCCGCCCGCTCCGGTCTGCCCGGGGGGGGCTTCCCAAAGTGATTGAGGTGGAGTAGCGGGTACACGTGACTTCCCTCCGCCCTTACAGCTGTGGAGTTAAAAGATTGTTGATCCCTTCTCCCGACAAATAAAGCGATTTCCTCATCTGGGGGAAAATTATTATTTTCCCAATAGCTGGTCGAGCCAAACGACGCTGAAGTGTTAGTTTCCATCTGATCGTGGTTCCATCGACTCCACGTGCAGCACCTGAGCCAGGTGTGCTGCACTCCTGCCTGTGCAGGTGTGAATGGCTGCACCTTCCAGAGACAGTGCTGAAAATCTCCTCCTTTTCCTAAGCAAAGCTGTTGCAAGACAGCATACCTCAGAACCAGTTACCCCTCTGCACTGCTCTGCGATGCACCATCACTGCACGATCACATCATGATCACTGAGGCTGCTCCCTCCTGTCCCACCTCTGACTGACTGGGTGTACTGGGCAGATGGCGTCTGAGCGTCAGACCAGTTCTGTAGAGAATAAAGACACTGGAATTCTCACTTTTTAGTGCCTTTTGTTTCCCACTGTAACATTTTGTAACCATAGTCTGATTTCCTACAGTTTTAGGGGCATAAAACAGTAATCATGTTCACAAGCATGCTAGGCATCTTCAGATGAATGTAACATCTTCACATTCATAATTATCTCCCACAAATGCTTGAAGTAAACATAATGCTAAAAGGGATGAGATGAATTTAGAAGGGATTAACTGTACGTAGCTCTTTTTGAGGGGAGCAGGTTGCTGACTGGTGGGAATTGGACTGTGGAGGTTCTTTGCTGTGGCTCACATCCTCCCCTCATGCCTTCCTGCCTCCAGCTCCTGCCCCACTGGTTGCTCCTTCCTCTGACAGAATCACATGGAGCCCAACCCACGGGACCACACAAAATTCAAACCTTATTCCTGAGAGTGTTGTCCCACCTGTCTCAGGTCCTTCATCTCCCTCATCGCTCCTTCCGACCTTCATCACCTCCTGCACTCGGAGCAGCCTCTGAGGATCTGCAGATGCTGTTCTTCCCCAGATGCCTTCTGTGCTCTTCTAATCTTGTAGAACTCCCCTACAAAAGAAGCAACAAAACTTGCAGTCTTTCTGCTCCCCATCAGGTAGCATTCAACATGAGGTGCTTGGAGTAAGAAGGAAGATCTTTGAGTAGCTCCTGTGATTAACAGGGCAAACAGAAGGGCTGGACTGTGTTGTGGATAAAAACGAGAGGAAGCAGCACATATGTAAAACTCCTCTGCTGCACAGGAAAGCTGCTTGTACAGTGCTGTTACTGTTTGGAGCTGTTAGGGAATGGAACATGTTCATATATGAAAGCAGCTTTCATGTATAAACTGTCCAAACAGGGAAATTTTCACTAAGATCATCAGAAGGAGCATCTTTGGTATCGATTTATTTGTTCTCCTAAATGTTAATTTGCTGTTCAAACCATGGAAACATTAATCTCCTCCAGCCTAATCACCTTCAGAGATGTTTTGTCATATGGGAAATTCAATGCATTTTCTCAATTTTGTTCCTCACCAAAGCTAGAAAAAGCAACTTGGGAGCCAAAAAGCAAAGTCAGACTGAGCAAAATGGTGATCTCAGCAAACATGTGTCCCAAAGGACAGGCGTTTGTCCAGACTAAAGCAACTGTAAAAAGGATTTTAAAAGAAAATGCCAGCAAAGCTTACGAGCAAATATAGTCCTCCATACCAGCACTGACAGTTACCTCAAATTACCCCTAAAATTTCCTATTCTTTCCTAGAAAGCATTCCAGCCCTAAAGTTTTCTGCACAATTTGTCTTGTTCACCATATTTCTGACAGCATTACTGTGTTCAGCACAAGAACCAAAACTCTTGTGGGACTGAGTATGTAAGAATTGAGTTGTTCTTCTCACCTTTATTTTTTCTTCCCTTTTTCCTCCCCTTTTGGTATCCCAGAACAAAGGAACTACCAGTTACAGATGTCAGAACATCAGCAAAATATCCCAGCCACACAACTGTAGAAAATCTGGGATCAGTTTGCAAGTGTAAAATAGTACTGTAAAAACGTTTGAGATCCTCACGAGTTGCCACATTTATGTGGCTCATGTTTGCAATTAACATCCTGGAATGCTTTATTTTCATAAGGATATGTTGAAAATCTAGACATCAGACGCTATTGCCCACTACCATACCAGTCTTATTTTTTACTTGTTACTAAGAGGGACAAATCCTGAACAAAGTACCAAATCTATTTTGGTTTTGGTACAATTGCAGCAGTGCAAGCTGTAGCTTCATCCATTCCCCTCATAAGAGGAATGCAGCCAATCAGTTCTAAATGTGTCAGAGACTCTCTACAAAATCCAGGGGCAACTCTTAGCTGAAGGTACTTCCATGTGCTGCTATTCATCTGCCAGCTGTACAGAAGTGCAAAAATTTGCAAAAAAGTGTGATATTCACAGCTCAAAGGGAGACTTTAAGTAAATCAATAGGGCATACAAATGATTTGCAGCTTGTCACTATTTTCCTGTCAAAGGGAAGAACATCACCTGTTGTGACAACATATTTGCCAACAGCAGGTTTACCCGCTAACCAATGTACATATACAAGTTTTATCCTGAAAACCCTAAAGCTTTCAACAAACTGCCTACACAGAAGCTCCCCCACTGCACTGACATGAAGCCACTTTGGTGATTAATATTAAAAGCTGCTGGAAACTCTAGCATGAGCAAAAATCCATTAAAAGTCATGAAGGTCTCAGATACTGTGAAAACAAGGATAGTAATACATTATTAGGTAAGTATATACATGTGATATGGTATAGTTTTATAGATGTGGTATAGTGACACAATCTTACATCTTAGTACTGTCATTTACTTAAATCTTTGTGAGCTACACAAAAATATTTGATCTTTCTAAGTAGAATTCTGCAACTATTTTTCTCACAAACAGCTTGTTTTTATTTTACAGGGAGATTACCCTGGAATTTAGAGTTATCTGTCCCTCGTTATAAATTGATTCTTTGCACATTTAAGGCATGATCAACAACAAACCTATCCAGACTTTCTCTACTGCCTTAGCCATACCCATCACAGTATTAGAAAATATATGTTTAAAGAGCCTATGCTTAATGAAAATATCAAGTGTATGAATGAAAAGTCTAACTCAAGGGTTAAAAAACACAGACTATGAGTAACCACGGAGGTAGCAGACCTGGATTAATAATCTGCTCATCAAAATGCCAGGCAGATATCCTACCCATAACTGTCATGATGTGTACAAAATGGGGCCACAGTTAAATAAACAGCAGAAGAAATCTTCAAACAGCTGGACATACATTTTTCACTGGGACATTGCCATTTCAACCAGATCTGTAGCAACTTAGCAAATACATGATTTCACTGAAATCCTTGTGGGAGGGACAACGTTGAGAGCATATGCAAGGTATTTCATTTCAGAAAAAATCTTGTTTTTCCAAGTCTTTTTACTTATTATATTTTAAGATAACATTGAAATTTAAATGTACCATCTTAATGTTATCAAAATAAACTCTTTCTGTTAGAAAACACAACCTCTTACTGAAATTTTCTTTAATGGGTTGTTGTAAGATTGTATTTGTATGCACATGTGTGCATATGCTTGTGTGTGTGTTCCTTTTGTCTGGTTGTCTTCCAGTATGGAATAAAAACAGATTTTGAAAGAATTGATGAAAACTTCTGTTTCTTGGGGTTTTTGAATTGTTTATTTCATTGGTTGTTTTTTAAAAACAGGGATCTTACAAAAGTTCCAGTGAGAACTAGAATGATGTGCAGTTTTAGGGCATTTTACCCTTGCAATTGTTTAAAGGTGTGTAAAAATATCTGGTGCAGCAACATCAAAACAGACAATCCCAAAAGCTCTAAACCAGAACACTGAAGTCAAAAGCTGACTTCTGAGGTATCTTCAACTGTTAGCTTTCAAAGCTATGTTTGCTCCAACAGCTGAAAAGATGGCTAAGGTTTATAATACAGTGCTGTTCCCTTAATTGATTTGGTTCTCTCCATAAGAATTTTGGCAGCGATTTTGTGAACAGTGCCAATCAAATTAACAACTTACGTCTGTTCAGATTAGTTTTTCACACAAAGTGCTCATTACTAGAACATTAAATACCTGACCTTTTAATATTAAGGTTTTCACGATCAGGTTGTTGGCACTAAGCAAACAATCTGCGACTCTCAGCCTTAGCTTCTCACTGTTTTTTAGAGGAAGATTAGGAAAGACTCTGTCAGGAACTGCCTCGCTATATCTGTAAGAGTAATATACCAAATACCCTCAAGTCTGCTGTTGTTGGATGAGGATCATAAACCTGACTCTTGAAGCAAATGATCTGGCCAAATACCACTCAGCATATGACTTCATGAATAAATGATTGAGAAGTTCAAAAAGAATGTTTCAATGTTTCAAGAAGTACCTTCCTTCTGTCAAATACAAGGCTCCATGAGGTCAGATTTCCAACTTAAATACTGTTGGAAAGAGACCAGTAAGCTATGGCAAAGTGCAAAGATTTTGTTCGGTTTCACATTGCTGATCTATGGGTATTGCATCTGTTACAGAAATAAAAACTGAAAATGTAAATTAAAACATGGATTTTGGTGCCTATTATTTTTGCTGTCATTCAATTAGGCATGTGTCACGTGCAAACTTCAGGGCCAGATAAGTTTGACAATGATTTTTAATGGTACAACTCACTAAGAGCTCAACCAGCACAGGTTACTCGAGGCAAACAGAATTCTGCTATGTTGCCCTGAACTGTTCTGAAACAAAAGGGTAATGAAGACACAGTTGGTACCATTAAGAAAAGAAATGCAAGGAAATTTCAAAGAAAATGTGCCTATTAGCAAACTGCTGTGTCTTGCAAACAACAGAAAATATAAATTAAACTCTGTGCAAAAGTCCAGTGCTAGAAATAATCCAAAATCCATGTGGACATACCTGTTTTTCCACAAGAAACAGAATGAAAGAAGGAGGATTCCTGCAGAGAAAGACCTTCACAAGTTACCTCTCTCCCTCCTTAGAGGAATATCCTTAGTCCACCCCCATCACATCCTCAGAGACAGCAGCACATGCTGCAATTATTCCAGGGCTCTGCGTGTGCTGTTTGGACAGTCATGAAGCTGCCAAACAAAAAGTATAAATGATGAACTGTCACAACAGATTGATTCTCTTGGCCTTTTCTTCAATGGGGGCACTAACTTCATTTTCTCTTTCCTCCGCATGGAAGTTCATTTCCATGAAACTAGAAGGAACCTAATTATCACTGGGATCTTGATGAACCAGATCAACTGTTTGAAAGCTGAGGCTCCCCTCAGCTTTGACAGGCAGAAGCATTTGGCAAAGCAAACACATTCACATAAGCTTCATTTGCTTGGGAAATCAGGCTAATAATTTCAAATACTTGCAAACATCCAACACAACTTCAGCAAAATAGGAAAAATGAGCCATTCAGCTACAACAGCAAAATAATATGTACAATTTAACATATATTTTACATGAGCAGCAACAAAAAACTCCTGCTTTTTCAAAGACAGATAACACTTAGGAATCTCTCGGCACGTAATTGGAAGGAAATTGCAGTACTTTCTTATAGAACAGTTCTGTGGACTTCTAATAAGAAAAATTGTGGCATACAATAGCAATGTGAAAAGAGGCAGAAGCACAGTATGGATAAACAACTGTCTAGAAAATTATATTTTTTTTTATGGAATAAATCTTCATCAGTAAGCCATCAAAAGTAATTCCATAAAAGAAAACAAAATCATTTACCTTTATTCATACTTAAAATATAAAAAGAAAATGGGAAGATATGATCCAGCTCTCGCGGATGGCTATTTCTCTTTAAAAAGATGACCCTAGATGCTAACAGTGTATTGCACTGGCTCCTGGCAGCATAATAACTGTGCTCTCAGGACCTGATTCCATTGTAGCAGAAGCAGCTACAAACGGATTTTGTGAAGACCATGCTGTACCAAGCCTTGACAACATAACACACACAGTGGCAGAGTTAAAGATGTCTCCGTAATGATAGCTAAAAAATCACTTTGAATGCAGGATGAGGGTGATGTCCAAGCTAGCTGTTCACCAGCTGCACTGAGAATATGCTGATGGAAGAGATTCATCTGTGGTCACCAAGGCAGCTTGTACAAGCAGTGCATTCACAGGCTGCTGTGGCAGCATGAAGCTAACTGTCCTCCCAAGCAAAGGTATTGATAACAGCATGACAACACTCTTAATGGTGTCAGCTGCTCCCAAAACCACGCAACCTCTGTTTCATTGACTAGCCCTGGCCAAAGCTGCCCACGGCTGCTGCTGTTAGCTAACCTTGGCCAAGCCCCCTTCTGGATTGCAGGGGCTGCTTTTGCATAGCTGATCTGCACGTGGCAGAGAAGAATCCGGTCTCAGTAGAGAAGGATGATGGTATCTACCCACAAAAGAAAGCGCCTGACAAACGCTGTCCCCTTAGCAACCAGTAATGCTGTAGCTGCAGCCAGACCTCTTAGGGTCTGCTCTCTGCAAAGAACTCGCATCCTCAACAAGTTTAATTTTTGCCTAATTGCAGTGACTTGCTGTGTGCATCCTCCCATGCAGCTGAGAGCTTGAGCCCAGCAAATTTCACATCCGGCTAAATGCTTCTTCTACTGATAAAAGCTTAAATGTGCCTTTTAATTATTCTCAATATACCTAAGATACATAGCAGCATGTGATCTACTCTGATTTCTGGACTTAGCAGAGCTGTTCTTAATTCTGTTTCTGAACATATGTTCTGTTCTTACTTTTAAAATAACTAGCAGAATATGTCATTCATTCTGATGGCACCGCAAGTATTCTATTGATATATTAATGACTCTACTGAATTTAAAGAATTTTTTTTTCTAAAAATATATGCAACCTGCAAAATTGTTAAAAGTCACTGTTAAATGTGAAACCTATTTAAATATATTTCATGATTAATCTCTCTGTTGCCTTATTATTAAAGGAGGGTTTTTTCCATAGGGGGAAAAAAAAGTTCACCATGTTATATATAAACTAGAACTACAGTCCCAGTTATTTAAAAAAACACTTCTTTATAAAACCGCAGTAAGATTAAGAATTCTGCAGAAGGGCTGCAGAACTGAAGTTGCAGCATTATTGGCATTAAGTGTCCAGGCTTTATTTACACCTCTTACAGTAATTTAAAAAATGTTGCAAAAGCAGTTCATTAAAAGATTTAGCACACGATTTTGGGTGTTGCCCAGCTTCCAGTCTGGGTACTATTTAGCAGGAGCTACAACAAGGATTTCTGAAATGCATACACTCATCAACAGCAAACTTCACAATGAAAAAAAGATAGTTTTGTTTTGAAAAAAATCAGTAACAAATCAATCCAAGTTTAGTTTGAAGTACATAAAAGAGGTTATTCAAAAGCCAATCAACTAATTTGCTCTCTCTCCCTTCCTCAAGAGCCATCTTCTTCCACAAGAAGAAACTGGTGCAGCCCTGGAGCAGCAGAGAAGTAAACGCGATCTCCAAGGATATTGGCACAACTGCCAGCCTGTGGTGGGACTAAAGTAGTATTAGTTTGGTATGGGCAAAGCTAAGGCGAGTTTTGTAACGCACGAAAACAAATGACGGGGCAGAAATGCATTAGCCAAATGGCTTTAAAACCATTATTTCTGCCTGATGTGAGCTTGACTCTGACACAAGTTTGCATTAGCCATCTAAATGTTTTTCACAAAAAGATGTATCTTAACTTCTCTGTTGTCCAGAAAGCTTTAGGTAATTGTATCAAAGTGGAACAGTATTTATTCTTGGATTTATTAAATGCCCGTCTGGAGCTCACATTGTTTCTCAGACAGGCAAATAAACAAGAGCCTTTAAGGAAAATTCAAAAGAAATGGGGAAAATATTCACAAATCAACTACAAAATGTTTTAAAATGATATAAATGCAAGTTACCACGCCGTATTATTATTACAATGCTGATAAAACTGTGAGGCAACAGCTGTCTATAATGACTCTTCCTAACTTTATGCTTTCCTTGTCCTCCAGTTTCATTCCCTCCAGCTACATGCTACTCCCTATATCTGGGACCTCTTCTTTGCCAACCTCAATCTACTCAATTGCAATTACTGTCTTGGCAGTATTTGTTGGCTCCCAAAATTGCTTCAGGTCCAAGTAAAAAAATCTATATTGCTCACCACCATTTTCTTTGCCAGCTCTCACAAAGCCATTGGTCCCTGCTGCTGGTGATCATCTATGAGTTTCACTCTCTCTTCTACCTACACTGTCCTTGGGAGGTCATTCTTTGGCTGTGCATTTCATTTGAACCCGCTCCCAAGCCTCAACTTTGATATTCTTCCAACTGTAGATTGTTTAACTTTCCAAAGGAGAAAGTCCTGAAATTACATCACTGTAGTTTAAGATGGAGTCCGGCCCTTCCTCTTTAAATTATTTAATGAGACACTTACCTGATTAATCATTTGTTGCATAACAATATTTGGTCAAAGAAATCAAGATCCTATACGTAAGACCCAATACATAAAATCTCATTAAGAATGAAGTTTTTTCACCACTGCTAAATTTTATTAAATTTTTATTATTGTGTGATTGTTTTATTTTTATCTCAAAGTCTGCGCTTGCTGTCGTTAAAATGGCAAATGACTAGCCAGGCTATTCAGAGTTACACTGTGTATTCTAAATGATAAGCAAGAAGAGTTGTTTTTGTCAAAATTTCTATACATTTTACATTGGTTGCAAAAAAGTATAAATGATGATCATCATAAAAAATGTATTTAACTATCCAGGTTTTGTGTCTGGGAATATTTTGTTCTATGGATGTTCCCACACTGTGCAGGGCCGTGAGTTCTACTTTGACCTTATGTAGGTCCTCTACAGTCCAAAGGTCACTCCTGCATTCACATTTTTTCCTGCTCAGAATGTCTGAACTAATATAAGAACTACATGCAGTCCAACCAAGTATATATTCACGGCCTTTTCATATGCAGGTGTGTGTTGCATGTTAGGCATGTTTTAACTGTAGAGAGGAATTACAGTGAAAAGTCTACTGGGAATGTATTCAAAAACTATGTAGAGTGAAGAGACATAATACGGGGCTTTCTGTGGCACCTAGTAGCAAACTTTTGGTGTGACAAATGGCTTACAATCTTTTTATGAGATTAAGGAGCTGTCTTCTCTGAAGCAGGGATCTGTATCTTTTAAATGAACTAAATGAGTAGTCTAGATGTACTATGGTCACTTTCTCCAACCACGAAAATCCAATGAAGTCAATTTTTCCTCACAGTGACTAAGAGCAGAGCACATCTCTAGGATGTAAACCTACAGATTACAACTTGTCCTTCAGAATACGGGTAATGTGATGATACTGATACATGCAAGTCATAATGTGGAAAAAGACATAAAACAATTTGACTTTCCTCTGTGGAAAAGTTCTTCCCATAAGACATGAGGAAAGTTATTATCAAACAGGTCACATCTTCAGCAGTATTTCTATGGTGGCTGAGTTCT
Source organism: Centrocercus urophasianus (assembly GCF_019232065.1). Lineage (NCBI taxonomy): Eukaryota > Metazoa > Chordata > Aves > Galliformes > Phasianidae > Centrocercus > Centrocercus urophasianus. Next base: position 81,191,309 of record NW_024884142.1, on the reverse strand, counting down.
GTTGCTTTTGTTTTTTACTGCAGATACATTGACACCAATCTTATGCTCTGCATTTAGTAAAATGGTTTGCAATGGAAACAGGTATTTACTTACTTAACTATTTAAATAAGTTAATAAGATTCACAATTAATGAAGTGTGAATTACCATACTAACTGAATTAATGAACTTCTATGAATTCAAAAACTTAACGTTAAATGAATTAATATACAAATTCTAAAAGGAGATAACATGTGGAACTTGATGTTGCATGGAAACCATCTGTCACTAAAGTATATATTACCACTGCTATCAGAAACAGACAAACAGAAATCCATTTGTGTATTCAGGCTAGCAGACCAGTGCCTTCATTTAATACATCTGAATGAATAGTGCTTCTGGATATCTGCCTAGGCACAACCAGAGTACAATTCTCTTAGTTAAGTCAAATCCATGTAAGTCTAGACATCTAAAACGGTAACACGGATAACAGAGGTTAGAACTTATATTCTGGCAACATGATGGGGTTCAGAGTACAGAATGGTCTTACTTCATGAAAATAAATAGTTTGTAACTAGTAAGCATGATAAAAACATGCTTCAGATGATTCACAAACCAATCGCTCACATACGCTGTCAATCAGCACACTATCAACAACTACTAATGTTGAGCTTCTCTTCACTAATCTACTGGATCTCTCTATTTAATACTCAGACTGATTAGATTCCGTTGCAGTTATTTGGTAAAGTACTTAGGAAAAGGGTAATATATTTCTTGGTTTTGTGCATTATTTTCTGTAGCATCCAGGAAGAGGGAGGACAGTCCATGCAGAGTTTTTGGGTAGAAAAAACTAAACCTAATGAATGCAATGTTTTTCCAAATTCTTCCTCAGTTTAAAACATGCCCACTAAGATTACTGGTGAGCAGCTTTTTGAAATTACTCTGTTCCATTTTATTAGAGTACCAATACTACTATTCACTGAAATTAATGCTGTTAAACCAAGAAATAATGACAGAACTAGTTGTTTTTGCAGTAGTCACATAATAAAGGACAACTGATCATACCAAAATCACGACATACTCTCCTGCCATTCATAAGAGAGGAACACACTGTACTGTTGCAAAAATAACACTGTGCTTGGATGTGAGCCAGAGTCGGTGAGAAATACATTTATGATTATAGCTAGCAACTTAATTTACAAGAATCTGACTTAAAAGAAACAAAAAAAAACCCTCACACCACTTTGAGAAAAATGCATCCAGATAAACAAGACCATTTGATCTACTGCACTGAACACAAGTCTGAAGTTGTAAGACTTGGTTTGCCCGCTGCTGCCACTGTACTTCCTGTATAATAAGCAAGCCATTGGGTGGTTATTTAGCACTGGGCAAGCCGTATCTCAGTTGCATTGATTTGGTAATTATTTGGTAATTAAAAAAAAAAAAATTGGACACACCTTAGATCTCTAGGCTTCGAGTGCAATCAATGGCTAAAGTGCGTTGCTCATACAGAAAAAGCTTCCATTGTTTTAAGAAGGACAGGTTTACAATTTCAAGAGTTGAGGCTTTTGAAATGAACTTTAAACTTTACCTTGTTTGAAAGTATTTATACAAGGGAATTTTGACAGAATCATGTGCCCGCATGTTATGATTAAGGTCAAAGAAAGTAGAGATAATCCAGCTTTATGCAAACTGACACCCATGTTGAACAGGTCCCACCAATCAGTTTTGCCACAGAATAAAACGATTCTCTAAAAGCCTGCTTTTGCTTGAAGTCAGCATATTCCAATGGTATCAGACCAGTCAAATCAGAAAAATGAATATCATTTTCTTTCAGAGTTAGTGATTAGGCATTTATATTTAAGGATAACATAGTGCTCTGTGACCTAAATGAGACAGCAATATGTGATTGAACAGAAGGAATGCAATTACAAGCTGATGTTCAGTGGGCATAGTCCTGAGTAACTCCAGTGATAAATGATATCTAATGATAGACAAAAAAAACCACACTGAGGAATAGCATCAAAGTTCAATGCCAATCCTTTAAAAGCTCTTGCTTTGGAAAAGAAAATAAGCAAACTTTGCTTCCTGAGAATGACCATACATCCTTCTTAGTAATAACTCTGATTAGGTGATCCTCATTATTTTCCTCATGCTACTTTGTTTTCAATTGCTTATGGAGTTGCCAAATTCAAAACATTTGATGAATACTTTCCATCTTTAGTCCCAAATTTCACAGTAATATTTGGGAAAGTTCAGACAAACTTTTTGCTGCTGGTTAGTATGCTTAAGGCCAAAGATAGCATCAGTAACATAAACCTATTCACTTTCATCTTCCTCCATCTTTCGACTTCCCTAATTGAACATAGGACTTCGCACAAGTCAAAGTCTAAATCCAACATACCTTATGTAGTCTCTTGTGGAAGCCACAGAACCATTTCCACAGATGCAGGAAATTTGCTCTGAAAACTTCAGAAAAATGCATAAAATGAAATGCGAATGAAATGTGCCCAAGTGATCCTGAAGTAACCAAAGACACCAGAACACATGGGAAACTGATCTTTGTTTTCCTGTTACATGCTTGTTTTCATTGGAGCCTTCTCTGATTCAGAGCACAAACAGAACAGAGCTCTTGAAACAAAAACAATCTTAAAGCAAGTCTTTTCTATAAATCTCATATACTTTATTTTAGAAACCAAGGCATGCACAGCAACAAATGAGTTGCAAAGAGAAAGAATCGTTTTCTCAATAAAGAACTGGGCAGGCACTGGAGAAATAAGATTTATTGCCAGTTCTAACACATGCTGCTGATACTATGCTAGACACAGCAACATTTTTAGAGATATTCCTCATACAGCTGATAGAGGGGAAAAAAAAATAAAGCTCATGGCTTGTTTTCAAATTGTTTGTCAAAACAATTTTTCAGGGGTTATCTTTCTAAATTTCAAAATAATTTTTCAAACATCAATGGAAAAGATTTTTTTTTTTTTTATGGTTTGGATTGGAAAGAGACAAGAAGAGAAAGGAAAACAAGCTTTACTTTCATATGTGCATAAATTAAGTTTGAAAAGCAAAAAATTCAAAGGATCTGACTTCCAGGCTTCCAAAAGCATTATCCCATATGGCTTACATTTTGCTCAAGGAAATAGACTCTTCCAGCAGGGGACAGCGAGAGAAAAGCACTCAGGCGGCGCGTTCAGCAGAGTCTAAGCAGCTCTGACCTGCAAAGCTGCGTTCCCACGCTGATGCATGGTGACAGTACAAAAGCGTGCGTAGGAAGCGAGGGTGGGTGTGTGGCTTCTGAATGCATGCCAGTGCCATTCCTCTGGCGAAGTCCCCTCTCGGGGAAGCGGAGCTGCTGCAGAGGCTCCCGCGTGCTGAAAGCTGCAGCTGTGTGCACAAAGTACTCATGCTAATTCTGCACAACCTGGGGAAAGATTCGGGGGCGGCTGTATCACCAGCACAATGCCTCCGCTGAACATTCCCCAAACAGAATCATATTAAGATTAAGGAGAGAAATAATACATGTATTTTTTATGATAATATTTCAACATGCCCAGGTTTATTCACCGCCCTTTACAGCACTGCTAGCGTTGTAGCACAGAAAGTGCAAAGAGTGAGCTCTGGGGTGTCACCAAACACCATTTCAAAACAGACAACTACACAAGCTGCAAGGAAATAATACATTTTTTCTTTTATCGTATTGCTTGCAGTTTCTGTTTTGACACCAGTAGCAAGAATAAGTACTGAGAAGGGAAATGTAATCCACATTCTGAGAAACGTGATTTTCAGAAGACGGATCAGATCATATTCTTAATACGCTGCAACAGTGCTCACTACCAAGGACTGCTTCACGTAAAAACAGCCATAGATTAGACCCATCTCCTGAATTTTATCCTAGGATCCATATTTCAGAGAATCACTATCATTGATGTTTGGGGCTTTTTTTTTTTTTTTTTTTTTTTTTTTTTTTTTTTCAAAAAGTAAAAAACTTTAAGTTATATTCATCTGATCCTCAGTTCTGTTGGAGGTGATTAATGCACATGAAAAGTCTGCCTGTCTTCAGATATTTCTTTTAAATAATCTGTTACATGGCTTTACAGAGTATATTTCACGGCCTGGCAAGCAGAGAGAAATTGCTGCTGTAGGACCCTTTTAGAGCTGGGGAAGGCAATGTTAAATAACTGCCAAACACATCCACTGCGAGTCTGTTTGCAAAAGAGTTATCTAATGCTAAATTGGACGTCAGGCTTTTTAAATAATATATATGTGTTAAACATGGTGAACTTACAGAACTTGTGTCAAGATACATTATTTATCCAGTGCTCTTTAAAAATTTTAGTCTTTAACAGAAGCAGGATGAAATCATTACTTTAATGCTATATAAAATCACAGAGAGTTTTAATTCTCTATTTTTCCATTGTATACTCCATTTTTCATCTTTGAACATAAATTAATTTGCAAAGGCAGAATGAATACATCCTTATATTTCTACCAACGCCCACGTTAGTTCACTGCTGCTAATAGAAAGACTATCACAAGTGCTGAGGGTTGTAGTAGAAGAATTAAAACCTCCCATGTCTCTGGGTGGCCTGTCACGGAAATCCATAGGAGGAGTTTTTAAGAGATCTTGGGTGGAAAATTACAGCAACAACTATCAGCTTCCAATCTGTGTTCTCACAAATTGATGCAATGACATGTATTTGCATTTCTCTGATAGGGAATGATAGAGCACATTAATAGCTATTAAGTAGTCTAACAATTACTTAAATTCAGGTTAACCCTAGTTACATTTTCTATTAAATCCAGCAAGTGATTTCCCCACCTCCAGTGACAAGAGCCTCGTGGCGAGGCTTGCACACAGAAGTCCCTCCAATCTGCCTCCCATCAGGCCCCACTGGGGAAGCTCTGAGCATGCAATGGCTTCTGTGCTCCTGTTCCTTTCCCCAGCCCTAGGAAGCTGAGAGATCAGAAATGATCAGGACAGGAACTGTTCCATAGCAGCTGAGCTCCACTGATCCTCTTCAGCCTGACAGCTTAACTGCAGCACTGGGCTCATTCACCAGATCCAACCCATGTGAATAGTGCAGGACCCAAAATCTGCCATAAAAGTTGGACACAGGGGAAACAGTGGAGCTGCAAGAGGACAGCAATGCTGGTTCACGCAGCTATCTTTGTGCAGTCTCTGATTTGAACCTTCAGTAGAAGGCTACCGAGGCTGTGTCGCGTCCCTATGTACAGCAGACTTCTGTAGAAGCATTCTCTCTTCTCCCCTAAATGCCACGAGGAATCCCACAGGCAAAAGGATCTCTTTTGCTGAGCACAGCTGATGAAGATTTGCTCTCCAGACTCTTTTGTGTATTTTTGTTCAGCAAAGAAATACAAGAGCTTAAGAAAAATAATCCCCTCTGCATAAAAAATACATAAATAAGAAATTCAATATTCTAGAATGTCAGCCCTGCATCTTCTTTACCCTGTAATTCATTTATTACTAACAGATAGTTATTGAAACACGCACGTGATTCATCTCTATTAGTTAAGTGAGGGTTTTCTTCAGGAAGTCTTGACATGGTATAATCAGAAACGTGGCCATTGTTCACTCCCACTGTTAATTAATTTAATTTAGATTTAAATGTATGATTAATTTTAATACTGTGGAGCATTAATTATGTTTGTGTTCAAATGATCGGTATTAACCTAATTAGTGACCATAAAATTCCCAGGCATAGCAATTAAATCAGAATTAAGATTGCAAATATTTTCCTAATGGAAAATTTTGAGTAGAAAACTAGCATGCTCAAGGGCTACAGCCACAAAGAACACGTAGTTTTGTACAATGACTTGCATAATGAATTTGTGATTGTTGCATAAGATAATAGCATTTGTAACACAATGTTAGAAACAAAATCATACATAACAAGTAAGATACACAGTTACTTCAATCAAGGCATTTAAGCATCACCGAGTACACATAAACCCTTTTCAATAATGTACTTCTTCACTTCAAAAGCAGAACAGAAGCCTTGTCCCATTCCCAAGGCCACTGAAAACTTTCTACGGATGGGACCAATCCCCTTGCCAGCCACTTATCCTTCATGTCCAGTTCCCTGCCAGTAGCCCCGTTTCCTGGGGTTCCTTCCTTCATGCTGGCATCTTCCCATCCACAGTTTGACACAGTGCAGCAAGCTGCATCACTCTATAGCAAGTAACTCAGAAATTTGCTGGTAGGTCCTGGAAAACACAGGCTAGAGATGCGGACTAGCTGAATTGAATAGAGAATGCCACAGCTAAGTCACCACACAACAACAACTGATTTTACAAATAGAACAAAAACCTGCAAAAAGGGTTCTGCTCCAGGAGACACATGGCCTTCACAACCTAAGCACTGGTCTGTTCTGAAGAGCTTGCACACATGGCGCCCAAAGAAAACCTCCTAAATCCACTTTCTTTGTCAGAAAGCATTGCTCTGCTGTTATTCTACACAGATCTTCTTGCAATTAAATGACACTGCTGTTATTCTACACAGCTCTTCTTGCAATTAAATGACACTGAATCATTAGTGTTCCCACAGGATAATGCAGCTATTTGTACCTTAATCTGACCCTCCTTCCACTTACTCTATTGTAAAAAGCTTTCTCTACATTACTCGTTACAAGCACTATCCCAGACCTAAGCCATTTAATTATAGAGGGAATGTATTGCTCAGTATGACCCCCACAGGCTACTTGACTGTTCCCAGGTACTGAGATGACTGCAACTGAAATATTTATTTAACACAAAAGCTTTATGTTTAGTTGGAAATTGATCTTCAGCTTAACTAGATAGTATGTGGTGCATCCATACATAGATCTCCTTTAAATCTTTTTGCATGCCAGGCATGCAGAAATAATACTTGGAAATGTAATTTTCAGATTTTGTGGGACTTCAAGGTGAACAGGAACAAGTACTATTGTCTTGTCACCCTCCACGTCTAGGTTAAACACTTTATCTCAGTTACCAGCTGTATGCAAACAGCATCAGGTCAATGCAGCAGTTCTGCATGGCATCTTATCAATTACACATTGTTGCCAAACACACAGCAGTTCTTGAAGTCTGAAGTATGAAACACAAAAACAGAGGATGTGTACCTCCAGAGCTACAGTGTGTAATATATGCATAATATAAGGATTTTCTCTCTGAAACTGTGGCTTTTTCACTTTTAATTTTCTCCTATAGTTTTTAATTAAGTTATATGATTAAAACAGAGACAATGGAGACAACACTGAAGAATTAGTGCAGATGAGTTACAAAGGAGTTGCTGCCTACAGTAAACTTCAGGTTTACCCTCAGAAAGCATTTGCACAGATTTCCATTTTCCTATGTCTGCACCTCTACATGAGCTGTAATACATGTGCACCTGTGCCTGAGCTTGGGAGTCAGCACATGTCATGTCATGGTGTTGTCCAAGATGGCTATACAGATGGGTGCACTAATGGGAGGCTGTGTTCCAGCACACGCCAGGGGCTGCTCACCATTTGGTCTTTCACTCCACTACTTTCAACATCATGTGATAGGATATCACTGATGGTAACATTAATGCATAATAGAATTGTCCTAGGTTGGAAAGATCACTAGGAAATGCTTTACAGAGAGTCTCATGACAGTCATTGGGTTTTGGGAACTGATCTATTAAAAAAATCTGTTTCAGTTTTCAATATCCCAGCATATCCTGCAAGGCATACCAGTTTCAGAGTCTTGTACTGCATCAATATCAACATAAACAAAGCTTTGTGGTTGTTTTTTTTTTTCTTTCCCTCTCCCCCCAGTCATCTTTAGGATGAAAATCTGTTTTGGAAATCATACCATAGAATCATAGAATGACCTGGGTTGAAGAGCATCTCAACAGTCAAGTAGTTTTAACCCCCTGCTGTGTGCAGGGTCGCCAACCACCAGACCAGGCTGCCCAGAGCCACATCCAGCCTGTCTTTGAATGCCTCCAGGGATGGGGCATCCAAACCTCCTTGGGCAACCTGTTCACACAGAGGGCAGTGACACAGTGGAAAACTTCCTCCTAATATCCAAACTAAACTTCCTGTCTCCATTTAAAACCACTCCCCCTTGTCCAATCACTATCCACCCTTGTAAATAGGCATTCCCTTTCCTGTTTATGTGCTCCCTTCGAGTACTTGAAGGCCACAATGAGGTCTCCCTGGAGTCTTCTCTCTTCCAAGCTAAACAAGCTCAGTTCCTGCAACCTTTCCTCATAGGAAAGGTGCTCCAGCCCTCTGATCATCAAAATCAATTTAACCAAATGCTGTTGTGTTTGCAGCCCTGGATTTTTGAATATCAACAGTTAGGTCATGAATAGTTTTTAAAATTCATTATCACAATGAGAAATCCAAAGCCAACTTTTTGATTGATATTGATTAATGGAACAACTTTATAGCTATATATTTAATTTTGAGGCTAGTGACATAAAATGTTATAAGCACTACATATGCCTGAATTAAAGTTTCATTTTAGGTAGCGTCAGTCCCTAAAACACTGCTCTGTCTCCTTCAATCGCACTTTACAAGTTCAAACATCAGTTTGGCTCCAGCACAGCACACTTATCAAGCTCAAATGGATGGGTCTAAAAAGACCTCCAAACTCCTATAGGAAAACGGTTTCATGCTTGCAAACACTGAATGTAAGGGTACATTTAAGTTATTAATATTAAACTCATAATTCTTGGATACCAATATTGCACATTGATTTTGATATTATTTATTAATATAAAGCACTTCTCACTGCTTTTCCCTCTATCATCAGAATTATAACATCTAGGCTTGAATGTTTTAGGTTTAACTTAGATGTCAAAAATGGATGAGCACCACATGAATAATCAAACATGCAAAACAGGAAACGGAAGGGCTAAACGCAGTATACAGCAATACAAACACAGATGAAGCACAACTGTGATGTGGGTGCCCGACCTACCATTTTCTGTTACACTCTGTACTGCTTGCAGAGCAAATGAATGGAGATGTATTCAGGGACACAGTGCCCAACCCAATCCACATGCTTGTTTCGGTTTTCAAGACCATTTCCAGTGAGAGTAATCTAAGACACCTCTAAATTATTCACAGTGACCAGCCCTGCACATGACTGACAGACCATTGGTAAGCAGCCTACCTTTGCAGGCTTCCCACAGCTATACAGGAAGGTCTCTGGGATGGGTCAGCAGGACCATCACATTCTTCTAGTCAGTTCACCAGGACCATCACGTTCTTCCAGTCAGTTGCACAGTGAATTCAGAGGAAACAGGTTTTCTTCCTGCATAATGAGAGTTATAAAAATAGTTACGCATTTCACACATCAAAGTACTGGGAAGTATCGTATTTCTCAGTGGAAAAAAAAAAAAAAAGAACAAAGAGTACTTGCTTTTGTTCTTCCATCAAGAAAGAGCAGCTTTATAAATCCATTTCGCCATTATTTGGAACAAACCCAGACACATAATCGTATATATAAATTCACCTTTGAGTCAGCGTCTCGTGTTTCAGCACTTCTAGTCACAGCAACTTTCAGAACAGTACATTACCCATATGCTTCATATATATCACTTACCTTCTCAGTAAGTCATGAGATGAATGCTAAAATCCAGAATGCAATCTCAATCATTCCTTGGCTTTTTTAGCAAATCTTATTCATAATGTTAGTAAAAAATGTATTTTAGTATGATAGCAAGAGTTATTTCATAATTAAAACGAAAAATTATTGAAATGAGGAAGATTATCAAGTGAGGACCGCTTGCAGTATTCACATAGGAATCTCTAAACTAATGGTAGAAAACAAAATATATGCAAACATAATAAAGAATAAACTCTCTTTACTGAAAATTGTATGCAGTGAGAGAAAGAGGTATAAAAGCATCAGAGATTCAAAATGGTGCTTTTGTTTCAAGACATAGTGTGTGTTGGTTCTTTTGTTTATTGAGTGTCATCATCATCCTGTCTCCACTCCCAGGAAATAGTTTCAGGATGAGGCCTCCAATAGAACAGATTTACTTAAGCACATTTGCTCAGCAGATAGAACAAAATGGAGGCTGCCCAGGACTGATAATGAATGCATAGCGTAATCGTTATCCTTGCGAGCTCGTTATTCAGTGTCATCCTTTGAACTTTTTTTCAGATTAATTCCTTCAGATTAAAAGAGAATAACTGACAAAGCTTACTGAACTTCCTGCAGCACACGATCGAGCTCCTTTACTTCCATAATGCTCAACTAACTAGCATTTTTGCCCTTCAAGGCCTGCTGCCTGCCACTTTAAGCATGTAGACTATGCCTGCATAACTGTATGTCTCAAGCACGTCTCAAACCAAACAATGACATTCAACCCTAAGTCACCTTCATATCCCACTGATATGATGCCCCCCCTCATAAATATTACAGGAACAAAATTTAGGTCACAATGAAAAATATTAAATGAGACAGCAAAATGATTTGAATATCCATAGCCTGTACAGACCTTCCGAATCGCTGCTTAATGACTTAAGCATACTTTTCAAACTGCATTCTTATTCAAAAATCATCTGCTTCACACTCATAGCTTGTCTCTTTCATTATCTGCTTCAAAGCATCACATTATAAACCAGACCAGTTCTGTTAATGCTTTATTGACAGAAAATGCTTTATGCTTGGTGTTTCATGTCTTCCAGAGGTCAGGAAGGAAGGAGGATTTGCTGCATTTCCAAGGAATCCGGCCGATGACGGTTGTAAATGTTAATAACTAGATGAAAAGTTATACCTGCCCTTGCTGAGGGTTCTTAATGTAATCGCCTTTCTTCCTTCCATTAGGTTAGAGAGAAAATTAATGCTATAACTCATCTGAATAGGAACCTCAGGAAAGCTGTCAATTTGCAGCTTGTGACTGAGCTCAGAGGATGCCAGTTTTGAATTGGTTGTGCTCTTCCAGCCCAGACTCTTTTGACTTTGAGATTTTGCATGAAGCGAAGCTGCTTTTCCAAGGTGCATTTTATAGATTAAACAGGGAAGTGAATCTGAGGTGTGTGATCTAAGTCAGCATAGCTCACATTTTTAAATGTGTCTGCCTCGGTTGTCCAAGAGGAGTTTGTTCATCACGTCATTCCTTTGGCAATGATTCTTATTTCCTATCCTGCTTCTATTGATAAGGAACTTAAAAACCAGAATAGCAGTAAATTGTATAAATAAACTAGAATTGTTCATTTCACCTGTATTATACTTTGTGGGATAAACATGAGTATAAGAAAATAATTTCTCCCAGCATTTAACCACTTAGAAGTGCTCTTTTAGTACAAGAGGCAAGTATCATATGAGTGGTTTAAGACCAGAAACAAAGATCAGTTTCCCAGTAAAGGTTCACTCAGAACTCAAAAAGACAGAGATGCCTTCAGAAGGAGCACCTAATCCTCACACCACACACCTGAGCAGCAAAAGCCTTCTACAGATTTTAGGAGGAGGCAAACCAGTCAGGAGCTGAGCTGCCAGCTGTGTAGCAGAGCACCTGCCAAGCAGCTGTTCCCTCTTTCCCAACACTATTTGTAAGCAGGCAATTTCATCTTATGTTATTTTTGGTTAACACTCTAATTCCACAAAATATATATACTTAGTTCTTATTCACAGAAACAAATCTTCAGTATAGAACTTTTATTTTAAATTCTCTGAAATAGATTTAATAAAATTACCAGATTGTTTTAATATCACTTTGGAAAGTTTGCTATCTCAAGTAGCCAAGAAACATTAAGAAGTTTGGTTTCCAAATGTAATCTCTAAGGGGGACCCGCTGCCATAACCATTTCTTGCATGGTTAGATTCTGCTGCCAGCTCCAGATGTTTTGCATCACTTTGACAGAGAAACTCTTTGTTTTGTTCTTAATTTCAGGTAGATATTGGAGATAGATATTTGCAGTGTCAATGATGATGATCTAAACTGCCTCTTCTGATCAGGTTTATTTCATGACCCATCTCAAATGTGAAGTTTTGATCACCACTCCCAGAACTGACACCAACAAGGGAAACAATAATTTCATAGCTTAACAAGGAATTGTTATTTGTGATGTTTGTGGGACTCCTGGACACCACAGGATATTATAGAGCTTCAGTACTGGGCAACAGAACTTTGGAAGAACACTCCAGAGACAGCACTAACATTTTAGGCTGTAGTAGACCAAGTCTTTCATTTTTCTGCATAGTGGAAATAATGTACAGCAACTTCTCCCCTATCCAATGGCCAGTGGTTACAAAACAACCAAATATGTTAGCTTTCTTTTAGTTAGCACTAACATTTTACAATAGTTCATTAGTGGTACCTCTTCCATTTTATTCACAGAAAAACTCCAAAAAGAAAAAAAAAAAACCAAAACAAAACAGATTTTGGAGAAGAGGATGAGTAATTTAGTGGGTTGTATTCAGTTAGTGAATAAAGATATCCTTGCTGAGAAAAACATGTTTTCTCTGTTTATTCTTCAGTTGATGATTGAAAACGTCTTTTAAATATTGTTATTGTACAAGTACAAGCAGGGAGACAGGAAGGGGAAGAGGTGATATAGTTAATTAGACTTGTGGACACGCAAGCAAACCACAAAGTGAGAGCTATTCAGGCACACTAACCTTCTGTCCGCCCTCCAGTCCTCACTGCCCACTTAGGTCTAAATGCTGGTCTATACTACGCATTAACCTCTTTGTTTGCAGTGTTTGACTAAATACCATGCTGTGTATGACAGGTTGCCTGGCAACTTAAATTCATTTAACAAAATTTAATTTCCTTTATATTATTATTTTTATTCCATAACACACAGGGCCAAGTAAGAATTCTTATATTTTGTTACCAAGAAGGCATGACATTTGGTAAAGCTTTCAGTTGGAACAAACATAACAGCAACTCAAAAAAGGAAAGGAGGGAGGAAGGCACATTAATAGACCAACATTTTGACCCAGCTTTAAGTTACAGCTAAGCGATCAAATGTCACGGTATGCTGATTATTTAATCAGCCCACATCTTCTCTGCTGTTCATGTATTATTCTATCAGTTGAGCACCATCTGCCCTGACAGAAAAATGCTCCTACAGTGTACAGAATGTTTAGGTGGCACATAACTACCACTGCAGTTGTGAACATAGGAAAGCCCGACGAGCTTGGGGACACTCAGAGCAGCTGTAAGGTGAAGAGATAACTCCCATCTCAAGCAGGAGAAAACAGCTTTGTGAATGACAGTCAGGCAATGTACTCAAGAGAAAGAAAATCAGAAATTTTGTTTAATAAGTGCAGGACATCAGTGGGTTTTATCATAAATAGATGAAAAGAAGTGTAAAGGCTCACTAAGTGTAATAAACAACATAGAGCTCATACCAAAGGGAGATAATGTTATTTGACTACTTTTTTGTTTTGGTTTGGTTTTTTCCCCCCCCACTATTACAATACACAGAAAATTATGAAACTTCATCCTAAATTGCTGAAGTTAGATATGAAGCACAGTTGGCCTCCTCATCGTTTTCCAACCAAATATTGCCTGTTATGGAATCCTGGCCAGCACTCCAAGTAAGTAGGTAGAAACATTGCATATGCTGTAAGAAGAAAACAAGCACTAAGGCAGCCAAAATTTCTTTAGGCATTGTTTAGGAACAATTTCTGGAAGAAAACATCTCTAGTTGATAGCTCAGTTACTAAACCTTGATCTGTTGCCTGGTGCTCTTTAGTCTTGCAGGCTGATACAGAGCACATAAACCCAAATCCAGAGTGGCACCCTGAATACTGCTAAAGAACTGTCAGTAAAGCATGGACAGGTCCACCCACCAGGATGAAAAACCACACCCTGGCAGCTCTGTCGTCCTTTTACTGAATTCCTTGGAGAGGAACCAGGAATTTCCAGTGGGACTGGAACTGGGCCCAGTGTGCCACACTCTCATAAAGTACAACTGCCTACTGGTTAAACAATGCCAAGGGTGTCTCAGCCAGATGCTTGTTTACTGATTACTGAGAAAGGAAAAAATGCTCACGTGCTACTGCTAGGGTTTACAGGATTGGCCATATTAATTACAAATTAAGCAATCACAAAATAGAGATGAGCCATGAAATTTGGTTTGGCTGCAGTTCCGTACATTCAGTATATGAAAAAATAACAGTATAGGAATAACCATAGGTATTGGATGAAGAAAAAAATCTGTATTAAGTTATTTCATTATAGGTATTTATGTGTTAATGGAGATAGTTCTTCTTCTGTTATACAGAATAACAGACTATAAAATTGCTTAGGTAACATAAGTGCTTTCTATAGCAATGTATGTGCTGACTCAGAACAGCCCCATCACACCTCAGCAGGAGGAGCAAAGTAGGTCCAGAGGGCTGGCTAAGGGACCAGCAAGGCCCAGGATCTCACAAACGAATACTTGAGATGTAGTCCAAGGAAAAAAACAGGAAAAAAAAAAAAAAAAAAAAAAAAAAAAAAAGAGTGTTTCTTCCTGTGGATGTGTATAGAGCAGCAGATATTTCCAGGCTAAGAATACCATCTTGACTTTATCCTAGTGGAAGTTACTTTTTTCCCCCCCCAATTCTTTCTTCCAGGTCATTCTTTGAATTCATACAGTGTAATAGAGAAGTCCTAGTCCAAAGCAAGAGAGAATATGCTTCTGTAGACACAGAAACAAAGGAAAAATAAATCTGCTTACCCTTAGAAGACCTCAGGTATGCAGGAATCTCCAGCACAACACCCTTGCTTCCACTGCCAACCCTTAAATGAAGTCTGGAAAGGAGTGGATCCTGACTCCACTAGGTGCAATCACTCAGGCACATTGCTTGCACCCGAGCTCCCCTGGATTGGTCCTGCCTTCCTACCAGGTGCTCAATCACTGCTTTAAGCCATGACTTAGCATTTCTGCTACAGTAGACAAACATGCTTCTTTGACCAGCGCTAGTTATCTGTAAAACCATTAAAAGACTTGCTTGAGAACAGCCTATAATAGAAAGTTGTGACAGCTGCCCTCCAGGTATATTACCCACGTAGTCTACCATCAAATCTTTTCTTCATGACTTTAAGTACTTTCCTTGCTTTTCTAATAGGAATATTGTGCCACAGCATCACAGATCTGCAAATCAAGTTAGAGAACATCAACGTTCTCTGGCTACTCATTCCTAAAAACAAATGAGCTTCATTTGATATAGTTTTTGAAGTTTTGATCTGATGTGAACTGTGTTATAAAACTCTAACTTGGCTTCACCCCCAAATCCACGCTCTTCTTAAAGAGAAGCTTTGCTTCCCACTTTTCCCAGCCTGCTGGTACCTTGCCTGTCCACAACCAGCTTTCAGAAATTCCAACCGGAACTCCTGAGATTGCTTTTGACAATCCCCTGTGCATGCAGAGCTGCAGACAGTCAGGCCTGTCTCATCTTAAAACAGTTGTCTCAAGCCTTCCCCAGGTTGTTCTCTCCCTATCTTAGGCTCACCTTATTCCTTTGCTGATCATGTTAGCTGCACAAGTCATCTGTTCCCTGTAATTCTTTTTCAGTGAGGACAAATGCAGAAGAAGCACCAGATGCCCAGTTCCTCAATATCATCTGTAACAGGCTCTTCCTCTTCACTGAGAAGCAGGCCAGACCTTTTCCTGGTCTTCCTGTTACTAATGAGATAATGGCTTTTTGTTGTAGCAGAAATCTAGTAATTGCCATGAATGAAAAATGGCAAATAGTTCTTAAAAGACTTCTAAGAGCTGATTTCAAGGGAAGTTACTTCTTGTGGCCTTCGGCTCAATTAAAGAAGCATTGCAAGATGATCAAAGCAAGGGAAGTGCAAAACAATTGTGTCACTCTGATGGGTCTCCCTCAAAACTAGGTAGGAAATGAAAAAAGAAGATGGTCAATGCAGCCACATTTCCATTTCCTTCCTCCCACAGACTGACCACAGACCAAAAAAAAATCCCTGGAACACAGAGCCTGTGCCAAAAGAAAATCCAAAAGAATTTGCTATAAAGGTGGGAGAACAAAACTTTCCTGACCTTTTCCTGATGCCAGTGAGATGCTTCTTCCCAGCAGAAGCAAGCTGCTACCCGCCATGCCTGCTGTCAGCTGGAGGAACAGATGGCTCTGTGCTTCAGTTCTAACTGCTCGCTCAGCCACACAGCACAAATTGCATTAACTGCCTCACAGTGCGAGCAAAGAGCTGCATACTCCTCACATCCTAGCTGTGAATCACTAAGGCTTACCATTATTCCCGTGCGACAGGTCAGTCAGGAACCTACCTGTGTGGAAAAAGGAAAGGGGAAGCAGGAGCACAGCACAGGGGAATGCCTGAATGCCCTACAGGTAACTGCGGGTGCTAAAGAGCTGAGGTGTCCCTGGTTTGGTTTTTAAATGGTTTCCTATGTACAGTGCCTGTATGGGAACTGCTGAGTCACGGCCTGAACCTCTGATTGATCACCTGAGGTGAGCCATGAGTCAGCCAGAGGAGCTGAATGCCTGAATTTAACAAGGCTTTGTATCTTGAAACTGGGAAGAAAATAAAATCCTACTCTGATAAGAGCTAAAGGCACTGAAACACGTTACCCCACATACCTCTGTTTTGATGCTTCTTGTGTGAGTTGGGCTCCTCATATATGTTTACCTCAGTATCACCCACAATGTGAGCGTCTGAGAAGTTTGTGCAGAAGATGAGTCCTGGCAGAGTTCCGGTTTAAGAGACTGCTCTAAGCCTTGCAAAACAAAATGATTTATGAGATTTATTTTGCTGAAAAGTCCAAAAGCTTTGCTTGGAAATGGAAGGCATCAGCATTCTTCCCACTGAGGACATTCAGCCTTAGTTACATTCCTTTTGGTTAAAGAAGGTTTGGCAAATTCCCATGCAAGAGAAGACACTTCAGATTACACATTTTCACTTGGTTTGATCACTTCTCTGCTGCATACTAAATTAGTTTTCATTAGTTCAACAATTTCAGTAGAACACAATACAGTGAAAGTACAACCCTCAGCCTCCCACAGGCTGCTGGGACTCCTGCTGCAATGCACACAAGTCTTGCTGCTCCCCCTTCCCTCACTTCTGAGGAAGCAGGAACACTGTGTTTTTGCCACCTGGGGCAGAATTTCTATATTGTAATGCATTGTAAAATTCTGTTTGAGCTCCTGCTGCATAAAAACACATAAAACAACTAAGGGAAAACGAAAAGAAAAACACTATCTTATACAAATCTAGACCCACCTGCTATGCTGTAAGCACTGCTTGCTCCACCCCAAATGCATGAATTGACTGCCAGTCTCATTATTGTATATAGGTAACAGCTGATGGCAGTTCATTTGTTCTACTCAAACTTGGTGGAGGCTCTGACTGCATCTTTATCTCCTGTGCTGACTTCTGACCCTATATGACCAGAGAAGAGAGAACCTCTGCTGTTTTCCTGTTAAGCATGCACCAGTGAAAGAATACTTGATTAATACTTGATTTGATGCCCATTAAGCATTTCCACCTGTAACAGGCATTAACTCAGATACTGGTTTACTACTCCAGCCCTTCTCCCTGTTTTAGCTGCTCCTTTTTAAAAAAAAAAACTTTTCAAAATGCGGAAGAGAAACCAGAGCTGAGTTACAAAGCAACCTAAGAGACAGGAGGCAGCAGCAGGAGGCTGTGCTCTGTGCCATGGATGTTCCCGCCCTTGGGGAGGCTGACAGGCAGTGAGGCACACCTCAAGCTGCAGGCCTTGCTCCCTTCTCACCAACAGCAGCTAGATGTCGGCCATGTTTTTTAAGTGTGCCTCCCCCCACCACATTCTCCCTTTGTCAGAGCGAGAGGGGCTTTAAAACGTGCTGCTAGAATCTATGTTAGCAGCATCTTTTAGATTTATGCAGGTATCAGTGGAAAGGGCTTGACCCAGGAAATGTAATTCTTGCGTGCTGTGTGTGGCATTAAGTGTGATTGAGCTGTTTTGCCTCAAAGACCACAGCCAAGCATCTCCTTTCCACTGCAGTGACAGAATTACCTCTCTGAGGTTATCACTGCTGCTCTGCACATTGTTTTTCCTTGATCTCTGTCGCCTCCTTTACTGAAGATCCCTGCAGCAATTTTACATAATCACATATGTATTTCTTAAGCACCACGCAACGTTACAACCACTCTGCTGCCTCCATTTCAGGTACCCACCAGCACCAGGATGTCCAGTGAAACAAACACAGCCACCCACCATAAGCACAACTGAATTTAATGGTTAATTAAAATGTAAACAGCTGGGGGCTAATTAATTACCCTCTACCATCAAGCTCAGTGCAGAGAATGAAATTTAAGTTGAGGAGAACCAAATTACACCTTGTATCCAGTGTAGGCAAAGCATCCCACCGACTGGGATTAAAGCCAGGCTATGGCAGCACAAACCAACTCTGTGCTGTGCCTTTGAGCTAAGCAGCAGCCCAGGGGGCTCTGAGCAGAGCCATATGGTGAAGAGAGGGGTCCTGTGCTGCGTAGGCCCCTGGGCAGCAGTGCTACCCTGTGCTCTTCCCACACTTCTCGCCTTGCACAGCTTCCTCTTACACCCACTGTGTGTGCTTTGTGGGCCAGCTTCTGCAAAGCAAGCTCTTTCATCAACCTGGCAACCAAGTGCAAATCAAACGTCCCCTGGAGAGGAACTCCTGGGGCCAAGGCCACAAGAGCATGACTAACACAGAGCTTAGCAATCCTGGCAGCGTGGGGCAGCACAGCTGTAAAGTAATTGCTAATTCTCCTGTTGTTAACAAGAGTGCTCCAGTTTCTCCCTCCTGTGATTTGTCCCATGTCTCCCAATGGCTGCTATGAAGCTAACAATCTGCCTCCTTACAGCCAGTTTCCCTGCTCTACAGAAAAATTGTCCTTAAGTCACCTTTCCCTCCCTTAGTCACATTAATACAGCCGTGCGCTGGCTCCTATCCTAGGATCACATTTTCATTATAATAAAAAAAATATACAGTGCCTTTTTGTCATCTTTGAAGAGAGTAACAAAACACAGCAAACCTATTATCCTGATTAAATTTTACCAATGAAGAAGAGATCCATTATGAAATTAGCTCATCTACTGAAAGAACATTCCTATAGAGGCAGGTATTTAAATGCATTTCTCTTGGCCACATTACTAGGAGTTCTTGAGATGATGAAAAAGAATTCTTGTTAAACATTTTAATCTCAATTCATTTTCACCCTTCAGTCTGAATTCCCAAGAGCTGCTAACACTTTGGCACTGCCATGTGAATGGCTGGAGTGCCTTCTGCCTGCTGCCCCGTCCATTAGCTCTCACTGAGACACCACGACTTCCCCAAACAAACTCAGGGTTTGCTTTTCATGCTCAGAGATCCTCTTGAAATGTTGACAAAAAAGGATTTTTAAGAAACATCGTACTTGGTTTCAACACTGTACTTACTTAGAAATGCAGTGTTGAAACCAAAACAAACAAGAGTTTTAAATTTTCATTTCTCCAGGCAGGGTAATTAGATGACACTGGTGGATTCTTGGGAAATACTTGCAATGCTGAGATCAACTGCACTCAAGGAACAAAATAAAAAGGTAGAACATTCTGTAAGACGGCATCTTTTCTTATTTCGGGTATGTCAAAAATTAAAAACAAGCAAACAAATCCCAGATTAGATATTCCATTTCTAACATAACCAGGAGTGCCCACGGGAATGAACCAGGCTCAGAGCCTGGCTTGCTATCACCAATTCTGTTTTGTACCAGAAGATACCTCTCTGCCTCAGTCAGAGCCAGCAACTGCTCCAGCAATTATAGCTTTAGTATCAGTGAATACGCATCAAGGAAAGGGCAAATTACAGGGCTTGCCCCTTCATTGCAACTCACTGTATTTGGAGCCACTCTGGGACAGATTGCTTTGCAGAGCCCTGCCATGAACTGCACCAGGGAATTGTTCAGAATAATATAAAAAGAGGGCAAAGGAGGAGTTTTAAAGATGACAAAATGCTACACCTGGTTCACCACAGTTCTACAATCAAGTAGTGCAATAGCTGAGCTGTGGGAACCTCACAGCACAAGGGTAGGAAGAAGCACTTGGGAATGGCAACTCCTTTAAACCAGTGCAGAGACAGAGGCCCCTGCACCAACAAACGCTCAGTCTGCAGGCGTTGCCTCCTGGCAGAATTTCCAGCCTTGGCTTAAAGGTTCCCTACTATAGCACGTGAACTTGTGCCAGGGCAGAACAGCCTCCTGCACGAGCATTCCAAGGACAATCTCACATAAAATGTGTGACTGCATTGAAGAGCACCTTCAGAAGGCAGTAAGGAGGTATTTCTTTGGTAGTTTGGAAATCAGTGAATTACGATTGGTAATCAACAAAATATGCACAGTTTGCCCACACATTTCAAATTTCAAAGCATACTGCTCTTGGGAACAAAGCAGATAAGCAACAAAAATCACGAGGGTCTCTAACTACAATTTGGCCATACTTCCAACAAACTGCCATGCTGTTAGCTTCAGTGGGGGCAGAAAACTCCTCACTAAGGCTTTGGAATGCAACTCTTGCTGTTTCTTTAAACAGTTGCTGTGCTGCACCAACTTATCTCCCTAAGTAGCTATACCACTTTAGCTTCCTTGGAGGTCAGTTACTCATCAGGCTAAGCACATCCAGAGTAGGAAGAAAATGCCTTAATCCTGTTCTGTGTGCTTGCTTTTATACACACATCCACAACTCTCCCACACGCAACAGGAATCCTCATTTGCTGCTCTGGCTGCCCATGCTGCACAGCTGCAGATGTCCACGAGGAGGACTTGGGCTCTTACTTCCTGTGTGTTACAGCGGAGGTACTTCTCAGAAATCCTAAATTAAAAGGTAAAACAAGAAACCATGTGGATTTATTTGCACATCTGCTGAATGATTTCAGGACTTCAATTAATGATGTTAAGTTTCTCTGAGAAATACAGGAAGCAAAAATGTGATAAAAATTGGCTAAAATTAAGTGCCTGTGCATTTACCTGAGGGAATTTATTTTACATTAGCATGATTATTAACAACAACAACAACAAAAGAGGCAGCACCATAACACTTTCCTGGTATGCACAAACAACTACTGGTCTATAAAACAGCATCGGCCTTCATACCCAGGGACAATTTTTAATTTAGATTAAAGGAAAAAGTTTCCTTTAATAACAGAAGAAGAGTCTGCTCTATCAGAAAATGAAATGAAGCAATTCAATCGAGGGGTGTTTATCGAACCACCAATCTTTACTGACCAGGGATTTTTTCAATATGTAACAACTCTTGATTTTCTTTATATTCAGAAGAAACCTTGCAATCCATGCTTTCTTGAATGACAGCCTCTGTTTCTTGTTGGACAGAAACTTGGATACAAAAAGTAACACTGTATGAACAGAATACTTAGCAAAAGCGACCAAAAAGTTTAAAACGCTTTTTAGAAGTAACATCAAAAAATACATTAGGAGTAAAATCCAGGTCCATCCAATTGTCTTGCCACTTATTCATTTTCTCCTGTAACAAAGAGGTGCACATTTTTCTTGGACTGTAGCATTTGAGCAGTGCGATCTATGCCAACCACTGCAGCCAATTTCTGAGCATCGTACTTGGAATAGAGCACAGTGCACGTCCAAGTAGCATCCACTCCACTGTCAGTGGCCTTCATCATGTTACACAACTCGCTGTAGAAGTGGGAGTAGGTTGGTAACTCGTAGAAAACGAGGTTCCTAATGCCTTTTATTGTGTACCTGTAGCAGGAGGGGAGAAGAGTAACTTTGTTGCCAATTTTTATGAAGTGTGCATGTTAAAATATCAATCCTATCTCAGTTTATCCATTTCAATGCTGTGGCTCAACTCTGCAAACCCTGCATCTTGGAGTAAACTTGCTACAGATGTGGGATTAAGGGAGGTCAAATGCTGCCAGGCATCATGACTTCCTCTGAAGTACCAGCCACTATCAATTTCTGCAGTATTCAGCCTCTTTGGCTAAGATCTTAAGTGAAGCCTGATCATTTTGGCTTCATATTCAAGTTTCACATCCATGAAACCTTTTCTATTTGCCTCAACATCTTCACCTAATATAAGAAAAAAATGTTCAATCAGGAACTTCCAAATGGCTCTTGTCAGGATGCGGCAAATTTTCCAGGTGCCTCAGCATGCTATACTGCCTTATCAAACTAATTATACACCCTTTCCCAGAATTTTATGTAGTTACAGTGGCACAGATGAATGCCAGTAAAGGGAACAATTAATCCAATTTCACAGGATATATAATTCCATCCTGACATCAGTGGACTCGGCAGCACTTACCTCCTGAACACAGCCCCATGCACACCAAAGCATTCAGAGCTCTGCAAGGGAACTGTGGCAACATGCAGAAGTTTTAAATTAAATTTTTTTAAGGAAAAAAAAGAAGTCGTCAGCGAGATCCAACAGGTTCAAAAAGCAGTGAAGCCCACCTGTGATTAAGGCCACTATACTTTCAGAACAGTATACATGCAACTCAGAGGAAAACAGGCCACAATTTACCTTTTGTAGAAGTGGAAGCGCTCGGTGAGCAGTAAGAACTGCTTCTCTCCCTTGAGGAAGGACCGCCTCGCTCTGCAGATGCCAGCCTTTTTAGTGTATTCACAAATGTGGGTAAAATTCAGCTCCTCTTTCTTGAAGTAATTTCGAAGTCGCACATAGTCAAAATATGATGGAACATAAATGAGCGTGTGTGACATGATGGCGTCGCGGTACTCGGGCAAAACCTTGTCGACGAAAAACTGAAACCTAAGTTAAGAAAACATGTATGCTTTAGTCAGAATAACACCTGGCTTTCATGACCTCGCACAGGAATATCATCAGACACAACAGACTGCTGAAGGTTTTAACTATGCCTTTCCTTCTTTAACTTCTTAGGATTCTACACCGGTAGAAGATAAAGGGTCAAGGCTTCACCAGTTCCACACAGATATCACAGAAATTGGTATTGTTCTCCTATGTTTCATTATCCAGTGCCTCCGGCAAGGAGAAATTTAGCATTCCTCTGACTCTGTGCAGGGCCTAGCCCACACCAGAAGACTAATGAAGACTTCTACTGCGAAATCCCACTGGCCCTATGTTCTGTAGGAAGCAGTAAACTCCACTGAATCTGAAATTGCAGTCACGAGGGCATAGCAAAATAGTCTGGAACACAGAGTACCTCGTATCTATTACAGAAGTTAAACTTTCAGCTTCTATCCTTCGGAAAACGTGAGGGAGCTGGACCACAACACGGCTAATGGAGCCGCTCAGCGGCACGTTGCGGACAGCCACCTGCAGGAACAAAGCAGGATGGTTTAAGGAAGTAGCATCTCAAAGGCAGCCCCTCTCCAGGCAGCCTTTTGCCAACAGCACACACACCTGCAAGCTGTGCTAAAGGCTTACATATAATTTACATGCATCAAATTAAGAGAAAACAAAACTTGACTGCTGCCTTGAAACAGAAGAATCAAATAAGTACTGCTGCAAGAAGAGCAGCTCTCTAAGCCTTTGGCACAGCATTAGAAGTCATCATGCAGCACTGTGGAGATCCAGACAGAAACATTTAGGGTAATAGAAATTACTGCCACACAGATAATTTTACAACTGAATTATGGAATTTTTCCAGGCTGGCTTCTCTGTTCCTTTCCCCCTTCATTATGCCTAAAGAAGGCCTTAGCTCTGACATGAACTCACCTGCCCCATATAATTGAAGCAGTGTTTGTTGAAGATAGAGTTAATCTGGGGATCTTGAAGAGCACTGAACAGCAGCGTCTGGCGGTAGTACTTGGACCAGTTATGGAGGTTTGGCATTCGCACTCGGGAAAAGTCTACCCCATGGGAATCCAAAGGCAGCAGGTTAATGTGCTTCATCAGGTGCTGCACAGACACAGAAACATACTGTTGCAGATTGAAGTAATTGCACCCCGACTGCAGAGAGCATTCACTACAGCAAGAAAGTGGACAAGGAAGAGCAAGATAGCACAGAATATAAAAGCAGTGATCGCCCAAGACACAGCTGCCTGGGATTTATTGACCCCATCAAGAGTAATTCACCTAATTTCATTCCACAGGACTCAAAACTGCCATCTCCTCAGTCATCAATAACAACAGCCTTTGCTTCTAGTCCTCTCCCATGGGGGAAGCCTAATGGATTTGTTTGTATATACTGACGTCAGCAGGTCCAAGGTTTCTGAGCTAGAAGCAGCTGAACTGCTGTTCCCACTGCATGCAGGGGCAGCCTGGGTGCAAGTCAAGGAATCCACCTGATTTTGGCCTCACTGAACAATGCCTAGGACTGGTACTGCTGTTGCTGCACCACAGACAGATGCACTCAAACAAAACAGAACAAAACAAAACAAAGAAAACGGGCTGCGGGACACTCCAGGAGCATCATGTAGGCTCATAAGCCAGCATTCCCCAGGACTTCCCAGGAAATAGGACACCTCCGGGCTCATTCAACACGTACAGTAATGCCAGGCTGCCAAAATGATAGGCTCAGATTCCTCAAAGGTGTTTCTGTATGAAATACACAAACAAAAACAACCCCAAACCCCAAGTTTTCATAGTTTTTGAAAACTTCTATGAACCTACAGCCATAAAACATGGCTATTGCCACGTACTGTCGGCAATTCTAAATTCATTATACATGCAAGATAAATCTGTTTCACTTAGGGCATGACTAATGCTTGGCATCTCTACTGTCAGCGGCAACAAGCACCAGTGCCCACTGCTTTCTGAAGGAACCTCAGTGAGGTTGGATAAATTCCTCACACAGCTGTGATCTGAGAAACTGTGCAGTCAGACAACTGGCAGATTTTCTCCCAGAGGTGATTAAAGGAACCATCACCATGTCATTCCTCATTCTGCAAAATAATTAGAGCTGTTTAAAAAAAGAAAAAAAGAAAAGCCATTCCCCCCCCCCCAAAAAAAGAAAAAAAGCCAGCCAACCAAAAATGTACCAAAAAACCCAACCCTACAACCAAACTATGATGAAATACAAGAATAAAGTACAAAATCATAGAATCATAGAATGGCCTGGGTTGAAAAGCACCTCAACAATCATGTAGTTTCAACCCCCCCCGCTATGTGCAGGGTCGCCAACCACCAGACCAGGCTGCCCAGAGCCACATCCAGCCCAGTCCTGAATGCCTCCAGGGATGGGGCATCCACAACCTCCCTGGACAACCTGTTCCAGTGCATCACCACCCTCTGTGTGAAAAACTTCCATCTTATATCCAAATTCTAAGATTTACAGAGAACAGGTACTGAATACTACCAAAAGCTGAAGGAAAATTACTTGTAGTAAAAGGAAATTAATATTGGTGGATGAAAAAAAAGCAACAAATAAATGTCTAGAATAAAGTCAGTTAAAAATAGCAAAACTATTCATTCTTAAAAATAATTAGATGAACAAGACACAGTGCAACACAAAAATACAGAAACCGTACCAGAACATGTTCCCAGTTCTGCATTAGGTAAATGTCTGCCTGATCAATTATGAGCATTTCTATGGATGACAGAAAATCAAAGTCTCTCTTCTTCTCTCCCTCTGTGCCAATGATAGTCCTCATACCCAGGGGAGAGGCAATGATGATGTCTGATGAATAAAATGGTGCATACAATCTCATACTCTTTTGAAGAATCGCAACCCCTGTCAGAACACAAATAGCATTTCTTAGTCAAGGTTAAGGATCAACCATTTTCTACAAGAAGACTCTGTAACAGTAACTCCCTACATTTCTTCTCCCTTAGCACATGCTTGTGATTACAGCAGGACAAAACCAATCTGGCTGAAACTTCTCTTCCCTGACAATGTGCTTATTCACCCTTCCTCCATTTCATAAGCCTTTGGCAGATTTTCATTGTTAGAACTCTTTCAGCAGTTCTTTCTTTTCTCAGTTTTTTCATAGCTTGCATGACATTACTGAGCCAAAACACATTTCTCTTGATTTACTGTTAAAATAAAAAAAAAAAAAAGGAGGAAAGAGAGGCTAAAAAGATGAAAAAAGCAGAAGTAGAAATGATTAACTACTGCTTTCACCCTCACCTCTAGGCTTTGGTCTATGTCATTATCTACTATAGTAACAGTTATTTCAATCTGTCATGAAAGATTTAGCATGGATCTCCTGAGCGCTGATTGCTTTCATTCACAGGGTCACAGGAGATGCTACTAAAACACCAAGGACGAGTTTGATCATGTTACAAAGGCAGAAAGCATAGCCAGACCTGCACTTCTGCCAGGGAAGGTGCTACCTGGCTTCTCAAGGCACACGCTGCAATCAACCAGCTTATGCATCACCTCTAAAGATACAGAGGAAAATCAAAGAAGCAGAGGAGAAGGAGACTGTTACCTATAATTATACGGACCCAAGTTTTCTGATTTTACAATCTCGATCTGGACCACATTCAAACCACCCACTACAGGCTGTCCAACACGTGTCTCTTCAGCTTATTGCCCTGTCTGCCTGAAGCCAGCTACTCTAAGCACAGCTGAAGGCACATCAAGAATTTCACACAGGCTCCCATAGGGACATTTCCTGCTGGCTATTTTAACCTGATAATAAAATTATTTTAATAAAAGGTTAAATTTCCAAGAAGACAGCACTTATCTCAAAACATGTTGGCATATAAACATTTTAGAAATTCTAAATGTATTTGGTTTAAAACCATGAAAGGGTGGTTTTAGTAAGGCGTAACAAACGTGCCCTAAATTAGATCTTCATGCTGAAGTAACAGGATGCAAAGCACATTAGGAAGGAATAATTATGCCGCTTCTATGATTTGCTTCTGCAAGTAACAGCACCCAAAGTTTCTTCAAGCATTTCTTCACACCTAGTAAACGGATCAAGGAGACTGCACTATAGGAGAGGACTGAAAGGCAAATTATTTTGCTACAAAACATAAGATGCTCTCAGCAAGACAGATATTCACTGGGGAAGCACGAAAGATTGAGTGGGAACAACTTGCATCTTCCACTCTATCATTAAACCTCTTGGGATGCCAACATACCTCTCAAGGGACAATAATTTCAAGACCCTTTTATCTGTCAAGTCAAGTCAGAAAAAAACTCACTAAGGCAGCTCCAGTAACCAAGTTAATTCTTTGCACACTGAGTTACTAAAACAGCTTGAAATTACTATGAAATAGTCTTAAATTTGCTGTTTGTCCAACAGTCCAAATTGCTGGCCGTTCCTTAGCATTCAAGAAAATCATGGGCAATACAGCAGAAAACTGCTTTGCTCAGTACTGAGCTTGTTCCATTCTTACTGACTTCAAGATACACCGTGAATACGCTAACTTGACCTGCTTCCTTTTTTTTATGGCAAGGAATGGAATATTTTCAAAAACATTCACGATGCCACTGCAGCCATAGCATAAATACCTAGGAGCCCTGAGTCTCACCAGCCCTGATGGCTCCCAGACATCAAGGAAGAACCTGTTAGATTACCCCTCACTTCTTTATAAGCCCAAGGCATGTTCTGTAGGTCATTACCAATTCTGAAATGGTCATCAATGTTGCCGGCGAAGACGGCCTCATAATCTTCAGGTCTTTTCAGGTTGGGGGGCTTCTCGTCTGGGTCAGAGCCAAATTCCCCTTTGAAGCGCTTTTTATTACTTACATCTATTTTTCTTTTCTCATTCACTTCAAGAAGACTGATGAAAATGTGCACAATTCGCAAAGCGCATTCCCGGAAGGGCACTATCATCAGCACCTGCACGGATCAACAGTTACAACAGAACAACCCAGAAAACACAAATATCCACAGTTAAGAATGTGAAGTAATTGTTTTTGTCTTTGAAGTGCCCACATTTGGGCCTCCCAGCAATCAAAACAAGCATCAGCTTTGAAACTGTACAGCAGACAGTTGGCACAACAAGCGACAGGCTAGTCCAAGTTGAATCTACCTGATTACCAACCAGTGGGTGCTGTGGGTTAATGACATGAGCCCCAGTGCAATGATACTTAGGACTCTGTGGCCTTGTAGCAAATGTCTTCCAGGCACAATCAAGAGATGTGGAAAGGCACGTGGAACGAATCATGCAATAGCAGCAACAGAAATACCTCCCACTAAAACACATTTACACAGCCTGACCAGACCCCCAAAGCGTGCCGGGAATCACATTACTGAAGGGCTCTCACCTTAGGTCTGGTGAGCCCCTGATCCCTGTAGTCGTCACTGTCAGTCCCTGGCTTTTGGTCTCTTTTTTTGGCATTGTTGCTGAGCACCTGGGCATTTGCCTTTAGAATGTGGTTCAAGGCATGTAAGCAGTAAGCATGCCGGATTTCTTCTCCATTTGTTAAAGCATTTCTCTCCGGATAGAACAAGTCCCTGTAGGTATTCATAATACAGAAGAGCTCTCTTTGTAACGGGGTAAAAGAGGAATCACTTGGTTTGCTTGCCGACAGGAAATGTTTATTCACTTTTGGCCAAGTGGATTCTAAAGGCTTGTGAAGATAAAGCTGTTTCACACTGAATTCTTTGTCTGGTTTTAAAGTTGTATGCTTATCCAAAGTGGATGAAAAAGTGAGCTGACCCAGCCTTGGCCACTGAAGGAAAAAAAAGCAAACAGAAGAGTCAAATGTACCAGATCTAGTACAGTGTAAAGCACAGCTTGTTTAATCAATGTCATGAAATTTGAGCAGTTATTTTCTCATAATACAAGCTGAAACCTTTTTTTCAATACGCAATTTCTTAGCATCTAACTTCAGCTCATTAGGTCTGGATGTATTTTGCAGTGATATGGCTACAACTGTCACCATTTTGCAGATAAGAAAACTGATGTCATTTCTGCCAGTGCTGGAGTCCAACTACATTTACAGATCAGTCACACCTCTGCACTGACTTCATGGGCAAAACCTTTCAGTGTAATAAGAAAAAACTCTTGCCTTTAAGTCTTCTGTCACACAATTCCCATTCTATTTCTGTAATGTGGCCACATCAAATTAAGCAAAGATATGCCATGCAATGCTTTAGGTAGCACTGGTATTTCTGACCACCATATTAAAAAAACAAAAAAAACAAAAGAGAGAGAGAGAGAGAAGGGAAAAAAAATATCCCAGCTAGCTCTCTGACTGTATAATCATTGGGTATCTTCCAAGGAATGTCACCCAGCATATGGGTGACCAGAATGTGAGGCAATGCTCCAAAACAAAATCAGATGTGAAAAAGTTAAGAAGCAAAACTTGGTCTAAAAAGAATATTTTGAAAAACAGTACTGTTTCAAGTAATGAGGTGGATTTTTTCTCCCCACATATTACTGCCAGTATTAACAAAAGTACTGAATTCCTCTTTAGCTGATTGCAAGTGTGTACAAAGGTAGAATGACCTTGAAACAAGAACACTGCTGAGACTTTCCGTGGCCACCTCAGGAGCTCAGTTGCAGTGCACCTCTCTGGCACCCTGCTGCTACCATCCCGAGATCAGCCCTGCTTCCACCCAGTGCCAAGAGCAGCACCAAATCTTGGATCTCAGGACCACAAAGCAAAAAGCTCTGATTTTCAGATGTGTCACCATATGCTGACATAACAGCAGACTTCAGACCCCAGCTCTCGCTCAGCATTAAGCAAAGAAGAAACACTTCAGCAACAATAGTGACAAAACCTTGACAGCTCCAGAGCCAATAGCTAATAAAGATTATGAAACTACTTCACTCGTATACAAAGATATTTTTATCCCAGCAACTTGAAGAACGCTGGGTTGCTACAGAACAACATTACCTTGCTTTGACTTGAAGTTTTAGAAAGCGTAGATATTTTTTCTACTTCTTTTTCTTCGAGTTCTTTGTCCATGTGCTGCTTAAAGGGATCTGTTTTAAAACAGAAGTAACAAAGTCCTGAGAACTACCGTAGCTAATAGCAGAATCAAAAGTTTCAGAACAGATTTGCAAGAGATATGGACAGTTTTTCTGCTGGCCAACACTGTATCTCAAACTAGCTATTTCAAAGCACTGGGAGACAAGAGAAAGGATGTCAAATTCTCTCTATAAAAACAGAACAGATTTGGCAGATTTGCCTAAAGAAGAATTTTAAAAATAAAAAAGGAATGTGGGGAAAGAAAAAGCGCTTACTAAAGTAATCAAAGTTTAAATCACAAAACAAATGTTGGGCAGGAAAGCACTGTGCAGTAGAAAAGATCAGCAATTTTCTGCCTCAAGCTCTGACACTGATGAACATCAGTTAGCGCTTCCACTCCTCGCAGGTGAAGTGGGATGTCAACAGTAAAGATCTAAGGGAACTCACTGCCCTCAATTTGTGGTTCTGCTGAGGGCTTTGCATTGCTGGGCAGTGACATGAGCACAGTTAGTGATAAAGCAGAGTAAGATAAGAAGATCAGGGGAAAGGTAGCAAGGATTGCCAGAAGTGAGCAAAATTACAATTCATCTAATCAGCAATTCTTTTTGGAAAGGAAAGAGATGAAGAACTGTAAAATCATATTATATTCAGAGCCTGGTATGCATAATTAACATGTGAAGCTTATTTTGAAAACCAAACCCTGTACACTGCTGCAGCACTGTAACACTCACTAAGGAAGAGCAGTGAGAGGACACTAATGCCTGCCTAAGGATGCTTAATCCACATAAAATTATCCAACAGAAGTCCAGGCATTTGCTAATCACGACACTTGAAAATACCTTCCCAATAATGCACAGGAATAGGAATCATTCACTCTTCAGTACATTTTACTGATTTCAGCAGTTGTAAAATATGACATGAAGCAGGGTCACTGACCCTGGAGGTGTTCAAGGAACGTTTGGACGTTGTGTTGAGGGAGATGGCTTAGTGAGAACTATTGGTGATCGGTGCTTGGTTGGACAGGGTGATCCTGTGGGTCTTTTCCAACCCTGGTGATTCTGTGATTCTATGATTTTCAGCAATTCTAGTGGCCCTGAGGATTCACTTTCTGCTGTCTTAGGTGATTCATCTTCCACAATCAGTTATAAAGCCACTTCTATAACATTCCACTGAAAAGTAGTGCATCACTTACAGGTTGAACAAAGCTTTTAGGATACTTGGCATGCAGTTGGAAAGCGTTGGTTCTCATTAAAATGCAATGCCAACAGCCTAAAAAATATCCTCGTGGTAACAAGAATGAGCTGTTTCTTCTATCACATGGCCCTTTGATGCTTCCACACATTCCGTGTATCAACCAGGCTGCCTCCCAGATCTAATGTCAGCTGCTGCTCTAAGATGACAAGCCAGCATCACTAGGGATGCTACATACACATTCCTCTCTCTCAAACTATGCCACCTGATATTAAAACCACAGAGCATGAAATATGAATAGGAGCTCTGCAAGTGCCAACATGCGGCGCATCACTGAAGGATCACACACCCGTGTGCACAGCTATTTGTATTACACACTCCAACACTGGAGCTCAGATTTCACCCACCAGTGCACTGTGGCACCAGCATGCTGGGCTACACCCTTAAAGCTACCATACAGACCCTCTATTGATGCCTCCCTGATCCTGCTGTAGTCAGACTCCTCTGCACATACTTCAAAACCCAGAGAGCCTCAAGCATTTGTCTAAAAATTATAAAATGCCATTAAAACAAAAGAACAAGATAGCATCCTCTATGCATATTTCTAGTTTCCACTAGTTTGGGCCTTAACCAGTTACAGCAGAAACCATGCACAAATCCCTGTCCATATCAGCTACAGGAAACAAACAGTTCAGCTGTATGCATGTGTTAACTTTAAATGTCCCTTATGTAACAGACTCACACGTGGGCAACACAATAAACTGCGTAGCCAAAGAACTTGGCAGCTACATAGCATCTCATTAGAGAGTTTGATAATTTATGTGTTTACAGATGCTCAAAAGGCAGATCACCAATGAACAATAATACTACGTTTTACCTTCTGAAAAGGCTTGTGAAGAATTGCTCTCTCTCTTGTCTGCATCACAGTCTCCACTCTCCTCTTCCATGAAATTGGTTTCCAAGCTAAACTCAGCTTCATGTTTCACATCAGTAAACTCCTCAATTGCTCCATGATTCGGGTCACAGGAAGTTTCCACCCCATCAGCTTGCTCCTGGCCAAGCGCCTGTTCTGGTGGGTCTTTAGCTGTGACTTCTTAAAGAAAGAAACATGTTATATTCTCCTGGAAAAGCTACTATCAGTAGCCACTGCTGGCTGCCTATGTCAAACACTTTTACATTACACTTTTTCCTTAAAAAATCTTACGCAAAAAAACAAAGACAGGCCTTTTGTTTTACCTTTTTTGGGTTTTTCTTATTATCATTTCTTAAAAGCTATCGTTATCTGATATGCCAGAAGTTAAATAATACAGAACATAGTTTCCCTGAGAAAATTTAAGGAAAAATATATTCAGAGAATAGAAGTTTCAGCTTCCAAAGAATCTAAACTGAGAAAACAGAGTCGACTCCTCCCTCCCAGAATTTCCTTGGGAACTTCATGAATGAGGATGCTTCCTCATATGGGAGGAGGTTTCCTTAAAATTTAAACACTCTTTACTCTGCTGTGAGGCAAATCTTTCCCTTTGCTCAGCAGCAGCAGCCAAGCCAGATGCTGTCTGAGAGAACAGCTTGCGTCTCCCAGCGAGTGGGTGAGAACCCCTGGTATGCTGCTCCATGTGGATTCCTCCTGTGCTGCCACACAAACAACATCTGAGGAAGAAGCAGCAGGCTGGCTGCTGGGAAATGAGCACAGCTACCCTTTGCCCTGCTAAATACTCCAGCAGTTGCTGCTCACACTCACGAAGCGGCAATGGAGCAACAGCCAGAAGAGCACCCAGCCAACCAGCCTGTCTGCACCAGGATCAGGGCTAAAAACAGACACTATTCAAACTTGCTAACTGAAACAATAATTACCAAAGCACAGCAAAAGAAACTACCTTCTTCTTGCTCTTGTACATCATTCTGCTCTTCTTCACCTCCAACAGCTTCTTCGGGCTCCTGGGACCCTTCGCGACCCAGTTCTGCTTCGCTTTCCTCAGCTTCTTCTGATTCACTTTCATCTTCCTCCTCCTCACTCTCAGACTCAGGAGATGCCTTCAGGGTGGCCAGAAGCTTGTGATAGACAGAGACTTGTTCCACCTCAGTCTCTGAATCGCTTTCCGCACTTGATTTATCAGAATTGTCAGACTAAATGTGAAAACAATAACAACAACAGCAGTCTATTAGACAGCAAGCAAACACCCTCAGCTCCAGCTCCCATACAACATTTTTTTCTTCCCAATCTACCCCTATGCAGATGCAATGAGATTTTCCCCAAATCTCCATTTTATGTTAACAGTTTTATCAAACATTTCCATGTAGACTCTGAAAGGACCTTGGCAGACTTAGGTCCTGGTGCTTTGTTCTGCACTGCTTTGACTCAGAGCATCACAAAGTTCTTTCAGCCCCGGAGAACAAATTTGTTCTCATGACAAACAGGCCTTTGATTTTCCTACAAAAACCACATGTAGAAGGGCATACATGAAAATGCTTTTAGCTTTCAAAAAGAAAAATGGAATAACCTTCAGCTGACCAAAGTCCACCAAAGAATGGTCAGGTCTAGCTCAGCATCTAAAGCTCTAAGCTTCAAACAAGCCAGACTCCAAAAGTTAGGTCTGTCCCAGCCTTACGCAAACTAAAAACAACATGCCAGGTTACAGCCAACTTCATAGCAAAACCAGGACTATAAGCACAGCAACATTTATTTCTTTCTTAGCTCCTTTCAGCACAAAGCAAAAGCTCAGTAAATACAAAAAAAGAAAAAAAAAAAAAAAAAAAAAGTGCTAAAGGAAACAACCGAGCAGAGTCATTAATTACTTTCTCCACACTACAACTTTGAAGTCTTTAATTGGTTTGATGATAATGGAGGTTAACAAGAACAAAAACTGAAACACTGTAATTTGAAGACAGGAATGAGCATGAACGTTTTTTCATCCAGCAGAACAAAACATCTCATTCCCTAACTCAAGCACCACTGTGTATAAATGCAATAACTTAAAGCATGTCTTACTTTTTGCCATGGCTAAGTAACATTAAAAAAAAAAAAAAAAAAAAAAAGCAAGAATAGCAATATTGTATCCTGTTTCTTCTGCTGTCTCTTGGTATTGCAGTCAGGAGTCTGAAGAACAATTTGGAATTACAAAGAAATCATTCATTTTTTCCTCCTAAAAGCAGGTTTTCTAAAAGGAACAACCAAATCTTCCTGAACAAGAAAGGCACAGTGTTCCACTTCACTGAACTATACAACAGGTAAAATGAAGAAGAAATAAAAATATATTACCAGTTCACATATTTGAGTTGCTTCTGGTCTTCCAGAAACCCTGAAAAAAATCACCAAAATATACTGCTGTCAATGATATTATGCAGAGAATAAACACAGATGAAGAAGGGAAGAAATTGTTGAGCCTTAGAGCAGTTGAAAGAAAGCTTAAAGCCACAGCATCACACAATTCTCCTTAAGGAAACACAGTCAGGGCTCACCCTGACAGGCTACTCTCAGCTCATGATACAGCCTGTGTGTGGAGCCTGGGTGTATATGATCATGAAGAGAAACATTTTAAAGCATTTCTGGGTTTAATCAGAATACCAAGTGTCAAAAAGAACCTGAGCACAAAGCATAAATACTGGGAAAAGTCTTCTGAAAGTGCTGAGCTTCCTGCAGAACACCAGAACCTAGCAGGACTTGGAAAAAAATTCCTTCCTCTCCTCAGAGGGGACCAGACCAGGCCTGAGCTACGTGAACGAGGCCTGCAGGGAAACTGTAAGGCTTACACAGGCTGAGCTGGAACTGTCAAAGCAGCAAACTGGCTCAGCACAATGCTCCTTTACATCTGTAAGCTGGACTCAGGGCACCCAGCCGTAACTGTCTGCTGAAGAGAAAGACGGAGCAGCGCGGCAGCTGAGGGCAGGGTCGGGCAGGAGCTGCTGCTCCCTCTGGCAGCGGCCTCACCCCGAGCGCAGGCACCGATCCCGCCCGCAGCTCTCGGGAAGCAGCTCGTACAGCAGCCAGCCAGACGGGAGCCCACCTGTGGCACTGAGCGCTGCCCGGCGGAGCGGGAAAAGCGGACACGTGCTACGGGAAAAGCGCATCAATTCACCAGCGCTGGGGATTCTGCCAATGGGACGCTTTAACCCAACCCTTCTCAAAAGGCGCACGGCCAGGGCTCAGGGCACAGGGCAGCGCGGAGGCGGCCCGCAGCGCTCACCGGTCGCACACAGGGTGCTGCTCCCCGAACTGCTGCAGGTGTTTCCTCTGCCTCTTGCTCAGGCCGCGCGCCAGCTCCCTCCCGCCGCGCCGCTTCCCCATGCCGGCAGCGCCGCGCTTTACGGCACGGCCGTCAGGGGCGGCTGTCGCAATGCCGCGTGGCGGCGCGCTGCGGGCAGCTGCCGCGCTCTGCTAAGGGCCGGCTGCGGCTACAGCGCCCACACAGCAGGAGATGCGTTCCGGGACGCTGCCGGCTTTCTATAACGATGAGGGACGCTGCCGTGTGCTCTTCAGTTTTCATTGTATATATTTTTATTGAAATAAATGTATCGTTCTGTCTCTTATCCAAGTGTTTTGCTGTAAGTTACTTAGGCAGCACAAGTTAAACCACAGATGGTAGAATTTTAATTCCCCTTTATTTCATACGCTTCATTTTGTTGTATATAATGAAGATGCAGACTAAGATACAAATCCCAAGTAACTCAGAAGACAAGGCAGCTCACTTCTTCCTTCAGCACAGCCCATGCTTGCCTATCGTTCAGTTTTCCATCCCATGCATCACTCCCATAATACCTGGCACTCCGTGATGCATTCCTGTCCTTTTCCTTACACAAAGAAAGGCAGCATCTTGGTGTTATCTTGATGTGCTATTTCACATAAACTCAGAGATTAAAAGGGAAATACCTGTGAAGATCCAAAAACAGGGCCATGACAGAACCTCCTGCTTTGACAGCTGCTTCACATTTTATGAAATAAAATATACAGCAAAAAATGACCCAAAGTTTCTATTTCTCACAGGGCCCATAATGAAGCTGAAAGTTCTTTGCACACAAATGGTCACTGAATCAGAGTGTGCCATTTCAGCAGGTCAGTTCAGTTGAGGGACTTACAGGATGATATATGGTATTTTAAATTCAAAACACAACAGGTTTTGAATTATACACATGGAACACTCTAAAAACAACAGAACAAATTTTACATTTCAAATAACTAAACACTGGTGTTGGTAATATTTGGTTTAAAGGGGTTGTTTTTCTTCATTGTACTTGCAGTGCCCTGCTAGTTAAAAATTAATTGGATGAGGTACGTAAGCACTGGGCAGGTTCTACAAACCTGAAAAAACAAAACATCCATTTATAAAATTGTTTACATAATATATTGGTCCGTATATTTTGACACCCAAAGTAGGCTGGTAGCTGTTAGTGAAAAAGCATTTGCTTCAGGAAATCCACCTCTAACTTACAGTTACCAATGATTCTGATGACTAAACGGACTTGAAGACTTGCCTACCTACAGTGCCAGCATTTACCCAGTCCTATTCAGACTGAGACAGCCTTACTGACAGCATGCTGAAGTTCTCCGTCATATTAGGAACTTCTTTCATGATACTTCTCTTTGTACTTACTACAACTGTTTGGGGCTCCAGAACAGCTTTATACTGGCATCTGTTTTCTGATTTATGGAAATTTATTTGCTCATACTGGCAGAAAATGCTAGAAATCTGTCTAAACAAACTTCAAGATGGTCATAAAGTAGTATTCTGACAATAAGGAACTCTTACAAACACTGCTGCCTTCTTTCTGTTAAAGCATTGGTTTGAGTTGTCTGCCTTAGCTTTCAAAGTATGGGTGAACTTCATCAAATATTTGTCCAATGTGTAACTGCCTGCATTCTTGAGCATTTTCAGTTCTCTCATTCTAAAGTGCTCAGTAAGAGTATACTAGCAGGCTGGAATTTAATAGATATGTGCAAAGGGTCAGAACTGATTTCAGACTACAAGTGCCTATCTTCAAATGCCACAGAGCATAGGGAAACCTGAATTCTGAACTGGGCAGAGGGAAAGCAAAAATTTGAAGGTTTATTGTTTTACTGTTGCCTAAGTTCATAAACAGTAAGACTATATAGAAAAAGAAAAAAAAAAAAGAATTAGGTTATACATGTTAAAATCTGGCCCTTTGAATGACTGTCCTGGGTTAATATTTGTTTGTTAGATAGGGCTAATGAAGTATCAGCTAGGATTAATAATCTGTGTCCAGGCTACAGGGTGAAAATGTGGGCTACTGCATATTGAAAGTTGAGCTTTGTTATTGAATGTTACCAAAACTTTTCATCTTACGTTTCCTTTACAAAAAGGATACTGATTTTGAACTGATGCTAAGGATTCAGTTTAGTTCCACGTCAGAAAACCACTGAAAGGAGGAAGTATTAGTTGATACACAAAGCAATACTGACAGTGCCTTGACTGTTTCAGACTCAGACTGGAGTTCTCAAAAGGTAGGAATACTCTGTTGTGATGCACAGAAAATCCCATGAAGGGTATGTTGCCTTAACTTCAGGGTGTGAAATCAGTGATCCTGGTGATTTTGCTCTATGAATGCAAAAGCAGGCATTTCAGACTGATTACAAATCTGCCTGCATTTCATTTAAGCTTTGGATGTCTAACTTAAAAAAAAACAATACTGCATGCTCAAATACTGTTGTTTTTAAGTAATGTGAAGCATTGCATTTTCTTCCTCTAAAACATGTACTGAAAGAACAGGAAAATAAGTAAAGAATCAAAAGGGTTATTGACAGTATGGTTAACCCAAAGTTCTTAAGTGAGGATCAGGAACTTGCTGTGAAAGTCAGAAGCCACATCAGTGGATCAAAAAAGATGACCAGAACATACCGCAGTTATCGTGTCATGCAAAGGCATAACCAGAAATAAAGGTGTTGCTATGCCTGAGGAAATCCCTAAACATGGAGGGAAGACTACAACAGGTAACAAAGGATTACAGTCTCAAAAAGAAGAAAGCTCTGTGCAGGGAAAAATAAGGATGAGAAGTACGGCCTACAAAGCAGTTCTGTTAAATACTGGCCTGTAACAATCAGACTCTGCACAGGTAATTCTGCTTCCTCGGGGTGGAGGTAATCTGTGACAACTGGTAAGTACAGTTCTGTCAACAGTGCTGAGGTCCAGAGATCGTTTTAAAGGTAGACAGGCTTCCCCCAGTATACGGTGAGGCTGCAGGCAAATAATTCTCCACTGATAACACCTTTCCAAAGATAAAGTATGCCTTCCTGCCTGGGGGCCGCTTATGTGGGTTAATATTTTCCACAGCTGCTACCTAAGTCTGATCCTATTAAGGTCTGATGACTAAAACCGTCAGTCAACTGAAAAGCCACACAGACTGGCCATTTAGTCAGAAACTGAAGGCCCAGAATAGACACCAAAGACAATAAAAGACAACCCCTTAACCTTACTGAGCGTCGAACTAAGAGGTAGAAGACTTAGTATTGAGCACAAGCGCATTTTGATACTATATACAGCTGGGATTTGGCAGGTGGCTTATGCAAAACTAAGACATGGCAAATTTGAAGAAAACATCATGCAGAATTGAAAGAAGCTGTTCCTCTCTGAAGCATCAGTTTTATCTAACCAGGCCAGCACATAGTTTCTTCCTTATTATTATATAATATGTGATACGATTTTAAGAAATGCTATATTATACTAAAAAGAGGAAAAGCTTGAAATTGTGGAAAGCAAATCTTCCAAGGAATAACCAGGCAGTAGATCTTCTCCTAAGGGATTGCATTAACCACATTTTTTTTGCTTCCTGGACGTATTGCAGAAGATGCTCAGGCAGCTTCCCTTCTGTCACAAACGGTACCAGTTTTACTGACTGTCTTGAAACATCTCTCCTAAAACAATTTTGGGCCTCTCTGCAACTAGAAAACATAGCTGATTTTCAAGTACAAGCTTGGTTTCTCATCTTTCAGCTATTTCCCACTAAGATTCTGCACTTCTGTCTGATAACAACGCTAAGCTTCTTTTCTTTTGTGAATATGACTTTGAGTACTGTCAGCAAGTATGGTCCAGGCTCTTTGGCTGTCTGGTCAAGGGCATTCCTTACGTAAATTATTTTAACAGCAGTTAAATTACAGCCAAAGTAGATTTCTACAGCTCTGTCCTACCTGCTAACCTAGTAAAAGCAAAGTGCTTAATGCAGTCTGAAGTCACTGACTGTTTTGCACCTAGTAGTATCTCTTCTGATTGACAGTGAAGTAACCTTCAAGTTAGTTGAGCACCCTTTTACTATCTGTACTCTTTTTTTCTCCCTCTAAGCATCACCTGTGTCCAGCTAGACTATGCTTACTGAATAACCAACCCACCACTTTAGAAAAAGGCTACACCTTTCCCTACAGTGAAATAAGGCATTTAATGCACCATATGTCTCATGTACAATGAGACTTTCTAGCATCCATTTACTTACAACAAGGTCCTACAGCTACTTCATAAAATTAGAGACTTACACCTGCAGAAAGCTCCTATTTGTACTGGAATCAATGTGTTCTCCTTTTAGCAAACAGTTAATAATACTGGAAATGAGGCTATTGGAACTATAAGAGCATAGAAAAATCTCACTATATCTCAGTGCTCCTTAAGACTGCATTTTCTGACATACTACACGTTAACACATAAGCTGTACACGCAACTGGCATTTACTTATTTCAAAGCACTACTAACAAAACAATGTCTAACAGTCTGGCATCCTTTACCTTAAACTTTACCCTAATGCAAGCAGTATCTCCTAAGTACTTCAGAATTCAGAAGCCACTCAGTGTCAAATGGGGATCTAGGTTATTTATAAACACGTTTTAGCCTTCAAAAAACACTACAGATGATTACAGTTTATGATTACAGCGTGCAGTCAAGCTTCTTCACATTACAGATGTTCGGTTAGTCTAAAAGTTCTGGAGCTATGATCAAGAATAACTCAGTAAAATAAGAATATTTACAGAATATTTAAGAATATTTATAAAACAGGACTTTTATTTATCAGTAGATTGTCTTAGTAAATTAGGTTGATAGGAGCAAGTAGTTCCAGGACTAACAACCAAATACCTGGTGAATTCATGATTTGACTTCTGTTTCTTCTACTTGAGGTAGAGTGTCCCAAACTGGCTCCTGGATGTGTTCAGGTATTTTCTCTATCTTTGTCTGGTACGGAAGGAAGGACACAATTTATTATACCAACTAGTTAACATCTAACTACCATGCCTTGTTTATTTTGGTGTTGGATATTTATGGGATTAGAAGTGCCACCTAGTGACGTTTTTGAGTAATACAGCCTCCTTTCAATATTTAGAAAAAACAGCCTTCACAAACTACACGTGTTTCTTCTAGTGACTTTCTAAAGGATTCAGTAATTATTAGTATTTGCACCTCGACTTAATCTCACAGCAGTTAATAACATGAGATGGAAACTTACCTTTTTTACTTCCATGGCAACCCCTTCAGGTAGGTTTCGTTCAACATACTCTAAGTACACTGCAGCAGTACTGCCCGTTAGGTGTTTTAACTAAAACAGAAGCAATGTGCTTTTTTAGTGAAGGACTATTACTAATACTTCAAATGGAATAGGAAAAAAAGGAGTTTGTTCTGACTTCTCTAGTTTTTGCAGTGGGTCCAAGCATCTTACACTAAGCCAGCTCCCATAAAATTCAACACAGGCAGGTAAGCAGTACATATCTTATGCAAGTATAAAGTAACAATTCCATGCAGAACTGTGTATAAACTGTGTGCTCATACGTATTGATCATGATAGAAATGGACCTTAATAGCGCAAGAATCAGATCAAACCGCAGGTTAGGCAAGAACTCACAGCTTTTTTATACTCTCAAAATTCAAGCTGGATTGAAACTCCAGAACTCTACCATGTTCTTGATTCTAGTTTCTCTTGGAAAGCAGTTGTGTTTATGGTCTGTGGGCAGCCATCAGCAGTGCTCTACTGTCTGAGGACTGAGGGCAGAGACACATTTTACTAAGCACAACTACACCATAATAGACCTACAGGCCACAAAAAGCTGGCAGTAAACTTTTATTCTGAGAAGGTCAACCACAGCTGCATACTAAACCATATATAAGTCTGCGTCACCAGCCACAGAACTAGCGGTTTGTACACACTTCCTTTCTGGTATTTCTCCCCTTACAATTTTAGTTTGTCACATGATGTTGCATAGGGCAAAAGTGTTCAAAATATCAAGCACACTCATGGAGAACAGAACTCTCAGTTACCACCATGACCATGACTTACCTGCAGCATCTTCCCTTCCCTGAGAAAGTTCTTATCCTACAGATTATTGGAAATTAAGAGCATGAAATATATAAAGGTAACTCTGATAACTACCTTATTTTTAAATCATTCTTTCATATACTGGTCAAAATCAACGTTGCAGACAAAAATAAGATGGGCTGCACATTCAGAATAAGTTGTGCTACATTTGATGTACCTACATCATTGCCCTCCTACTTTATTCCCAGCATTCATCTCCCCAAGCTAACTGAATTAATTTTTCTTCCTTTTACATCTTTCTTACCTCCAAACAGGTGTAATGTGTTCTCATTTCATACTGAACTCTGTGCTTCTTGTAAATGTGCACAGATTTTAAAAGCGTAAGTCGTTCTATCTTCTTTGGAGGTCTATGTCTGAACAAAGAACAAAGAGAAGATGCTGTAATGTTGAATTTTATATAAATGATGTTAGTAGAAATTATCTGAGATCATGGTGAAATTTCTGCTCTTATCTGACATTTAGAAAATCCACGAGGCAGTATGAAGTACTGGTACACGTTAGTATTAATGCTACAGCACTGATGACTGTAACAAGAGTATTTCTGGTATCTTTCAAGCAGTTACAATGCAATCCTACTACAGCAGCATTGCAAGTAGCACTGCTTCTGCTTTCTATCACCACGCTACCATCTAAGAAATATCAGATTTATAATCTGAGAAGGAATGTCAGATTAAACTCATTTCTTCTAAAAATGGAAATACCTGCAAGCACGGAATTTGAGTTACAGTAGATCACGTAAAAAGCATCTGACATCACATCATGCTACAGATCGGTTACTTACACTTTTTCAACAGTGATGCCAAGTTCTTTAGCTGCAAGCACAGCAAAATACTCATAGCTGTCCAACACAGCTTTATCGTGGCCTTTAACCAAAAGGGACAGTCTCCGGTACAGTATTTCTGGTTCATCTGAAATAGACACCTGTGTTTTTTAAGAAAAGGTAAGTGTTATTGCTCCATGCTCTCCTTTATTA
The DNA here is from genome assembly GCF_019232065.1 of Centrocercus urophasianus. Lineage (NCBI taxonomy): Eukaryota > Metazoa > Chordata > Aves > Galliformes > Phasianidae > Centrocercus > Centrocercus urophasianus. Next base: position 81,149,148 of record NW_024884142.1, on the reverse strand, counting down.
ATCCAATCACTGCATATCTTCTTAGCCTGTGTGTCCCATTTGTAAAAGAAGAAACCCCCCCCCCCACACACACACAGTTATCTGCTCATTTGATGTTTACCTGCAAGAGGATAACTGTATTAATCTCGATCAACAGAGATCCTTCATCTTACCGTCCCTGGTAAGTGTGAAGAGAAACCTAACTTCTGAATATTCAGGCAAAATTTCTCAATCAAGAATGCAAAGGGAATGTCAGCTAAAAGGACAACATTTGCAAAGGCAAGAAAAATAACTTCTTGTTAAAGCAAGTTTGGAGCAGCAATATGAGCATTCTAAATAGAAGTGTGAAAATACATGAAATTCTCAAACTTCTATTGGTTATCATTATGGTCAGGTACAAGAATTCTCACCTTCCTAAAATAAAGCTACTTAGATATACCAGTCTTCCTCAGGCATATTATCCTTTCTATTTGCCTAGATTAGAAGTCTGTAACTTTCAAGTTACAATTTTATGACTCTTAGTTTGAGCATTCATTTCTAATGGCCTTGGCTCACTGTTCATCTGAAAAGCCCTGGTTTATTCTCCTGCAGTTCAGAGCAGTAACTCCAGCACGCAGCACATGTGGCAGGAAGGCTGGTTTTGAGTTGTGGTTGAACCTGGCAGGCAGCACCACAATTTGTTCACACACTGCCCCCTCCGAATGGGGAGAGAACTGGGGGAAAAAAAAACAACGTAGAACTTGTGGGTTGAGATAAGAACTATTTACTGCAACAGAAAAGAAAGAGGACAAAAACAGCAGTAATGTAATATAAAAATAAAAAAAGAAATATGTAAATATGATATACGTGTGTGCGTGTATTCCTCTCACTTTATACACACACACACAAAGCAAGGGATGCACAACACATCTGCTCCCTACACACCGATCGATGCCCAGCCAGTCTCTGAGCAGCATCAGCCCCTCAGTCACCACCTCTCACTTTCTAGCTTTTACAAGAAGACTCCCTATGGTATGGAATATCTCTTTGGCCAGTTCAGGTCAGCTGCCCTGGTCCTGCCCCCTCCCTTACCCCTCACTCCCCTCGCTAGCAGAGCAGTAAGAGAAGCTGAGAAACCAAACCATCCTTGGCTCTGTACAGTGCTGCTCAGCAGTAACTAAAACACTGGTGTGTTATCAACATGGTTTTTCTCCCAAAGCCAAAACACAGACACTACAAAGGAGAAAAGCAACAAAGCGGCGACTGTGAGCTACAGGAATCATGCTGAAAATACTATCTCAAACAGCAGTAATCTAAACTGTTTCTTACTCTAAGGCCAATTTGACATCATTGAGACTTAAAAAAAAAACCAAACACAACAAACACCTGAAATAGAGGGATTTACTTCTTCTCTCTATTCTCTTCATAATTACAATGGCATACAATACTCTGCTCTATTAAACACTTACCAGAGGATTAGTCTTAGGTTCCTCTGTATGAACATGGGATCCAGAGAATCGTCCTCCCACCAAGTCAAAGTTTCTAGATTTATGGGGGAGAACATGAAATTAATGTTGAAGTTGCACTTTCTGAGGAAGCATGGGGGAAAAGTGGAAGGGAGGAGGGTCTGTTAAACTTACGGAAGAAAACATTGCTTTTGCATAACTCTGCTTGCATAGTTGACAGGAAAAGATGATCCCTGTATAAAACAAGTGGTCAAATTGCTTTTTTTTTCTTCACTGGAAAGTAGGCAGCAAATAATACAGACTTATCAAAGGTTACTTGTATGAGCAACAGAGCATAATGCATTGCTTGACATTGATCTGCCAAACTGTAAAGCTTGCTCCTTCGGAAAACACAGGAAAACAGGAGCATGGAATTATCTACAATTGTGTCATAACAGCAAGCCCCCTCCACACATACACAAATCTCACAGAGCAAATAGACAAACAATCATCAAACAGAAACAAGAGAAATCCCACATATTAGGGAAATAATACAACAGTTTGCAGCTATGATTAACCAGGCACCCAAACAGCAATCACAAAGTAACTCTTTATTAGAAAATACATTTTGTGTGGTATCAGATACCATTTTTATATATAGTAATGTTTTCTCCACAGTTGTACTTTGACAGTACAGTGAAACTTCCTTAGATAAACATAAGTAGGACTTGCTGCTGTAAAAGAAGTTGAGAAGTGTCCTATAAAGGATACTACAGAAAAATTCAGCTTCTGAACTTAACTTCAGATTTCACTTATTTTTTTCCAGCAAAACATTCCCTGTGGTTTTGACTATTTGTCCCATTGAAGAGAACACAGAAACAGTTCCAAAAAGCACATTAATTACTGAACTTTTTTTTTTTTTTTTGTGTTAAGTAGTGAACCCAAATGTCAATTAAGACATACCATACATCCTTCATACCAAAAAAACCTCTCCCTTCTGACATGGCTTTTAGCTTCCTACCACTAACTCACCATTTGGCAAAGGACTCCCTGAGACCTAAGAAAGTTAAATAAATACATCTAAGGAAATTACCCTGATCCTTACACCTTCATTCTGTGTCTGAAATCAGAATACCATCTTCCCCCCATTAAAGGCAGCAGGAAGTACAGTATCATCACCTGACATCACATCAGGGAAAAGATATGCCCATAAGTGTAGAAGTTTATATTCAGCAAAGGGCTTACACTGTGTGTATGAGTACATGGCACAGAACCTATGCAGATGACAAAGAGATTACAGATTGGGCAATCATTGGGTACGTAATATGCTGCTGTAAGAAGACCAAAAAAGTAATCAGGAATTCAACCAGTGCTTTGTTTTTGTGCATACGCAATCTCTGTTATATAGTCTGTTGCTTTATCTACCTGGCCTTGGAGAATAGATTACTTATTTGCAGGCAAAGATGCACACCCTTAGAGCATGCATACCATGTACCATGTCCCGTGCTTTAGAATACATAAGGTACAGCCCTTGTAAAACAGACAAATAGAACACTTACCTAACTCTAGTCTTTACAGTACTGCGTGATTGTGCATATTATCCCAACCACCTGCAGCTCCATTTTGTCACTAGAAGTGCAAGTATACGCTGAATCTAAAGTTCTTGTAAAATAAAATTAAAGGTGCTCTATGCAAATTTGAATAAAGCAATGCTTGCAGTATCCCATGTAACAAAGATGGCATTCAGCATTGAAGTGCTTTAGCAGCTTCTTTTACCCTTTGACTTAAATACTTGATGCCCTTTCGCTAATGGCTGCCATAGGAGTAGAAGGGACAATCAAAGTGATACAGAATTCAATTCCCAATTTGAAACACTCCCAGTGCCAATCAGCCTTAGTCGGCTGGAGGAGGTCCTGGAGCACACAGGAGATGGATGCCTCCAAGGGGAGCGAGTCCACAGGCAGCACAGGGGCTGTGTGGGGCTTCAGAAACCCAACGGGAAATGCATCACATCAAAATCCTCCCAACGTGTGAGAAGGCAATTGCTTTTCAAAGTCTGCAATAGCAGAACCACCACTACTTTATATTTGAAAAGATTTCCCAGTTTCCACATTGTAGGTTCAAGACCAGAAACAAGCGCAGTTCAAGACCTCCAGATCCCACTTACCGCTCCTCGTTACCCCCTTACAACCAGAGCAATAGTTATGACAGACTATAAAACAAGGCATTCCGGAGTCCCGACACGTATGGCGACGGGCAGAAGCGCGGCCACACGCCACAAAAACCTAACCCGCAGCTGAAGGGACACCAACGAGCAGGAAATGCTCCCCACCTGGCAAAGCCTCCTCCACAAGCACCGCGCCGCCATCTTGCCTCCAGCCAGAGGAGCGCGACCCGGAAATAGAAAGCGGCCTCATCCGCCACCTTCCGCTCCCCGCTGTCCTGATTACGGAAGAGCGCCTCCCGCCGGCATGGCGGAGCCGCGGTCCCCTCAGGCGTAGCACTGCGGCACCGGCGGGCAGGGCCTCGCGCGGGGGAGGCGGAGGCAGGGCGCCGCAGCCCGTATGGCGCCCGCAGGCGGGCTGCCCTCAGAGCCGGGCTGGCCGCAAGGGCGCTGCCGCCTGTCACACGCGTTCCCTGCTGACAGCAGGACCTGAAACCAGCACAGATCACGGGCTGTATGAAACGCATCGATATTTTTATTTTGTTATTTCCTCTGCCGCCTAGAATTAACAGTCTTTTTTTTTTTTTTTTTTTTTTTTTACACTAAAGCACCTAAAATATGTACAACCATCTTCTAATAAAATAACAGTTAAATATTGAAAATAAGATTTTTTTTTTCTCATAAAATATGTTTTCTGTATGTACAGGTTTCAGCAAAGAGGACCGAGTTGAACAGCGAACAGTTTTCCATCATCAACCATCAGTAATAAAACAGCTTGTGTGCAACACAACTGCCCAACATATGTACAAAGAGAACAACAGCTGTGTAACATCAGCCAGTGCCACACTTGGGCAAGTCCATGTCAGGTGCCTAAATCGTGTACTGTGTACGAAATTGCTTTTGTCTTCGCGAATGGTTTCTTTGGTTGTTGGATGACCGTCTTGGCTGTGCAGTACAGCGGCACCCGATGGCTATGACAGAAGCAGGCATCTATACACATGTATTCATGTATCCACGCCAGGAGCAGCACAGCTACCTGCCCAGCTGTTGCTACAGAGATTTCACTGTAGATTCTTTAGCACAGAGCTGCTCTTCAGAATGGAGCCCGCAATTTCCTACTGTACTTCACCCCGTTCTTCAAGAACACTCACTGACTTCCGTGACCATTTTTCTTTCACACAGCTTTCTTCCCACCACCAAGACGGGAACCTGAAAACATTTCCATTTTGCCAGGGTAGCAGCCTTTCTCAGAGAGATCCTTGAAATTCAAAATGATACAGGCTTGGAAGAGGAAGCAGGCTCTACTGTATTGTTTGTGCCACAGGCCCCTAGAAGCCAACCCAGGTCACAGCTCACCAGAGCTCCCACTTTGCAAACGCTAAGAGTTGTGCAGACTACAAGATTTACCATTGGGATTTAGCTGGGAGCTAACAGCTGAGCACTCAGCCAGCTGAACCTGGGTTGCATGGGCCCTGTGAAAGTGATGTCACAGCACGGACAGAATTGTTAGGAAGCGTGCTGACAGATAGGTCAGGAAAGGAAAGAAGGCTGGTGCCTCATCTCTTGAAACACACAGGCACAGCGATCGAGAACATCATCCATTCTGTAGCAATGGGAGCAAAATCCCACCCTCTGGTCAAAACTAACTAAAATGTCTCTGAACCCCTAAGACAAATAGAACAAACCACACAGATGGGAACTTCACTAAACTAAAACTGAGAAGTGACTGCTGTTCTCCTAAAGGGTTGTTCTTTACTATCAGAACGTTTGACACGAAGTGAAAACTTCAGGCCATTTGAATTTGTGTATTTGGCTTTGACAGAGAAGTCACCTCTCTGCTAGTGAGTCCCACTGGTTTTGAAACTGTGGTCCAGTACTCCTATACAAAGGTACTGTGGCTTACCCTCATTTTGCATAGTTACACAAAAAAAGACAAGACAGTAGAAAATAAAATCCTCCATCTCTCAGAGTCCACTTAAAGTGTTAGAAATGTGACAAAAAGACTTCAACAAAAAAAAAAACAAAACCCCACCCATAAAAAAAAACCCTGGAAACTGGAAGATCTGAAGTCAGTCTTATAAAATATTTTATAAAATTAGCAACACTCCTCCACTGTGAAAGATTCACAAGAAAATCAGTGCTACTACCTGTGAAAGTTCAAAAATCATTGCTCTTGTTGTACTGTTCAAGGTCCACTCAATCTAACTCAACTTCTTCCCGTGGTTCTAGATTTTCTAATGATTCTGTAGGGTACAATTGTTTTTAGATTTTATTGAAGTAGAAAACCAAATCCAGATGTACAGAAGTGAATTTAGACATCAGGCAGGTAGATCTGAGCCTGAAGAAAGAGAAACAGTAATTAAACAGCGTCATCTCACCTTTGGGATATGTTTTATGAAGTAAACAACACTGAATTTGATGTAATGAGGAAGACTGAAAATGGCACAAGAACAACACTTCATGTGTAGAAATAATAACTAACATATGCTGAAGGCATATACTCCATCAATCTCTGTTCCACAGACAAGAATGTCTCCCTGTATTTGCCAAAGAGTAAGCTCCTGCAATGCTCAAAAATATGTTCCTAAAATCACTGACACGGCTATTCAACAATGTGATTTATTGTCACATCAAAATATATTTCCTGTGCAATCTGATTGCCAACGCAGTGTTCTTGATTCAGTGTTCCCATGAGTTGATGTGAACCGCAGCACAATCATCCTTCTTCAATTCCTGAATTAGGTCATTTTAAAATCAGCAGATCAAAGCCGTGTTAGAAATGAAGCTCTAAAATGTACAATGTAACCAAAGCTTTTATGAACTGCCTAACATATATGCATTAAGGCAAGACAGAACTGAAAAAGTACTGTGATACTAAAGATGATACAGTCACTCCTGTATTTATTTCACAGTTAAAGCAGATTTTTTTCTCTACTTCCCTTAAAATGACAGCACAAAGAAAAAGAACATAATCATCTCCTTAATAAAGATGACATTTAGTTTCTAGAAGATGCTGGAAGTGATCCAGTGCAGGCAAAAAATAAAATAAAAAAAAATCCATCAGAAATGTGTGAAGATATCCTTGTAAGTGGGGTAAAGTGAAACCTGGAAGAGTTTAAGACTAAAGATCCTACCGAGGGAAATGACAGCAGAACCGTGACCTTCTCCGATTACTGGCCTTGGAAGATACCAGCAAAATAAGCCCAGATAAAACACCTTATAAGAATATTTGTACCAAGTATTTATTTCCTCCCCCCAGAAACACAAATTAATAAAAAAAGGGAAAAAAGCATATTTCTTTTCTGGACCTGGATAAAAGAATTATCATTTTTCATCAGGTAGTTTACAATCAGTGGGGAATAAACGAACAGTCCAGGTTCCCTGACTGATGCATTCAGGGTGTGCTCAGTAGCTGTCTTTATCAAACAACTTTATTTACAACTCAGCATCATCCTGCAGTAGATCTGCATCTTCATCATCCAACAAAAGGTCAGCATCCATGACTTCATTCTCTTCCATGACGCCACCTAACTCCTGAACAACATCGTCATCAATGTCACCGACATTTCCAACATGTTTAACCAAACTCATGTGATCCAGAGGGATCAAACTATGCCCAGCTGGCCCAGTAGTTCTCACAATAGTGGCTGCCATTTCTGCTGCCACTGCAGCTTTCTGAGCCTTCTGCCTTTGCTGTTCTTCTTTTTGTCTGTGTGTCTTCATATGAGCATTGCGGCTTTTGATTCTGAAAAATACTCTAAAATTTTAAAGGGGAAAAAAAAAAAAAGCAGATAAAAGTACATTGCTTTTGATGAAGGGAGCCAAAAAACACTCAACAACCTATCAGTACATTTGCCTCCCTGTCCTGAAATAGAAGTCTGCAATGCCATGGTGAGAATTCCAGGGACCGACTACCAGATTTGTACATCCTGTCAGCATCAAAATGGCCTACTCTGACTCTGCTGAAGCTATTTTGCAGTTCCTGCATTTGCTTCAGTATCTATGCACATCCTAATTCTGCCTGAGCTCAGTTTCACTACATTCTTCCACAAAAAGCAGAAAGCGGAGGAATCTCACGTTAGAATGGAAAAACTCAAGCAAGGAAATAAAGTTACCCACGCCCATGCTATGCAAGTCTGTAATGAAGCAGGAAACTGGAGTGTCACATGTAGGAACTCTAATAGAGAAGTAAATTCAGGAATATGACATGAAATGCTGCAGGAGAAGCATCCAGATTGTCATGCAAACCTCCAAACTGTCATGCAAAACCTCTGAAGAATTTGGTAAGAGAACATGATGTTTTATGGGGAAACTGTTCTTTCGAGACTATGAGAGCAAAATAGTTTGTTGCAATACTATTCATTTGAAAAGCAAATAGGCAGAGGCGGTGCAGTACTGCAGACAGTTATATTCACTTACTTGCCACATTCCTTACAAGGAAAAATTGTTGTTGGGTCGGTCTCGCCACTTGTTGTGCTGTGGGCAGGTGAACTCTTGATGGAGCAGTACCCGCTCTGTGTACCAGATTTCTGCTTAGTGCCTGCAGTGGTGCATCGTGGCTTTGTCACCTGATTTGTACCTCCATGAATGCGAGCGTGGCCATTTAGTGCTTGTCGGGAACTGAACACCTGATGGACAGTAGAGTGGAGAGAATTAAAAATAAAAATCAAGACAGACTTCACTGCAACAGGAACTGCATGAAGAAGTATAATGAATGCATACGATAAAAAACATCCGTATGTGTCAGATATGCACACTAACAATTTTCCAGTTCAAATGTTGCTTGCTCTCAGCTATTCTCCATTAGAATTAAACTAACTTAGTTGTAATAAAAGAAAACCAATGAGCTATCTTACTCTTATAGTTATTTAATAACAAGGTAATCAGGGCTGTCATTACACAGCACTTCTCATCCCTACATCATACAATTCTATGTACAGATCAGCATACTGTCTGTATTGAATAACAAGGGATTTCAAAGCAGACAAAATCATTTGTCCAAAGATATTCAGGAGGTATCACTGGCCAGGAATAGTCTAAACATCTGATTTCCAAAAATCACTATATGTTAAGATACGAAGCCCCCGCTATTATTTGAAGACATCAAACACACGTACAGCACCACAGTTTGGCATTTCACAGATGAAAGAGGATGAAGAAAGTGAAAGACTCTGAAGGGTAGGCAGGTCTATAGGTCCAACAAGAGGGATAGCTGGTGGGTCAGGAGACTTCTGCATTTCCCTTTCTTCCTTTCTGTCTTCTTCAATCTCCTCATCTTCCTCTAACACTTCCTCTTCTCCACTTGTCTGAAATAGATGGAGCATTTAAGAAACACTAGGAATATGGCGAAGTACAGACACTAGTGGATAGCAGTACACAGCCAAGTCTGCTTCTAGGGTTCAGTGTTTTTCCCCATCCTGGCTGAAATTTTCGTCTTGCTGGAGCTACCACAACTTCACAGATAAATTGCAGGTAATGAAGCTTCACTGCTGCACTCAAAATGCCCTCCAACTATAGTACAGAGTTGTGGTCCAGAAGCCTACAGATGCCAAGGTGCAATACTGCCCCCCGCTTTTAGTATGGTGATGTACACCATATGCATAGTTGAATTAAATGATTTAACTTAAAATCAAACATGCCTCTTAAGAATGCTCGGAGTACCTTTAATTCAGACCTTGCACACTATGAATTCATTGCCAGCCTGTATAAATGCTAGTTTTATCACAGTGTCCGAGCTTTTCAGGCATGCGTGGTCACACAGACATATGCAGAGGACTGATTTATAGATGTTTATCGATTTAACTGGTAGCAAAGCTGTAATAGTTGAACTAGAGTTAGACAATGCAGTGGTCAAAACACTACAGTCCAGGAATACAAAACTTCGGTGTAGCTGAGGTACCAGAACATTCCTACAGAATATAACTTAGAACTATGGAATAACAGAAGTCAGAAAAGACCTATCTCACCTAGCTCATGTCCTATGTCACCTAGCTCAACTTCCTGCTCAAAACAAGATAAACGTCAAAATTATCAAGTGTTACATTGATATGATTTCTTCTGGACTTACCATGCATTCCTCTCTCTTCTTCTCTAAACGTGTTCTGTGTTTCCGTCCCCAGCGCAGGATTTTCTTCCAGGTATAGTAGTATTCCACGCATTGTGCAACTGTCTTAGACTTAACCTGCAGTTAAGTAATTGCAGAAATAGTTCAATCTCAAGTTTTCATTTTAATTCAACACAACTTTAATATATTCCGAGAGAAAGGTTTTATTTACCAAATATTCAAATGGAGAAATAAAGGCAATTCAAATACAACAAAAATACTCTTGCAGAATAATTTTTTTAATTATTGTTTGTAAGTCAAATGTGTGTTGACTGTTTCAGCTCCAGTATGCTTCCCTGGAATTCTCTAGATTCTAACTGGATAATGACTGAGGATGTACACTTACAGTGTGTATATATATATATACACACACTTATCTCCAAGAATTAAGATTTGATTTTCAAAACCCCGAATGTTTTCCAACATTTTAGCCAACAACCAAGGTATTTAACTCTGCCACACAATTTGTCCTTTCCGCTTTGTGATACAACATGTCACAAATGAAGCTCAAACACAATCTCACTTTAAGAACACGTTTCAAGGCACAACACCTGTGACATAGGTAGCTGTTAACAAACTGCTGGAGAACACAAAGGCATTATTAGTTGGCCACCGCGTGTGTCCCACACTCACAATGCCATGACTTGGATTTCAATGTGTCAGTTCTTACATATAATAACAAGAGGAATAGATCATTTATCTTTTTACTGGTGCTGCAGTTGCATAAAGAAGTACATCAATGGAAAATACCACTCCTTACAGCATCCTTCTATCTGCTACTGGTTCTATGCCTGCAATAAACTGGCCTGTCACTGGAGGGAAACTGAAAGGGAACAAAATGCAGCAAATGGCAAAAAGAGTTGGTAGGACAGAAGCCACCTTACCATTTTCTGTACAAATATAAAATCTTTGCTGTAGGTGGACAATGCCTCTTTGAACAGCCTCCTTTCTTGATGTGTCCATTTGTCGGAGCCTTAAAAAAACAACACACACAGTGAATTCATTAAAAGCAATGAAAGCCAACCACCTTGATGTTGATGTAACACCAAAAGTGGGAAACCTCAAGCACATGCTTGTGACTGCTGCTACCCAAATGCAAGTATGGCTGTACTGACTTAGACTTCAAGTCCACCTAACCTGCGCTCTGTCTCCAGCAGCAGTCACAGGCAGTTGCCAAGGAAACAGTAAAATCAGGGCAAGCAAATATAACGCCTCTCCCTAACTTCTCCTAGCCTCTGACCACTTGCAGTTCAGAGGATTTCTTTAATCTGTTGCGATTTGCTTATTTCATAACCACTCTTCTAAGTGCTGATGCAATCTTCTTTCCAATTAATTGGGTCTCTTGCCACCACAATATCCTTTGCCAAGGAGTTTTGCAGATCAGCAGACCTTCTGCATGAAGAAACCACCTCCTTTTCTTTGATTCCTAGCTCCCAAGTAGCTTCACTGGATGACCTCTTGTTCTTCAAGTGGAAGAAAAAACAAACCCATTCTTTACCATCACTTCCATGCTATTTGGGATTGCATTTTGTTTCTGTCACTTCCTCTCCAGACGAATAAGCCCAAGTCACTTCTACACCACTGGTCATGACTGCTGTCCCTCTGTGAACACTTCTCTACTAAAACATTCCTTTAGAGACACAGGGACCAAAAAGGCAGATAAAAACTCAATCTGCAGACCTGCACAGTGGCACCACCATGTTCTCCAGTTTCTTAACATCTGACTTGTGGTTATTTTTTTCTTTAAGCTTCTGTAAAATGCAAAGGTGACGTTTTCATAGAACTACCATCATAATCCCAAGGACTTTTTCTAATGGGCAAATATCACCACAGAGTTGATCATTTTAGACACAATGCTTGCACTGCCTATTCCTACATACACCACTTTATCTTCAGCTACACAGAAGTCCACCTATTGTTTAATTCTCCAGACACTAACTCTCAAAAAATCCCTTCACAGCTTTTCACGTGTATGGCTTGAGGTAAGACACAAATTCTTTGAGATTGAGGCCTCAAGTAAATGGAGAGGGTACAGCAGTATGAAAATCATGCAAAGTGCTTCCTGATCAGTTAATGGAAGCTGTACATACAGCTTTCAAATATTATTATTCTGTTTGCTTCACCAGCCTAACTGCCCATGAAAATGCAAAATCAACATTTAAATAGAAATAATGTGTGTCTCCTCAGCATTGGTCAAACAGAAGGAACACAGAACTGCTCTACTGCATCAAATACCAGTGTCTTGATTGTAAGAGTAGGCATCACTTACATTAAAAGAAGGATATACAAGAAGCCATAAAGCAGATGCCTTGAAATGACTCTGAGAAGATTCTACTGCAGTCTGTCTGAGAGTATGTGGAACTTTCATCATTAAAAGAAATCCCAAATGTTCCTGTCAGTGTTACCATTCTCCACACAAATGCTTGCCTCTGCATTGAACTCAATTAACTTGGGCTTGCCACCATGTGTGGTATTCAACTCTGCAGGTTATTTAAGTCTAATAATATACACATTTTTTATTAACTGCAAATGTTTTGCTTTTCAGTGTCAATTCCCAGGCTCACAGGCCTAGAGAGAGTATCTCATCACTCTGTTATATACTGAAAACTACAAAATTAACTTTTCTGCAACCTGTTTTCTGTACGTTTTCCCAGTACTGGCTATAAGAGTGCATTAGCTATTTCCACAGAGATTTACAGTAAAGCTCTCAGTCTAAGTGTCAAAAAAAGGCACTGGCTTCAAGCAGCAAGTTTTATTTATTCTGTTATCACCCAAAGATCTTTCTGCTGACACACTGCCTCGCTGTCTTTCCTTCCCTGAACCAGTGTGTTCCCTTTCTACACCACCTGCCACTCATTTGCTTTCACCCTCCCTTTGAGGGGGGGTAAATGCATTAATTCAGTCCAAAGCCTACTCTACTATGCCAAAATAACATTTTTAAAAGCTTGACAACAGCCCAGGATGGATTTTAGTTTTCAGGAAATCTCTCCAGTTCTCTCCTGAAATAATAATAATGATAAAAATCACTTCTTTGAACTAATTCTATTGTACAGCTAGGGATAATTCAGGCCTTACAGATTTTCCCCAGTAGCTACGGTATTAGCAGAGACCCTTATAAGATTATGAGGGTTAATTGGAAGTAACCTAATTAATAGAATAAATCCTGCATTAGGAAAAGAAACAGAAGAAAAGCTGTTTTTAACTCCGGTTGCTGGGAAACCACTTTTGCTCTTGTTAGCTTGAGGGAGACATACAGAATGTGTATAGAGAAATCTGCAATGCAGCAAGAAAGAATTTTGGACTTAGGAATACAGATCAAATTTTAAAGATCATCTTTAGGCTAAAACATTTATTATACATTTCTGCCATATTAAAATACTGGTTTTGCTCTGATTAACTCACAGAAATATCTTTTAAAGATTTGGGGGCTTTTGGCCCAATCTGTGAGTTTCAAGGGAACTACACCTCCACTCAGGGAGCTCTCCTTGAGAGGCAGCTCAAATCTATTCCATTCAGCATATGCTAGATCTGACCCACACACTGTAGTGTGCATCTATCAGAAGTTTTAAGACTACCTGAAGCACACTATTTCAGAGACCACCTTTTCTCCTTTACTGCAGGAGACCTGAGAAATTCCACTGCTCAAATGAAAAACAAATCAAGCATCTGAAAAAGCACTCCTCTTGTATTGGGCACGTGCTCCCCCTCTCTTCCCTAATACACTGTCCAGACAAATCATAGAATCGTGGAATGGAAGAATGGTTTGGAAGAGATGTTAAAGCTCATCCACTTCCAAGCCCCCTGCTATGGGCAGGGCTGCCACCCCCAGCTCTGGCTGCTCAGGGCTCCATCCAACCTGGTCTTGAATGCCTCCAAGGATGGAGCATCCACAACTTCTCTGGGCAACTTGTTCTTCTGCAGCACCACCCTATAAGTAAAAAATGTCCTCCTAATATCTACTCTAAATCTCCCCTCTTTCAGTTTAAAACCATTCCCCTTTACCCTATAACTATCAGACCAAGAAAACAGTTGGTTTCCCTACTGTTTACAAATTCCCTTTAAGTACTGGAAAGCCACCATGAGGTCTCCCCAGAGCCTTCTCTTATCCAACAGACAGCAAAGGATAAGGATGAAGAGAGTAGTGTGTTCTTCCAAGGAGCTGTCAGTCAACATGGCCCACTCTCTTGGCGAACAGAAAGGTCTGAAGTTTGACAACTTCCTCTCACAAACCAACAGGTTTCAAGGACAAGCTATCACTTGAATCTTTGTCTGAGGTCAGTGCTGAGTCTGGATATTTACTGTCTGTGGTATCAGTTGATTCTCAGGAGTTCACTGTCATGCTCTATTATGGTCTGCTCCACCTTAAATTGTGACCGTTCCTGATAGCTGTTACTTCTGAATACAGAGCAGGAAGCCCAAAGAGTTAACTGAAACAAATACCACTTGAAGTTACATTAAAGTATTCACACATTAGATTTTGAGAAATTCCCATATGCCTCGAGTGGCTGCTTATCAACCACAAAGACTATAATTCAAGAGCTACACAGTGCTAGAACATAGCTGTCAATGTAAGCTGCAATCACATGCTGCATTTGAGAGCGTTATTAAGTAATGCTTTGTCTTGTTATTTTCTGTTGCTTAAATCCACACTGCTGAGAATTTGTTGGGCTCTAAAATGCAGACAATTTCTTTTCCTCCTTAAGAAGTAGAGCTATTCTAGTGTCCACAGGTTTCAGTGCTAGGTACAAATATTAGCATCTTCCCATGTGAAAGATGAAATAAAACATTTCCTAGCTCCTCCCAGCATCACAATAATACACTTATTAAAACTACTGTGAATTTGCCTCAGCAAAGGCTATTGCTCCTTCGACACAAGCAAAAATTTTTTATCTGCTGAGCTAATTGAACCTCTCACTGATGATGAGGCTGCTGGGATCTCTCTTCATCTCCCTTATTTCCTCCCCTGGCCCACCTCACATATGCTTTGTGTTACCTCTTCAGACAAGAACACCCAGGAACCCCAGTTACAGCTCCTGGCTTGACACCCTCCTTCATCCAGCCCCATTTCCACCCTTTGGACTGCAATGGAGTTGTTTTCAAAGGCACAAGCCTCCTTTCAAAGGCACAAGTCTCCCTCCTCTAAAAATCATATCTGATCTGCACCTTCATTCACTCTTGTGATTAGCCACCATCAGACACATTTCTGTTCTTGTCTCAGGTCCTGGCCAGGAGTTTGTTACAAAAGAGTCCTTGTTACTCAGAAATCTGCTACAGTCAGCAAGTAACTTAATTCTACACTTAAGTGACACAATGACTATAACTGGAAATGAGTACATGACCCTGAACATTGTGATTGTCTGACTGAATACCAGAAGATTCTCAGCTTATTTCCACCACAGCCTAAACTGGAGATGAAGTCTTATGTCCCTTATGTAAAACTGTGTCAAAGTAGCTGTTAGGCACTACAAAGCCTTGAGCAATAATGTGGACTTCTGCAGAGGAGGGACGTTTGCTAGCTTGAGCTATGCTTAGGTGATGATAACATCACTCTGTATTTCACAGAGCACTTCTGCTTCATAACTGAGATTTTTGCTGCGTTTGTTAAAGTTGACACCATTCCAAACCTGTTTCTTTTAGGCTAGATCCATGCAAATAGAGGCTCTGCATTCTGCACAAAGACACAAGAGAGCTATAGTACTGTCTCTTTCGACGGATGCTCATGATTATCACGTTCACAGCACCACATTAGAAGAGAAAGGCATTACAGCAGACACAGAGTAGGAAAACACAACAGAGTAGGAACACCTTACTGCTTGTAAATTAATAATCTATAAATAGTAGCAGTTTTAAAAGAAGATCAACATATTAAATTTTAGTTAAAAGAAAAATAAAAACCCAAGGCAGTTTTAAACCTGCAGAACCCTACATAGAAACATGAATACAGGGTTTCTCTACATAATTCGCCAAGCAAAACTGTCAAACTTGTAAACAAAAGGTTCTGGAAGTTCCACTCAGCACTGTCCACATCACCCTCTATTAGAGGCTGCCATCCCAGCAGCAGACAGCAGAGAGTGCAGCGGGATCCCACACACCAAGCTTGGGATGCCAGCCTTGGACTCTGGATACAGAGTAGATACAGAAATCGCAAGGAAACATACCAGCATAGTGGTAATTTGCCAAAGGATGACACTTCAATCTCACTGGCTTCCTCAACAGCAGCTTCTCAACAGTAACCTAAATGAATAAGCAGAGAGAAAAGAAAAAAAAAAAAAAGAATTAGCAAATGCAGTCAGTTGCTCCATATATTTGTATTTAGAAGTCTATTTGGTAGGATAATATGAAAGCAGTTTGGTGAGTTTTTTTTGTCATAAAAAAAAATCATAACAAATGATTCCAAACCCCACTGACACTGTAGCCCATGTAAGAGCAATTAATGCACACTTGTCTGTCCTTAATTAGCACAAATGTGGCTATTATCAACATCCAGCAATTCCCTCCCTTCTCTTTGCCACAAACCAATGCAATTACAGTGTTTAATTTGATAGTATTAATACTAATATTTAATGGCTGATTTGGTAACTTCTTTTTTTTTTTTAGAACATCTGCTTAAGTCAACATCTGCTAAGAATGACACCAAAATAATTAATTTGAGTTCGGACCATGAAGAAAGATGATTTGGGGGATTCCTGATTTTTATCCCTGACAATGCATACCCCCATATAGTAAGTTTCAGTTTCTGACAGTCACCTGTCTCAGAGCCCTCAGGTACATCTAATTGAGCCTGAAGAAACTGAGATGTGAGCTAAAGAACACTGTGCCAGCCAATCTTGCCAGATTCATTCTGCATTCTGCTTTATTTTGTTTTAAATTGGCATTCCAGAAGCTGGGGCAAGGCTTTGTCTTTCCTGAATGCTGGGCAAAATGGAGATTTAGCCTTAGTTAGTAATGTCCCCATCACAAAGCTAATGCAAATATTTGAATACATTATTTATATGAGAACTGCATGCAATTACCTCGCAGTTCTGAACAAATAAGTAGATGTGATTGCTGCTACAAAAAATGGGCTAAAAGAGGACTAAGCTCTCTATGGCCAAATACAAAGCTTGTGAAATATCAGGTCTGGAGAAAGCACTGGGAGACATTCAAAACCCCAAGGCTATAAACTAAGTAATCTTATCTATCTGAAATATACAGTAAGCCTTCAGAGAGGCAGTGCTTTGAAATTTAAATTTATTAAAGAATAAAAGAGAAAAGTCACTCCCCAAAAATGTTGCAGGATGTTTAAAGCATCACTGCTAATCAATCAGAAATCTCTTTTTTATATAACCGTATCTAAATCCATTTAATAAAGCATGCTAACTTATCTGCAAAGAGGAGCATCTCTCCCTTTTCAGCTTATCTTACCATAATATCTCCTTTTGCCTCAAAGAGAGAGTGCAAAGCATATTCTGAGTTAGTTCCTCCACCAGGTAACACGCTGGAACAGCTCATATTTAAGAGGTCTTCCACTGTCAGAAACAAGTCCACATGTTATTGCCAATACAGTACCTGTCAGTTAAACAACCTGAGACAAGGATCCTGCAATGTCACTCACAGGCAATGCAGTCCAGGGCAGCAGCTTTCACATTCTCCCCTCCCTCCCCCCAGCAACTATCTCCTGATTTCAGGATCACTCTCTGAGGAGAGGATATGCCTGGATTTGCAGAGTGCACCCCTGGGGTGTGATGGGGCATTACAGAGCCAGAGACAGAGGCCTGGCTGTGAGCAGTGGCTCACACAGGCACATATGGTCAGTGATGTTGCTGCAACAAGAAGATTCCAACTAGGGCATAGAAAGGGAAACGTACTGCACTAAAAGCAGGAACAAACTCTGCTCAGGTCTAGAAAGAGTCATTCAGACAATCAAATTTATCTATGTTATGGTCACAGGACAAACCCAGGAGCCACCTCTCATCTGTGATCTCTGCCCTTATCATGCAGTTCATTGCCCAAAAACCTCAGCAGTGACTTATGCCTGTTTGCTACTAGAGAACACTTCATCTGCACTTCACTTTAAAGGCCTATGATACTCTGAATCTGTAATATGTAGTTCTGGTCTCTTGCTCTGCACTCTCAGTAATTAATGCTGTCTTGAATGTTTTGTACAGGACAAATGAAAAATCGATGGGAATTTCTTCAGAAGGCACAAGGTGATGTATGAGCTTCTAAACCAGCAAGTCATTGTACCTCTTTGTTGGAAGACTTTGTTCTCCAGTTCTGGCCACGGTTTCCAAACCAGAGTAGCCTTGTGCACATCTTTCTCCATTAGCAATTTGTCCTGCAGCTCAGGAATATCAGCCTGGAACCTGGACCCAATATTAATTCGTCTGTAATAACAAATAAGCAAATGGGTATTCAACTGTGCAACGTGCAGAAAAACCAGAAGTCACATTTGTGTTCACTTTGTTTCCAAAAAAACTTTCATTATACTGGAGTGGCAGGAAATTGTGTCGGATTGCTTATTAAATGCTTTACTCTCAACAGGGTAAGTATTTTGAGTATTAGAGAGAATTGATCTCTTGGGAGGAAACTAAAATTTCAGTGCATGATTTAAACTGTATCAAGACATCGTACCTTACAGATAACCTGAGTGAGCATGTGCACAGACTGCCTAGCAAAAAAGCTAGATGCAGGAAACACTAGCTTTCTGTTCCACAGAGAATGACTCAGTGGGTAAAGAGCAAAAAGACATTACTGTCAGGAGGGCAACCTTGTTTGCAGACTGCCCCAACGAACCCACCACACAACATTTCCCTCCAAAGCTCCAGAGGCAACATAAATATAAAAGCAAAAGTAGTGGAACTGTACGTTCGTGTGGTCCTTTTCCTGGACATTACCAAAAGTTTTCCACCTTCAGCAACTTCTGCTAAGCCTCTCCTAACATTTTAGAACCAGGACATCCATATCTCCCACAGTCACTGCTCCACATGCAGTAGTAGCCTTAAACACATCCAGTCCAACACTTTCAGGCAGCTGAACACTACTTGCTTGGTCCAAAATATTTCATGCTCAAATCCTAAGCTGAAGCTAGTCTACAGAAGCAAAGACAAAAGAAATATTGTTTTTCTTACGGTTCAACAGTCTGTTCGCCAGGGCCAGGCGTCACTGGAACTACGCTTCCATCAATGCTATCTGAAACAGAACAGAATTCCTGAGTTTACAAAATATTTGGTAACAACCATGCTGATGCTCCTCCTCCCAGGCTATATTGCCACATTCCTATTAACATCCTGCAGAAATCAGACATCAAGGTACCTCTGAGATAGCCAGCAACACCTGGGAGATGTTTGGCTCAAAATAATCTTGTTCATGCATAATCAGGTGTATTTCTCATGTAAAAGAGCAATCAGGCACAATACATGGGATTAAGAAACAGCTGGGAGGTTAAAACAAGTTCACTTTAAAGGTCACAGCATCAATAACAACTAAAAGTTTTCTGTGTTCTGCTGGTCTGCATTAGTCAGGGCAGTAAAATGGCTGAGTACAAAGAACACACACAATATTTCAGGTAAAAATATTAAAGCAATCCTTAAAGCAATCCTTATTTTGGTATTTGGATCTGTAATTGCATATACGGAAATCAGCTACACACACTTCTCTTCGAAACAGAACTTAAGTTCTTTTTTCCTGTTTCTATCTGAAAAGAGGGGTTTTCTGTCAGTATGCTCTAAGTTTACAAGGCTATGCAATTGTAACTATGTAAGGCCTCACCCCTGCCTCTGTCTGTATCCATCAATATTACATCTTTGTTATACCTTCAGTAACTGCTACAGCATTTTTGGACTTGTTTGCCACAGTCAAAAAAGTTTCTTCTGTAACTCCCTCTCTGTAACCTATGATTTCGTCTAGCTTGACTAAAAACTACAACCTCTGCAAGTCAGAGGTACCAACACTTAGTATTCTGAGAACATCCTTTCACTAAAGCACCAAGAATGTCTTCTGTGAAAATAAACAATTTTGTAAAAAATTTTGCATCAAAATGTATTCTCTACCTCCACTCCTACTCCCCCCAACAAAAAAAAACAATCCTGCAGTCAGGGGCTTCCATTTGGCTTCCGCTTTTTTAGGAAACTAACAACTACATTTTAACGACATTACAGGAATATAAAAGATCTGCACCCAGACCACCTTCCTGAAGGAGGAGATAGCCAATCCCAATTTCTAAGCAGCTCCAAAAAATAGTAGGCAGACAGGCACACAGGAAGGAGATTTTAAGATAAATTTGTGAGACTAACATAGCTCAGAATCTGTGCCTTCCCCAGAGCATGACATAAGGCTATGGCATTTACCCTTGCTCTCTCCAAGAAAAAGCCAGCCAGCATAGGTAGTTCATGTCTTTTTGTCATTTGTTGAGCATTGCTGCAGTTCTGCACCACAGAAAGGAAAACGGGGCTAAAACCAAATCAGCACTAATTACAGGAGTTTGTCACATGGCTGTTGTTGACTCTGAAGTCAGTGGTTCTAATGGCAGGACAGATATCAATTTGCCAGCTTCCAAGAGGAGAGCAGGAAAAGTGATATGAGCTTCACTTTTTCCGGATTACAAGACAGAGGTGGTGGTCTGGTGAGTAAGACTTTTAACTTGCTTCTTAAGTTTTCATACTAGCAACCTGTTCATTTTACAAAGCGAAAAATGAATTGAGAGCAATTGAGAGCAATGGGAGCTCTAAGGCACTGTTAAAACACACAAGCGTTTGGTGACCATGTCTGAAGTAACTCAGAGTGCAGCTACCACCTTCTTTCTGCTGGGAAAATTCTTCCATTCTATTATGGAAAAATGACCCTTCCTCAATATTTAGGTATAGAAATAGTCTAGATTGCTATAGGTTAGAAGCATTTTAACTTGCATGGGTTTCTACTACCATGATCAAGTATGATTAGGCACCCTTTCTTGTGAAGCATTGAACAAAATCAGAAAATTAATCCTATGTCTCAAAGCAAACCTTTTCCTTCCACTTCAGAAGACCCTATGTATGCAGTCCTTTCAAAGGCAGACCCCACTGAAAAATCACAGCTTTATTCACTGGTTAGGCTTCTCCACTCATTTTATGCTCTACAAAATCCAATGCAAAACCAACAGACAAAGATGGATTTTTATGGCATTGCAACGTAACGAGCCACGCACACGTGTACATGTAAAATCATCTATGAGATAACACTAGAAAAGAGCACAGCAGTATTCACTACATAACACTTACTGGACCGACAGAGGAGCACCCGTGGAGTTGGTGTGAGTGGAGTGAGCGGCAGCTGAGTGTGCGAGGCGCTGTGAGATGATGTGATAACACTACTGAAGAGACCAGACCCGTGCCGAACAGGACTAAGCATCGGTGGCGGAGTGTAGGGGGGGAGCTCGTGTGTTCGGTCCAGCAGATGGTCGCCAAGGACACGGGGAGAGCGAAGCTGGCTCTGGTACAGCGTGGCACCAGAGTGGGATGTGCTGAAGTTGAAGGAAGGAGGAGGTATGAAGAGAGGTTCAGGTCTGTGCCGATACTTCTTCTTGTCTGGTAATGGTTTGAAGTTTTCTTCCAATTTCGCAGCATTTTGATGAGGTTTTTTGCTAATTTCCTAAACGAAAACATACAGAACATTAATACTTAGCTATGCTTAAATGTGGTTTGCATTGCACACAATCCCCTACAACCTAGGGCATATTTTACAACCACAGTAAAGCAGATACCAGCAAGCAGTTATTTGGGCGCTGCCACAGTAACCCTGGTCAGTACAGAAGCTGGTCCTGCCTAGACACCACAGGGGAGAGAGGAAAGTCAGAAGAGCTGCCTTCCCCTCCCACATGGGTCCCTTTGGGTCAAGGCAGGGCTGAGCTCAGGCATGGACTTGGGGAGGCCTCTGCTATAACTTCTGAAAGTGCAAAGAACAGCCTTCCCAGGGCTGCAATCTTTTCGCTCAATCCCAGCACCTCAGGTACTTCTGTCTGTACTGAACACATACAGGCTATTGCAAGTTACTTCCCTATCTAGTCCCACTTCATGTAAGATGTTTTCCAATGCATTTATTTTGTTAGGCTAGGAAGGACGTATGAGCTCAGTGAAATTACTGCAGCACTCAGCAACAGGGAAAGAAAAAAAAATGTAATAAATTCAAATTCTTCGGCTCTTATCACTGCATTCCCATCAGTTTGAGTACAGTCCAGCTGCAACAAATCCTGAACTTAACCCTCTCCTCTTTTCCAGGAAGGAAATTAATCTTTTCCCGTTCGGGAAATTAAAGTGCTCTAATGCTCTAGAGTTTGAATGCTAAACATCATTTAACACTAAATACCCCCAAAATCATAGAAAGCAAAAGGTACAGAAATTGTGAATCCTCAAACCTCTCAGATTTCCTGAGGGTGAGCATGAAAAAAGTTTACAGGGTATACTTCAAAAAATGGACAGAAGCTGGAAGGTGAACACAGCAGTAAGTACACTACTTCCAAGTGTTCAGACTGCAGATCTTACTTAGGACCAACTTCCAAAGCAGATGAAAATTTTTGACAGATATTCCAGATGAATCACTCCAGAACGTCTGCATCATTTATAAATACTATTACTATATAAAAGTAAATTACTATGATGTATGTTTAGACAACATATATCTTTACACCATGGGTGGTTTCTGAGAATCACATTCACCCAATAAAACTCATGTTAGAGGAGCATTAGCACTGTCACCCTTTATCCGTTATGTTAATGCATTCCAGCTTGTGGAAATGTTTTTGATTACAGAGGTCCTGTCCTCTCTGTTAGATCATGGCTGTATCGTCTCCAGCAGCTGTTGACATCTTTGCTTTCCAAAAGTTAAGTTTCAGAAAATTCTTCCTTTTGTAGGAAAAAAAAAATAGCTGTTTTACAGAGAATTTTGTAGATAATGAGCATTCAGAATAGCAAAAGGGTGAGGGTCACCTTTAACCAGAGACACAGTCCATCATCATGGTAACCATTCAGTGTTCAACAGAGGTCAAGGGGGAAAACTCCCAAACTTAAGAAAACAACACCAAATACAAACTAACACTGACTACTAAAAGAGAGATGGATGTTCATAGACTCTCAATGCAGAATCACGCCAATACTTTTCTGAAGCTCCAGGAACTGGTGCCCATTATTCAAGATTTTATGTATCTACCTGGGCTCTGCTGCCCCACACTGACAAACGCAGTCCTTCTTGGACAGAACCTATCACCTCACCATCCTGTACTCTTGCTGAATATTTACTTCCTTTTGCTATTTGATTTTCACCGATTGCATCAATTTGTGAACACTTTACTAGACAACTGAAAGCACAGTACAAATACAACACAGCTCCTGTTCCTTAGGAAAAAAATGAGAGCGTCCAATAGCAAAACTCCCTTATAGAAGAAAAAGGAACTGTAGATCTCTTGATCTTTGAGTATTCCCAGTGCTATTGCTTATATAAAAGATAGGATCTAGAAAGGAAACTCTTTGAATTTAGTTTGCTTGGGCAATGACAAAGGCTTGCAAGCATAATTTTGAGTGAATGAATGCACATTTAGCCAGACACTGGTAGATTTAATCACAGTCACTTTATAAGTGTTGCAGAAATACACAAGCCCAAGCCACCTACTCTGGTGTCTCTAGAAATCTCCCACTCAGAGCTCACGAATTCAGAAAAGACTGTCCCTTTCCTCTCCAGAAACTAGAAATAGTAAAGTGAAGCTGCACTGCTGAGTTACAAGCTAAGTACTGTGACATGCTGGCTTCCACAACAGAATGGAAATTAATGCGTAAAACCTCCATCTAAATGGATAAGAGATTTTCAGATTTTCTGTGTATTTAAATTAATGTGTATGTCCGAATGAAGGATCAGGAGAGGGTGATAAATACACAAATACTATAAAGAGCAACCCACAACTGTACATGTTGTTGCCTCGTCTTGACACCAGATTCATGAGGAGGAGGAAAAAAAAAAAATTCACCAGAGCATGTCTCTACATCATAGAGATAATACTGTAGAGTGCTTTATACTCCTCAGTAATCCCTTATCATGATGCAGTCTGCAAGTACGGATTCAAAGAAACGAGCAGCATCTATTCCTGTGCTGGAACAGAAATAAACAACATCACTTGCTTCAGGACTCTTCAGGAAAACAATAAAGAGCATTCTCACATCTCACTCAAGAGCTCATCAGTTCCTTGTGCTGCCTGACAACTTCAGCTTTATAAATGACACGAAAGCAGTAAGCATAACTATTTTTCCTATGTCAGAATTCCAGTGATTAACCCTTAGACCTAATGCATGCAGACAGAAAGGGAAAAATGACTTCATTGTAAAACTCAGCCAGCAAGCTTCATACTGGCTTAGAGTGCACACTAAGTACTACACACTGCTTTCCTATTTACAGCTGAAATAAGAAGCACATACGTCTGATTTAAAAAACAGGAAGAAACAAGACTGCTGAATTTAAGCAATAACATAAAAACAAAGCAGCCTGAAAAGGAAAAACAAAACCAGTAAAAAGATACTAAATCCCTTTGTTCTAGTGGGATAAAAAGAATATCACATTCCAATTTCGAATGACTTGTTTTCAGCTGAAGTCTCAATTCCTCAGTAAAGAGAAAATTAGTATTTTCTGAAGTCTGAGGAAGAAATGATACGATGCCACAGCCTTTTTTGCTTATTAGGCATCCTTAAGATTCCAGAAAATGTTCTAAAATATGAACATTTTAGAACACGGCAGCACTATAAGCAAAGGGATTTAACAGACACAGCAGACTTAGCGGCAAGAAACGCAGCACTCACAGAGGATGAGCAGGGGTTGGCCACTTTTGGACTGCACGGTGGAGAGAAAGTCATCTTCACGAGAACGGGCATCTCATCGTCTGACATAGAGCTGGCAGACTTGTCTTTGACTGTGGCAGTGCTGGCAGAGGGCTGCGTGCTGGGTTCGGGTGACAGAAGCTTTACAGGGACAGACACTGGCATGACGATGGGCGCGAGGCTATCCACCTCTTTAGGCAGCGGCTGCTGTGGTGGCTTCTCTCCTTCATCCTGCACAGACAATTAAAGGCTTTCAGCCCAAGCGAGGGAGGGCCACTTCTGGATTGATAAACTATGCAGTGTATGCACTGTGGCTGAGAAGAAGAGGCCAGGGTTACAATACAGAAAATAGCCTTGCTTCTTGGACTCTGCATTTGCCTTGAAGGAAGTTGACAAGTTACTTGACTCCTATGTAGGATTTAGCCTCAGTGACAAATAACCACATTAAGCATCTTTATAGGATCACTTGCAGAAGGGGCAATAAACACATGCCCTTCTTTTATCACTATAAAGGCAGAATTCCCCATCACTCACGTAGAACCTGGTAGCTCTCTGGCTTTCTGTAGTACTCCCCCATCAAGAGAGAATTTTTAAAATATCAAGACACTGAAAAACTGGTTGATGGGGCAAGTTGTCTTTATTCAGAACAATTCAAACCCACATTTTTCATTTGGTATTTGTTGATACCTGTAGAACTACAACACTTTGGAAGAAAGCTGTCAAAGATTCAATAATCCTGCTCCTTCAGTTAAAGTCTGGGAATGCTTCCAATAAACATCCCTTAGTCATCTAAGTAGTCCAAATGAAAATAAGGAAGACTTGATGTTCCTGATATTTCTGATATAATAAACAAACATGAGGGGAAAAAATTCAGAAGCTTGTGCCATGATTTCGTAGAGTGTTTTCGTAATGTGCAGAGACATAAAGAGGCACAAATTTTGTTCTGTCCTCCACCATTTCTCACTTTCAGGTGAAACTGTAAATTATCAGAATTATTTGTGTGCCTCTACATAGACGGGGTGTGACATAAAACAGTGCCGAGGAGAACAGGTATGATAGCAAAGCAAAGCGTGGCAAAGCAAGCAAACATCAACATGTAGAGAAGAGAATCAAATACTGAAGTAAAATGAACGGCTACCTGTTTGAAATTAGGAGATGTTCTTACTCCTCCATGAGACCTCATGTGACCATTCAGAGCAGGCAAACTCTTAAACTCCTTCAAGCATACTGAACACGTTAGCTTGCTCTTCCCATCCGCTCTCTCGGGAAGTGTTTCTCTGTTCAGGCCACTATTGTTAGTTGAAATTTTTTTAGCATGGAACAGAAGAAAAGACATCAGTTTGGCATGTTCCTTTCATTGCAGAGGAAGATTTTCTTTTTGTCAAGGAAGTCAATGAAGTTTTACAGCTACACTTTTAAGAAGCCACAGGTAAACACTTGGTGAGTGCTCTGGAATACATGGGTGATAACCCAGATCAGTTGCCCCCAAGATAAGGAGAAGGAAAGTTTTGAGTAGAACGCGCTTGTCAAAACATGACTCTTGGCATGGATAAATCCAAGAACCCAGGAGAACTAATGTGACAGACCTTCAAATTCAGAACACTTGGACGTAATGTCCCTAAACAGGACAGATAACAATGTTGGAAGACACCTCAACCCTGTAAGGGTGAGATCTTAAAAAAAAAAAACCAGAAGGTTTCTGCTGCTGAAGTACAACTGCAAACCATGCATCATCAGTCGTACTCTTAAAAATGCAGTGTTAAGTATGGACTGTTCCTTTATTGGTTTGGATTGGTTCACTTTTTGTGGGCAAAGACAAAGCATTCAATTTTATTATGGAGGGATGGGGAATGGAAATCACACAAACTTATCACCACAAAACACTAAGATAAAGATGTTTCTAGAAAAGAAACATCTACGATCTTCATGGAGTGCATTCCTCTCTCTTCAAACTGCAGCACTCCTTTGTATTTCTTACAATTAAACCAAGAACACAAAAAAATATAATACCTTTGTTCTGGGGACAGTGGCTGCAGTCTGCCATCTGACAATTGCACCTGCCATTATAGGAAGAAAGTGGAAAAGAGGGGAAAAAAACAAAAATAATTTTTCAGGAAATACTGATATATAAATGAAGGTTCTGACAGCTTTATTCCTGTATTTTGCATATGCTTCTACTAATATTGCATGCCTCTGAATTGAGAACCTTACATTTATCCAGCAAATCAGTGCCTCCACGAGCAATGCTAATAAAAGCTTTCTTACACTCACCTCTTGTTTGAAGGTTTGCCTCTGCTGCAGTAGTATTATGTTTGGAAACAAGGAGCTAAATGTTTATGCACATTGAGGCATATGAGTGTTGAAAAATGAGCAGGAGCACCTTGACTCAGAGCTCCCCAGATTCTCTCATGAGGGAACCACTAGCCTCGCAGTAGCAGCTTCATGCTGCTGCCCACTGGCCCAAAGCCAAGACAGCAATGTAGAACTCTGTTAACACAGTTCTCCAAAACATCCCAGCAATGCCCACTGCTCATATCTTGACTACCCAGCTCCACCGTAACATTTCATTTCCATACCTGGATGCTTTTCCGCTGGACAAGTTTAAGCAGGGATCCAAAATGTCACCTACCTGAGGCCACCCAGGGCCCGGAGAGTCTTGCTGAGAGCTTCTGTTGTTCAGATGTGCTCCTGAGGATGGCAAAAGAGTTCGATGAGGTACAGTGTTACCCGCAGAATTGACCTCCGACCGCGCAGGATCCTCAGCTGTCCCCGGTGGAGTGAGGCCGACGTGGGAGTTCAGAGATGCAGCTCTGCCTTCACTTGTGTATTGCTTCTGCTGGTCGTGCTGCTGCAGCAAACCCTGCGGGTACAAATGCCTGTACTGTTCGTGCGGATCCTGATAGCAATACGGAGGCGCTGCTCCCAACTGGATGAGCTGCACAGGATGACTTGGATCCTGGGGGTACTGGTGGGGTTCATGCACAGTCTTTGGATCGGGTTCCCTGTGATACGGAGGAAGCTGCAGTTGCATTTGTTGCTGTTGTTGCTGTAGCTGCATGACAGGCTGCGTTTGGTAATACTGAGCTATTTGCATCGGACACTGCCTCTGCTGCTGCTGCCGAGTTGGCTGTTGCTGCTGCTGTTGGATCTCATGTATTGAGAGTCGCTGATGTCCCTGCTGTGGCTGAGCATAGTACTGAGTCTGCTGCAAGTGCTGCATCTGTTGCGGTAAGAGCTGCTGGGACTGCATTTGTTGAACGTGCGTCTGTCCTTGCTGAAACGCAGAATGAATCTGCATTTGTGACAAATGCTGCTGGTAGTCATAGTACAACTGTTGGTGCTGCATGACTTGCATTTGTTGCTTTTGCTGTGTGCTTGCAAAATTCTGCGTCTGCTGTGGCACTGGTTGATATCTTTGTATGCTGGAAGTTACAGGCTGTTGCTCAACTGCTGGCTTCTGGGACAGTAGCTGCCTGAGCGCGCTGTCACCAGAATTATCCGCCATGGAAGTCTCAGTGTGTAAAACCTGAGCCATGTTGTTGACTTGAATTCTCAGATTTTGGTTAGCAAATACTTGTGTAAAAGAGTCCAACTTATGCAGGACCCCACTGGTAATTTTTTGTGATCGATTTTCGCTGGGTTGAGAATAAGAATATTGGTATCCATCATGAGATTCTCCCTGCCCAAGGGGGCTCCACATTGCGCTTTGATTACTCAAATTGTTCCGCACTGGGACGTGGTTTCCTGAGCCAGAATGCGTCCATGTTTGTCTAAGTGTATCCATTGACCCAAGACTTTTTGAACCTACAGGCAAAGCTATACTGTCTCTTGAATCTTGGGGAAAGTGAGGGGAGAGAGGGGACGCCTGGGGAGCATCTATAACAGATGTCCCATAACTATGATTTAGAGATGGAAGGGAGTTCATTTGGTGTTGGTAGTATAAGTTCTCATTGCTGTTGGCAGTATGGTTAGTTTTATACAATTGCTGGTCCCCCATTTTTGGTCACTTCTGTTCCAATCTTACAGGCACGCGAACCATTGAAATCTCTATGAACCCTGAGATAGCTGAGTGAGGGAGTGAGGGGAGGGAAGAGAAGCTAGGATTACTTATAATTCAGCATGTGCGTGTGCAACAGAAAGACTAAGATTTCCTCCAGTCTGTCAGTAATTCCAATCAGACTCAGCGTTGCTTCACATCTTCATAAAATGGACCACAGCGCAAATCTTACACACAGTAATAGATTCAGTGTGCCAGGCATCTACAGAGTAAGAGAAAGTAAGAGTAAGTGTCAGCCTTCTACACATTCTGTTATTGTTATTGCCTCAAAGGAAACCAAAATCTAATTCAAAATGCATAATCTTCTACAAAATTGTAGTAGCTGGCCTACTCCAGTGCAGTTAAGTTACTTCATCTCATCCCATTATCCTGCTTCATATCTAGTTCTCACATAAAATCATTCTGCCAGATCCAAAAAGTCCCATTCTTTAAAACTGAGCTTTTTATTTCTCCTGATGCATATGAACACTTGAGCAGCTTTAGCTGGCCACATATTGCTCTCTTTTGACTAGCTTTAGACAGCTTACTATAAAGCCAAACCATCTTTTCTAATGCTGCTAGTTGTCAGAAGCAAAACACTCAGTTTATAACACAAAATAACAACAGATACCTCCACAAAGGCCTGAAAAGGAAAGTAAAACAAAAGCCAGGGCTTTGAACAAAGTTGACAGAACTCAGATTACCAGTACCTGTACAGGACCAACACCTAAAAGTACAAACAAAAAAGTGAACTGCTGCCCAGAATTTGCACAGAGAACTGCAGAGCTTCTCACAACTTTCAGGGTACCTACAACATATTCCAGTAGTATGAAAATACACTGTCACTGAAGAATAAGAAGCAAGACTAATGTTCACTGCTGTAACAAAACAAAACAACAACAACAAAAAAATGACCCAAAAACCCAAACTACAATCAAAAATCACCAGCATATAGATACTCAAATGTATCTGTGCTTGTAGATTTATTCGGTTTTCCATTTGGAATCTGATTAATGCTAAAACCAAATAGGTCCTTAGAAATCACACCTTGGAAATCAGAATCAACAGAAATCTGTTAAAGAGTAAATGTAACTGTAATGTAAATGTAAACTGTAAATGTTAAAGTCATTCATCTTACACCAGGGATGCTGATTTCCAACTTCTGCTCTCCTCTCTCACACTTCTTCAGTTTGCAATATTTTGATAGACTAATTTACAGTAACTGCAACCATTTATCATTCTTACCATATAAACCACAATTCAAAGCAACATTTTAAAGATGCCTGTACTGTTTTCAATGAACAAAACAACAACAAAAAATAAAGGTATATTAGAAGGTTGTTCCTATTTTACGGTGGGAAGTGATCACATTGTCTAACGTTATGCACACATGCACAGAGGCACAGTATGCCTATGCACATACAAGTATGTTTCAATGCAAAATATTCTTCTGAACTTTAACAAGACCAAAAAGAAAAATATTAGGCAGCAACCTTAACCCTGCCCCTTTCCCATTTGGCTTTCTAAACATAATACTTTCCATCTCGGGCTCCTTTGTACTCATGTCTTTACCTTTTTAAACTCAGGAAAATCCTTGACCTGAATGAATAAATGTGAGGTCACCGATAAAGAAAAATTTAACAATTGCCAGATGTATATTAATGAGTTCTGTGCTAGCTACAGTAAATAAGGCTAATATTAAGCTGTGGGAACAAAAAACCCCTACTTTTGTTCTAGCATAATGTAAGAGAGAAAACCATAGCTCCCAAATGAAGAAGGTTTTCAGTGTGTACATAGTTTTTGTGTAAGCAATCACTAGCATGTAACTTTTTCACATGACAAATGATGGCAGAGAGTAACTGCACGTTTATTTCCCCTTTCAGAAACATACATTGCTTCCTATTTTCTCTGAACACACTCCCTTCCAAGGGAGTCAGTGGTCAGGTTGCCAAGGATTTTTTAGCCACAACTCAACTTCAAAGAATGCCTATTTAAAGTTAGGAAGAGAAATTAAACAAAGCCTGCAAAAGCATTCAAAGGACATAAAAATAAACACTGTGTGGTATTTCACACTCAAAGGCCATCAACTTATGCAGGAAGAGGGGTATACTACAAAGGAATATATGCATCTCCTTTCATGCCTGCCAAGTTCAGAAAGCTCAGCTGAGACTCTGAACATCTTTCCATGAGAATGGGGCACGAACGGATCAGTCTAGCTACCTTTTCCAGAGGAAGTATGTCCTATTTTCACTTATTGATAACATCAGAATTTACAATAGATGACTTTTTTTTTTGGTTTTGTCTCTGCTTTTTAAATTTTGTGTAAAATGAGAAGCATTAGCCAAATGACAAGGGCTAGTACTGACACAAAGGCTCAGCTTCTCTGTTCTGAGCTGAGCAAACCCAGGGACCTCAGCCTCTCTTCATTCTGCTGCCCTCTGGATTCATCACCATCTTCGTAGCCCTCTCCTTTGGACATTCTCTAATAGCTTTATGCCCGTCTTACATTGTACTAACCAAAATGCAGCCAGCCCTGGAGGTGAAGCTGCACAGCAGGGCAACTCCTTCCCTCACATGGTAGCAGTGCTGGGCCTGGGGCACCGCAGGGCACAGTTGGCCCTTTGGTCTGCCAGGGCACACTGCTGGCTCACATTCAACTTGCTGTTAACCAGAACCCCCAGATCACTCCCTGTTGCACTGCTTCTCCAGCCTCTCATTTCCTCTGTTCATACACCCAGGGCTGCTCCATCCCTGGTGCAGAATCCAGCACTGCTCTTGGTAAACTTCATGTGGTTGGTGATTGCCCAGCCCTCCAATTTGTTAAGGTCTCTCTGCAAGGCCTCTCTGCCCTTGAGGGAGTCAGCAGCCTCTCCCAATTTAGTGTCATCTGCAAACGTACTTAGCATTCAACTCCTGCATTCAAGTCATTGACAAAAACATTGAAGAGAAGTGGCCCCAAAATGGAGCCCTGAGGAACTCCATTAATGACAGGCCACCAACCTGACAGAACACCAGCTACTGTAGCCCCTTGTGGCCAACAGATCAGCCAGTTGCTCACTCATTACATATGTATTTGTCTAGCTGCAGCTGGACATTTTGTCCAGGAGGAAACAGTACCGAAAGCTTTGCTGAAATTTAAAAACATTACATCAGCTGGCTTCCCTTGGTTAACAAGGTGGGTAACCTTGTCATAATTGGAGATTATGTTCATTAAACAGGATTTTTAGCTGTTAACGTATTTTAAAAAGCCATTTTTCTTGTTCCCCACAGAACTGGCCACCTTCATCTCTAACTGTGCTTTGGCTGCACAAACTTTCTCCCTACAATGATGAAAAGTGTCTCTATAGCACTCCCACTTTGCCTGACCTCACTTCCAGTGGTCATACGCTTTCTCTTCCTCCCCAAGCTCTAAGAGATTTTTGCTCAGCCAAGCCAACCTTCTACCCTGCCTGCAAGACCTCTGACACTTTGTCTTCTCCCCTGCTGTTAAGCAGTAGTGCTTACGAAGTGACCAGCACTGATGGACCCCAACGCCTTCAAAAACAGTTTCACAGGGGAACTTGCAAACTAGTTCCCTGAGCAGCCTTAACTCTGCTCTCCCCATACTCAGGGCTGAAGACCTGGTGGCAGTTTTTGCCATACTACCAAAGAATTTCAACCCAACTATTTCATGGTCACTGAGATAACAGATATTTTTTTTAGTACTTCAACAGGCTTAAATTCAAGGTCATGATGTTGTATACAATAGCATCTGCAATCAAGTTTAACAAAATGCCAACAGAATATATTGCTTGTTGGATTAAAATCTAACAAAGAAAATATCAGTGCTGTACAAAATATAATTAAGGCCTAAAAGGCAAAAGTTAGTCTCTTGCCAACTGAGAAGCCATTGGCAATGCATTTCTACTTCTTTCAATGACAGGAAGAAAAGTTTGTTCTTTCTCCTTTTAAGCACTCATGCTTAAACACCTCTAATTGCAATTTGTCACAACAACAACTATTACTACTAAATGGTTAAATCAAACAACTCAACTTCTGAAAGCAGCAGCTTTAAAGCAACAATGGTTCTGCAGCTGTATGTTTCTTTTCTTTCCAACAGCCACTTACACTACTCAACCTATTACATTTCTGACAGTGCAGATATATCCCAATTACGCAATCATTACAAAGAAACAGAAACAACTGTGAAAGGACAAAAACATTTCTGTAGACTGCCTGGGAAGAGAAATACCCTATTTAATATTGTGGATGATATCTGGACCCAAACTAATGGGAGTTCAATTGATTTCAGAAGAGACAAGGTTTCACTTCAACTCTTCTAATTTCAGTGTGGTCCCTGCAAGTTGCACAGCTTCTTTCTCCAGACCGAAAGCCACAAACATGTCAAGCTTGCTGAAATGTCTTTATACATTTCAACCATCTTCCTCTTCAAACACAGGCAACACTAAGGCAATACAAATAACAGTCACTCCTAGAAGCACACCATAGCTTAATTCTGGTATACATAAATGGAAGAATGTTCTGATGTTATCAGTCTTCAATAAAGATGATCTTTACTTCCTTCCTAAGTTATATCACTGAACAGTTAGGAAGTCTTACAGAAGGCAGACAGCAAAATATCAAAGAGACAATAATTATTACTTACTTTACCAAAAACAACAACAAAAAAAGAGCTCTATAACAGAACACAAAAACGGAAATCTGCACAACATTTCAACGTCAGTAAAAAAACATATCCAATCCATCATTCTTTTGAACTCCCTGAATGCACATGAACTTCAGCAAGACAACCACACCAACTAAGTAACTGGTCACAAGTTGTGCCAGGTGCAGGATGCAAAAGCAGGACTGAACGTCAGCCAATTCCAATCTCAGAACTGCATTAATGGAGAGAGATGACAAAAGACCATAGGAGAGTACATAATGAAGGAATTAGATGCATTAACAGACCATCAAAGAATTGTGACACTGATCTAAGCCACCGCAGCATACTGCATGGCTGCAAATCAAAATGGAATTGGATCCTATATTTTGTCCAATTCATTTCAAAATTAATTAATTAATTAATAACAAAAACTACAAACTTTTAATAAATGAATGAACTACTATTTAGTCTGAAAACAGAAGACAAGAAGGCAGAAGCAAAAACCTACAACTCCTTCACATTCAACTGGCTTCTGCGGGACAGAGCATTTAGAACTTCTCACAAGCAGTAGCATTAAGAGATGCTAATTTGCTGGGGCACAATGCAGCCAGAGATTATAACATTTTGGTTGAAATAAGTTTAACCACCATTTTGAGCAATCTAAACAGCTTTGTTTTGTTGTGTGGTTGTTTTTCTCTCTCTTTTTCTTTTTTTTTTTTTCTTTTTGAGTAATAACTCAAGGCACGCCTGCTTACAAAAATGCATCACAACTTTGAGTTCTCCCCACACTGGAAACATGTTTTAATCATGCCTTACTGCCCTTTAGTCCGTCAGGCTGAGACACGGCTTTCTCACATCTGTATTTTCACTATTAGATTACAAGCTTCATTTTTAATCATGCATATGTCAAAATCCAAAAGCAGGAGTTCTCTGTTTTCCTCCTTTCTTCCTTTCAACTTTTTTCTACCACTTAGTTTCCATATAAACAAAACAGGATTTATCTTATTCTTGGCCTTTTTATTGGAATGTTTTTACTGGCTTACTTTGTAATTCAGAAATGCGAGATCGTCTGCTATGCTATGCCTACATTTAGCCAGTCATCACTCACATCATATCTGTCTCTGGATTTTCTTTAGGCCAGACACACAAATATACAGCAGTTCCTTCCCTGATACACTCTCTCCTGCTAACATGAAGTGCCAGGAACCCCTACTACCTGGGCTGCCTACAGTCCAGCCCTTAAGTAAGTGACAGCCCAGACAGGTATGATTTTCAGCTGAGCACTGCTGCCATACAGTCAGTATTAAGAACCCACCAAAGAGAGTAGGTTTAAAAACCAGGAGAGAGCTATGTGAGAAAGGACATACCTGCATTACTCAAAGCCAGCCTTCAGGAGCAGAGCTGACACTATCCCTACCTCTTAACTGTAGCAAATGGTGGATGCCTGCAAAGCACAGCAATGGGGGAGGAGGAGCGGTAGGTTTCAGAGCCCCTTGTGCTTCAGAGCCACTGCTGAGATACCAGGTTTTCCTCCACAGCTCCTTGGTTAGCCACAGTTCAAGCCCAAGCTCCATTTTTTTTGTTTGTTTGTTTGTTTGGCGAGAAAATAAGCATGGGAGAAAAGCAGCACAGTACTGAAACAGAATGAATAATTTCTAATGCCAAACAAGATGGCATTAGCAGAGAGAAAACAAGAAGAAGAAAGATGATAATTCAAAGAACTACCTGTTTTCCTATAGAAATTCTGAAGATGGATCAGATGTAACAATAGAGGCACGGACTGAAAACAAGGGTAAAAAGATACAGAATCATGGCTTGAATAAATAGCAAAATAACAATATGAATTTCAAGGACCAACTATAATTTATATAGCTATCCCAAGGATAAATACTCAGGGCTGAAAACCTTATCATCCCAGTCCTGGATAAAACCACTTGTATGTTTTGCGCTGCGCTTGAATTCTGACTTTCTCTGAATGTCAGAGGTCACAAATCCATGCTCATATCTGCACATAAACACAAAGGTTGGAGCTGTTAGGTGAAAAGACTACCACAGGAGTATGCTAGTGTAGAAGGAACAGGAATAAAATAATTGCAAAAGTGAAAAAGAGATGGAAAGGAACAAAAATACATGGTATACTGATTTTACAGAAAGCACATAGGAAAGCCATATGCTCTTAAAATGGAAGGAGAGATTAGCTGCTTTTTAATATTAATGACAGTAATTCTTCAATAGTTGCACAAATCCTTCAAAAAATATCATTCCCTTTGCAGACAAGCTCTTACTGCAGTGCAGTGCAGTTGGAAAGGCTGGAAAGTCTCGTGTGGCTGCTCATTTGAGCTGTTCCCATTTCCACTCTTAAGAAAAACTAGAATGTCCTAATTCAGTTTAATAAAGAACAGATTGGACTTGGGGGAGGGGAAAGCAACAACGACACTGGGAGGGGAACCGAGCAATTTCTCCATTTCAATAAAGTTGAAAAATACAACAACAAAAAAAAAAACACAACAGAAAAAACAACAGTTGATCATCTCAGGCAAGTTTCTAGAAAAGGGGGAGGAGAAAGGAAGACAAACAAGCAATAACATTTTCTTCTCCTTTTGATCTAAGTTATAAGCAGAAAATGCATTCTGAGGCACTGGTAATTTAATGAAAACTTTTCTCCTAAAACTAACAGCACTCTTGTTATTCAAGAAGAAGAGGCTGAAGAAGAGGCTGATTTCTAAATAAAGCCAGTAACTCGATTTAGTTTAAGGGAGATAAAGTTCCACGAGTCCCAAAGAAATGAAGAAAGCTGCTTCAGCAACCCAGATCATCTTTGTTGTCAGTTGAACAGTGCTACAGTTTTGAGCTACTTTGAAGTGTTCTCAGAACTGTGACTGAAGCAGGTAGCACGTTATTTCATAAAAATGACATATAAAATGGTGTGATCATCTCACAATACTGATGAAAAATCGAAACAAAAACCTTGATTAGGGCCAGAAAGGCACTGGAATTGCATATCCCAAGACCAAGTGACCAAGAAGCTTATAGAAGACAGGATTTATTACAGGGGCTGATCAGCACTGACAAAAACAGATTTTTAATATTCACCAATACATTACTGCGTATTTGATCAAGGCAGAAGCTGTCTATGAAACTTCATTTGAAATGTCTTTACCCAATCCAGGTTTACTGACTGCATATATGAAAGAAATTGTAACAGCTGCTGCTGCTATATCAAGGGCAGTACTTCCATGTGTTTCCTGGAATATCAATGCATCCCCTTACCCCAATTGCCCTCAAGTTCATATTCTAGTTTGCTGGTATTACTGAATCGTGTAATTTATTTTTCCTCAGCAAGTCCCCAGCACAAAGATCATAAGGATAGACGGGTTAGACTTTGCCCACTACTTCACATCAAAATCTCTGCTCACTAGTGCTGAGCTGGGAGAGAAAGGGGGACATTTCATGCCTTCCCATTCAAACATAAATCCATCAGCTATCACTGTGGCCAGAGCAGCTGAGACACTATTTTAGCATAAGGTGAAAACCCTTATGCTACACTTCATCTGTTTCTTCGTGACCTCTACAGTGCTTATATTATGAAGCTTGTAAGGTGATCGACTTTTTCTGTGAATGTTGTGAAACAATCAGAGAACAGAGAACATGGGCTGAGATTTGCAAAAACAGGCAAGAAGGAAACATCCTGAGACAGATAAACAGCTAGAGAAAAAAAACAAACAAACAAACAAACAAAAAAAAACATTAAAAAAAGCAGGTAGAAGTAGCATTTGTGAAATACCATATGGATAAGCTTCCCATAGGGAGGTAGCAGCTATTTTGAGCCAGTGCCTCCCTCAAAGGAGGCCAAGCTTTCCAAAATCTTGCCAATGGACCCTCTGAAAAATCAATCCCTCTAAACACACTATGTTGGTACCTAGCTGTGGGGCCACAAAAAAACTGAATGGCTACGTGGAACTGAGCACCACAGCTTCTTTTCTTTTAATTATGGTAATGCACATTTTGTTTGCAGGCAATTTAGGCCTTTAGGAAACATATGAATGCATGGGAATCTCCTGTGCCATATGTACTGGAGCACATAAAATGTACTCCAATGTAGTGTCTTAGAGAATACAGTCAACATACAGCTAGCCTTATCTGAGAAGTCTGTCAATAAGACTACAGAGACTCAGAACCACAAATTTTGAGAAACAGACAGAAAGCACACACCGAGCCTCATTACATGACCTAGCCTCATAGAAAGTGGACACATGATGTTCCAACAGTACCTCATTTTTGATTACTTGTGAGACTGTTGTATCTTGCCGTGCTGTCTTCGCCATAACATTTCATGCCGTTCTCATTCTGTGATCTCAAAATGATGTATCTAAACATAAAGCAAAAGAACAGAAAACCATTTTTTAACCATTACCTTATAAAGTATCACCACCTCACTCCATAAGCAAGCCTGCAGAATGAGAATCCTATCACAACACAATCAAATATTAACTTCTATTCATTATGACATCTGTGCTACTCTGTTATTCAACTCAGTATTGTAGGGGATATCTCTCAGCAAGGCAACTCCCTCAAAGAACAGCAAGAAACCCCGTTTCCATATTGATAGTGAGAGACTGCTTTATTGTCAAATCTCTGGGACACATTCATAGTCCTTCAAATTACAAAGTAGTATCAGTAAATTCATCTTTTGTTCTTACTTACCTTGGCACCAACTGCAAAACGAAGAATAGGTTGACTCAAAAAATAAAACAAGATTGCGCTTGTATCACAGACACTGTAAAGATTTCAAAGGATCTTATGCTTTTCTGACAGGGCCCAAAGGCAGGCTAGATGTTGTCTCTGAGAGGAGACCTTGCTGTCCAACAGCTTGCAGCATGATTTAAACAAGAAGGTGTAGCATTCAGGAAGGGAGGGATTGATGAAAGTCAAAGATGTGGGCAATACAATTAGGTTGTCAACAAATTCAAAAGAGACACCTCGTCAAAGCATCTTAAATTATTTAAATAAAAGCGATGCATTTGCTTTGTTGGTGCTGCTGCCAAGACAGCTTTCAGGGAAGGCCATGAATGAATCACAGAACCACAGAATTGAAGGGGTTGGAAGGAACCTCTGGAGATCATCCAGTCCAACTCCCTGCTAAAATAGGTTGCCTAGAGTAGTTTACACAGAAGAGCATTCAGGTGAGTTCTGAATACCTCCAGAGAAGCAGACTTCACAACCTCTCTCAGCAGCTTGTTCCAGTGCCCTGTTTAAAGTTCTTTCCCATGCTCAGATGGAACTGTCCATATTCCAGTTTCTGTCTGTTGCCCAATGACCTGGCACTGGGCACCACTGCAAAGAGGCTGGTCCCATGCACTTGACATCTGCCCTTTAGATATTTAGGTTTTGGAAAGCTGCTGCAGCCATGAGACAACTGTATAAACAATGTCCCACAGGAGAAGGACACAGGTAACACCAGGCAGCTTGATCAGTATTTTCCTCCTTTCACCCATTGGCTTGTCATCTCCACACCTGATTCACCCACTGAAATTACTCTCTAAAGGCCTCTGATAATAGGTCCTAAGCACCATGACATAATTGCATATAGCAAGAAGAAACTTGTTGCCAAATCCAGTAGTTCCTTGAACAGTATAGCTCCCCTCCCTCACCCTGCCAAGGCATGGGGAAATGAATCCAAAGGGTTTCTTCACCCGGCCGAGCACTAACCTCTGCAGCCCATGGCATGATCCCCAGGAGCCAAAAGAAATTGAGGGGTTCACAGCACAATCCAAACAAATTTGATCCAAGTACACAATGCAGGAGAAAACAGAGCTCCTTACGAAGCCTAACCTATTCAAAATGTCCTTTTAAAGAACCCCTCAGCTGATAGTAAATAATGATTCCATTGCACAGAGACACAGGAATAACCAACTTCGGATGCAACCAAGTTTTTGCTTTTGAAGTTATTGTATTGGGTTACAGTAACTACAATTTGTTCATGCCTGAATTTCATTACGAATGTGAGCTGAAATGCTGCAGATATCTCAGAAAGCAAATAGTTCATTAGCTGCTTGCAATCTATCTGCTGATGGCTTTTCTCAGTGAATCCTAAATTGAAAGTATAACTTCTTTAATAAATATGCTGAAATAAGAAAGGTTATTATAAAGTCTCATCTATTTACTGCTTTATCCATCTCATTTTTTATACCAGTATTTCATATCTTTAGATGTCCAATGAACCTTCCAGATGACTGACTACATTTGGAACAGGATATACTCAGAAACATACGGAAAGCCCATGGTTAACTCTGGTAGCAACAAAAGCTGTTCAACACAGTTGTTTAGAACTTGCCAAGATCTGTTTAAGCTTCATTAAAAAATAACTGCTATATCATGAGTATCGACCACAGTCACACTACATAGTCTTGCTTGCTTTTTAGTTTATCCATCTAAAAATGTCAAAGCATTCTGCAGACAGACCATCCCAGGCAGCTTCCAAGAGAGGCCAGCCCAACTGACAGTGAGAAAAGCAACAACAGCAATGCCCCCAAAAAATCCTTTCCTTATTTTGTATTTCTTTTTGCTGCTTTTCTCTCTACACCACCTTTTTGCTCATTTCTTTCATTATATTGATTTATGCTGCTGAGTCATTCACCTCCATCAGCAGAGATACTGTAATACCCACATGCAGTTGTATGGAAATTAGCAGGCACATGCAGAGCTCTTTTGCGTAATACCACAGGTAAAGAACAAAACTTTGGGCACCTCAGAAACAGAGGTAGCAAACTAATGACTAACAAAACACTGAAAATAGCCCCAGTGTAATTAATGCAGAATAAAACCAAGCACCGCGAAAGTACGTAAAACTCACAAATGATGTTTTGATTCCTTGAAAATCGATTTCATTAAATTTTCACCAGCGTCTCATTTTTTAAATTTGGATTCAAAAACAGTCTAAATTAATATTTCTTCACCGTATTCTTTGGTTTTACTCCTACCCCACTTCTTAGATTCTAGATGGAACTTAAGCAGGGTAAGGAGAAGGGAAGGGAAGTCTTCAGCAACATTTACAAATTAAGAGCTAAGTCGGAGATCAGCTATCCCATACACACAATATAAATTATTCTTCTCTCTTCATTAGGATTGATGACACTGCTGGAAAATAAGGAGCACATAATACCTTTTATGGGAATGTAAAGCACGAGCGAATTAGTACAAAGAGAATGCAACTAAATCAATTTCTCATCTCAAGATAGTAATGAAGGCAATTTCTTGAACTCGACTACGTTTATACCATATTGATCAGCAAAGCTTCACACTTAAAAGTTAAACTAGTTATTTTTTCAGGGATAGAATGGAAGCTGTCAGTAAACTAGGCAAAATACCAAAGGACTGGGAGCTGCACACAGACCAGCTATGTTAAGCTTTGGAAACACAAAGCTTTCAGCTACCTGCAAGTTACTAGACAATGTCACAGGAAGACATCTAAACAAAGGCTATGTTAGTGGGTGCCTTCAGAGAACAGATTAAAGGAGAAGCAGAAGACACACAGGATCTCTATAAGGGATAGCATAAATGCCAGCACTGGTTCCACCACATATGGTTTTACCCTGCGGTAGCAGCTCAGGGTCAGCCTTTTTTCTGCAACACTTCCACTCCCCTCAGCTGCAGTCTCCATTCTGAACACACTGTGTTCCAAGACACTGATCCCCTCCTGGATGAACTGCTGTTGCTCTGAGGCCCAGTAGCAGGC
Source organism: Centrocercus urophasianus (assembly GCF_019232065.1). Taxonomy (NCBI): domain Eukaryota; kingdom Metazoa; phylum Chordata; class Aves; order Galliformes; family Phasianidae; genus Centrocercus; species Centrocercus urophasianus. Next base: position 81,108,249 of record NW_024884142.1, on the reverse strand, counting down.
TGGGATGAGATAAAGCTTTGTCTGGAAGATGAAGCTGCAATGCCCTCCCACCACCATGAGCAGGTGCACTGAGAAAACCATGCAAGTATGCCTCATGCTATTTGAGTTTGTACAGCATTGCCCACATGCTCCTATGAGCAGTGCTACAGCTGCAATTACAGCAGTTTAGACACGGGAAAGCTAGACAGATCGAACAAAGATGAAGATATTCATATTCTCTGTCAAAGTAAAATGACTTACAACATTTAGTGCTAGTAGTGCCAATGGTGATGAGGAGACAGTTGGGCTAGATGATCTTATAGATCATTTCCAACCTTGTGATTCTATGATTCTATGAACATTGGACACACAACATATAGGATAGTTACCATTCTTTCTTGAACATGATGGACTTGCATATCAACTGACATCAGGAACTTAACTGATGTGCAAGAGTTAGTAACTCAGATTCTCCACGTACCATCAGAGCATCCTTAGAGTACACAGGAGTAATTAGTTATTTCTCTTCTCCTGCCCAGTGGCAGCCTAACTAATTGTAAACAAATACCAGCTGATAACTTCCCAAAGTTGAATAAGCCTATTTTAACTGAATGAGACAAGAGTTTTCTCCACTGTATCTTCCATTATTTCCATTACAACAAGAGAGAGCATCCTTTTATCTGAACTGGTTTATCTCAGTTAAACAGTCTTTAAATTATGTTTGGAAGAGAAAAAGGGAAAATAAACCATCTTAAGATAAGGAACATAAGAACAGTAGAAGAATACATAAGTTAAACACGCAATACCAACAAAGAACATAATATCAAGCAACAAAACAGGAAACAAAAAAGTTGGAAGTACATGAATTATCGTCATCAATTGTGTAGCATTAAATTTGTTCACTTAACAAATACAGTCTCTCCTTTGATTCAAATTAGGCTTTCAGTCCACACCTTATTATCTCCAGAAATTCAAATGCCCTTCTGAGGATTGGATTCTTCATGTAGGCTAGACTTTTTTTTTTATGTGCTCATCTCTACAACTTCAAACGTTTCAGCAATGTTGCATTCCATTGAGTTCCACAGCTAATCTCTTAGACAAATGGCACATCTCACAGATGGGATGCTACAATACAGGTAGATTACAAATTCCAGAATCAGCTTTTCACATGCAGGATCTGGCACTTCAAATAACAGATGCTGTACAATATTAGATTTTGTTTAAAGCAGTCTTGAGTCCAGCTACTGGTTAGATGCCTGCCAGCCACACAAGCAAATGGATGACTAAGGTGAAACCCAGGAACAGACCACCATGGACACTGCTGATGACTACCTGGGAGACGTCCACTTTCAATGACACATCATACAGCTGCTCTGTGTCACTGCCCAGAGGACAAACCAGCTCTGTGGGCAACTTTCAGCTTGTCCTATTCAGAAGACTATTCTTTGCTACAATTGCTTGTATCTTTCATTATGTAAACGCAAATAATTGCAGCAACAAATTTGAGATCCAACATAGTCTTTTTCTACTGGAGTCTAATGATTCTTTAATCTTCACAGCAAACCCACCATATGTACAAAGCTGGGCAGGAAGGTTATAAGGAAAAAAAAAAGTTTATAGGTTCCTTATAAAGTGCATGTAGGTATAACAAGGAGTTATAAAAGCATATTCTCATTCTGGTGTTTAATGTTAAAAAGGTAGCTTAATATCTTCTTACCTACATGTTGTCACTTAAAAAGGATATTCCATTACAGAACTGTCTAAAAGTTAGAACGGTTCTTCGGTCTGCAACATGGACTCAACACAGACCAGTCAAGGTGAACAAAGTAAAATTATACCAGTAATAGGCTGTCATCTGCTGGGGGAAGGAGTGCTGGCACGACGCTTATCTGAGTTTGACAGGCATTTGCTGACAGAAGAATCTCAGATTCTGACACTCCTTTTCCATCCCCACCTTTGAAATGTGTTTCAGCAGTTAGAGCCTTCCCTACCTATTTCTACAACTCCTGCACTCAGCTGCTTCCTTTTCCCTTCTCTTAATTCCCAAATCCAGTCCTTTCCACTTCCAAGATCCACATTCTTCTCTTGTTTCCACACCACACTTCATCCCTCTGGTACCAGCGCTAGTCTGCCCTCTTTGACTTCTTCTCATCTCTTCCAGCCCAGCTTCCTTCAGCTCTACAAAATACACCTCTTATTTCCAGGTGGAATTTGGATAGTACCTGGGCCCAGCGGCAGACACAACCTTCAAGTGTACAAGGGAAGGCCTTCCCTCCACTGGACATGACACTCATTACGTGTTTACCAAAGTTCAGCTCTGCAGAACATGGAAATATGGAAGACATTCATCACATGAAGGATGTTTATGAAATGAAGATGTGAAACTGCATTTTGCAAATCTGACATGGCACAAGATTTTTTGACAGGGTTGCCAAGAGGCTGAAAACTCATAAAAGCTCAAAAAAGCTGCAAAGGAAACCTAGAGCCACATTATTGGTAAGATAAAGACCATAAAAACCATAAAGAATCAAAATCTATTTCCAAAAGCAGTCAACATCAGATTATAAATAATGGAGAGTGAAAAGAAGGAAAAGATGCAACAATATCTTGAATGAACATTTAAAAGAATATTCTTTCCCAGCCTCCAATGACCCTGCAGCTTCTCCAGTCAGAAGTGGCACCTGTTTAACTGCCTGTGAACCCATCCCTTAGGTTTAGGACCCATGCCGACAGCCAGTACACATGGCCTCCAATCACAGTATCACAGTCCAAGAGCTGCCCAGGAACCACTGCTCTTCCACTTTGCAGCTCCCTAACATTCATTTCACCCAATGTTCCCCACTCCCTTCTTCATGACATCTGTGATTTTTGTAGGTCTCATGACGAACACCTCCCTGACTGAGGACTGCTAGTAGCTTTCTGTGCCTCTGTACTTTAGATTTTTCTTCTTCAGAGCATTTTGTGGTTTGGGGGAGGTGACAGGGAAGGCGAGGAGATGCCAGAACTGCACACAGTACTCAAGACAGGTGAACATCACACATTTACACAGCGGCACATTGATGCTTTCTGTTTTGTTTTCTATTCCACCACTAATGAATCCTGACAGTCATTTTACCAATAATTATGCTGCCATTTTTACAGAAAACTAACTACAAAACCCCTTTCGAGAAGAGCAATGCCTGGTGCAGAATTTGTCTCAGCATACACAGAATTGTGACCCCCCTCTCTTCTTCCCACATGCATTACTTTCATTTATCTACAAGCAATTTCCTCTGGCATTTTATCATCGAATTCACTCAGTACAAGGAGTTCTCCTGCAACACATTGCTGTCAGCTCTTCTCTTCGTTATTCTTAATATCCTAAGCCCACACTCTTGCAAAATTTCAGTTTCCTATTTAAACTATGAGGCGACTGAAACTGTTCAAACAAATCATCGCCAAGAACGACAGCAGTAAACAACCCTACTTCTCTGAAAAACCCTCAAATATCACTTTCCCTCAGCAAAATTACTGGAAAACAACCATTCTCCTAAATGAAATTCCCCAGTCACTCAAAAATTCTTCAAGCAGGCACTCCCCTTAACAAGCTTTAACCCTAATTGTTTCAGTTTGATAGTCAAGAGCTCAACAGCTGAAGGCTTGGAGCTATCACACCATGCCAATATGCCAGCTCTGCCCTGAGAAGACAAAGCAGGGACTCCACAGCTGAGGAAACACAACTATTAGGTCAAAACAAACAAACAAAAGCCCACAACAAACAGAACAAACAAGCAGACAAACCTAGAACTCTAAACAGCTACTGCTCGGTTCCAGATTTTCCATGCAGGAGGTAGGAGGGGAAAAAAAACCCACCCCTTTGCAGGCAGAATCCTATGCAGCGCCAAGAATATTTTGAAAGACAAGATGTATAATAACTTCTTAACTGAATATTCATTTTTAAATTGAAGGGAAACATCTTCAGGGAGAGTGGGCGTAAAGAACGATTTCTCCTCAGCCATCGCGCTATTTATTAAAGGCTGTGAATACCCAAAAGAATTCAGCTTTGGCCTTTGTACTGTACACTAACAAGCTTAGTTTACTGACATTCACATCGCATATGGAGCTCTGCTTCAAATGACTCCTTTGAAAGGGTCAATTAAATCAGACAACTGGAGATTGAACAACCAACAGAGCTAATTAAATTCCTAAGTCCTATTTGTGTATTTATCCAAATCTTCCTTGCTATTCCTGCTGAGAAGTGGAATGGGCTGGACTGGGAGGCTGAGTGAAAGTCTGCTTTTCTTCCTCTATAGTTACTGATCAGTTTGGAACAAAATTTTAGGCATTAAATCAATGCAGCTAGTGGTGAAATTTGTCTTACTGTGACAGAAATATTCCATTTTCCCTTGCTTACATTTTAAATCGCTTTCTGATATACCAGGTTATTATTTTTTAGCCCCTTTGGTTCCTTACATAATTAAATGCTGTGCCATTCAACTTTTAGAATTACTTTTACCATTTTCAGAGGAATGCTGACACATAGAAGCTTTCTCAACTTTATGTGATGAATTTTTTCCTCCCAAGTATTAGCTCCACTGAGCATCTTTTTATTCATTATATTCAAAGCCCTTGGCTATCCCTATACAAATCTCTTTCTTCCCCCATATAGGCTTTTCTCTGCAAAAGGTGTTATTTGCTGATCCTCACGTTCCTCCACAACTGTTCCATGTAATCAGAAACAGCACACACGCACACACACAAAAAAAAAAAGGCAAAAGAAATATGCTCTCATACCATGGTGCCTTCAGCTTGCAGGCAAGGGAGAATGGCCAAGCAAGCAAAATGTAATGACTCATTTTTGTAAGAATTTCAAATTTTGCATTTTATGGTTGCAAAAACCAACAACACTTCCCAAATATCTCCTAGGTCAGCTATCAACATTTTGCTTGATATTGACATAGATACAAAACCTCTGAAGATTTGCCCACAGACCTGTACAATTTGTCTGACTGCCTAACATTTACAGCATACCTGTTCCAGGTCCCTTCTAAGTTAGCTTTCAAGGTAATTCCCACATTAACTGCAGGTCCAGCAGCACAACTCTCAATTTTGTGATGCTGTGACAAATCACACAGGACACCTTACAAGAATACTTAACCAATGAAGTAAAAAAAAAAAACAAACCACGCATTACTCTGCAAGGAGCAAGCTCATCCTGCTTAACGCTTACCTGAGAGAAACATAAGCAGAGAAACAGATGAGGGTAATTTTTTCTTTCCCAGGTAGGCTATAGAGAATTATTTTGGCCACTGTCTGTGTCATTGGTTTGTCTTAGTTTTTAGTCTGGGTTTTTAATCTTTTTAGTTTGTGGACAATCAAGGGGGAGGGCAAGGGAGAACAGAAGAGCACCATAAGGAAAGCCTTTTAGGATAACATTTTGTTTCTGTCAGAACTGCCAGCTAGTTTCTTGGCAGAACAATAGGATGCAGTTTCCACAGATCACCTAACAAGCAGCAGGGAGGAAACCTTGATAGAAGGCACAGCCAAACACCATTGGATCCTCTCCCAGAAACAAACTAAGAAACAAGAAAGTGATAGCAATAAACTTATCTGTCACCTATGGCTCTACCTTACATAACAGCTGACCAAGTCATCCTTCAGAATTCCTGGCACGTTATCAAGCATCAAACTTTTAAGTGAAAACAATTTATGCCTGACCATTTCATAGTATTTTTAGCAATATTACAAAACACTTGGCACACTGTCACGGTTCAAGAAGTAAAAGGCTCTGCCCATAGCTCCACACTGCCCACCCAGTGCCCTGGCACGGCACTCTGCACAGGGATGATGAGTGGGGGCTCGAGACAGGAAGCCAAGGATCAGCTCTCTTTTCAAGCCCCATTTCTGTCTGAGGTCACAGTGACCCTATTCTAGCAGGAATTACACATAATCACCCTCTAAGCAAGTGGACCTGTGCCAGCTGAACCTCTCAAAAGTTTTGTTTGCTAGAAGGTTTCAGAGGACATATTCTAAGATCCTGTTTACTTGAGTCCACCAGGTTCCCCTCTGGAATAGCCTTTCACACTGCTCATCAGTTTCTCAAGCCATTAGATCTCTGCTGATATCTGAGATTTCCCATCTGCGGTCATCTAGAGACACCTCTCTGAATTACCTCTATAAACGGTCTGCAAAAGATCAACAACATCAGAACAAGCTCTATAACTTTAAACAAATTAGGTAATATGCCTAGCATCAATTCTGCTCAGGAAATCTTGCATTCAATACTGTGTTATTCTGATGCCCATGAATCAAGCTTCTAGACTTACACTCCAAAAGTCAGCGAAGCAGATGAAAGTGTTCAAGAAGCAGTGCTAGTTACCCCAGTATCTCTTTATGGAGCTTGCCTTCATTCTGAGCTCTCTGAAAAAGTTTCTCTCAAATAGATATACACTATTTTTACAACAACATTTCTCATCAATCATTTTTTTGTGGATATTAAATTTCACAGTGCGCTATCTGGAAATCTAGGCTGGTCCAGATTGTGCTTTCAAAGACTCACCCTGTAATTCTCCTACCCGTTTGCAGAAAATGCATTTTATCCTCCGATTCAGAAACGCATAAAAAGATTTTCTGTGGTTATCTTCCCATCAGAGTATTTATTTACTGCAGTGTTTACATGTACTGCAAGCCATCTGATGAGGAAACGGAGGGAAAAAAAAGCAACCATCATCTTTAGAATACATCATTTCTGACATCATCTCTACTTAGAGATCAACACAGTTTTGGGTTTTTTTGGAGGATAAAAGTAAGCGACAGAGACTTCAGTTTTTCATCATTTACTGAATCTCTGGGATGCAAGGCCCACTTACCATCAAGGCCTAGATACAAGCTGAAATGCTAATTAAGGACACAAAAAAGGTAATCTTTTTCAATAATTAGTAAGCAAGCAATTCTCAGAAGACTGTTATCTGATTTATCACAGGATTCTGGAAAGAAAATGGTGGTGCTGACACACTCGTGGTTTCCCTTCTGCTCACTTTTCTCTTACAGCAGCCTCAAGCTCTCTGGAGTATCTACACAGGAGATCTAACTAGAAAAGTAATTTGTGACTTGGACTAGGGTGGATGCTAATCTCCCACTCCACACATCCTTGGGAACTGCCCAGGAAACAGTAGCTACAGGCACTGTGACCAAAGGATGAAGAAGTGATGACACGAACCTCAGGTAATTTTAGTTCCAAATGCAGACTTCTTTATGACTGAAGTATGCAACAGATAATGCCATTTTTAACAGCCCTCACCACCACAAATACCAGCAAAGATAACTTGGGGCTGGAGTGATGAAGGAGGACATGCTCTAGGTTGATTTAAAAACCACAATTAAAACAGGAGGTAGAAACAGTTGCAACAGAAAAGGAAGGTGAAAAACTTCATGAACATGCTGAGCAAGCCAGAAGTAAAAGCAATTCTCACAATACCAACCAAGCCTGAGCAGTCAGCACTTCAGCTCATAGTCTCCACAAAGCTTAAACATAGACACGAGAGAAGTTTGTGGGTGCAGGCACACAGAGGCACAAGCGTCCAAGAACCAATGAAAATGGTTCTCCAATGAAAAATATTCCCACTGAGTGCGTGGTGGCACATCTCTGGGTGAGGACTGGCATTGCCACGCTGTGGCCTGAAGATCTCAAAGAGGTGAAAAGCTGTGCCTTTGTGCCCCTGCACTTAGGAAGGCTGCTCTGTAAGTAGTGCCTCCGATTCTATTACATTACTAAGTCAGAGGTGGATGTTGGTGGTACGGCAGTAGAGGTTAAACCTTCCCAACAATATTCCATTACATTTTGTTGCCATGCAACAGATGGCAGCAGAGGGGCAGTTTGATAAAATGGCATCTGATACGGAAGTGCTTATGGAACAAAAGTGTGTCACTGAATTCCTTCGTGTGGAAAAATGGCATCTACTGACATTCACTGACAATTACTGAATGTTTATGGAGATGAAATAGTGGATGTGAGCACACTGAGGCAGTGAGTGGTGCATTTCAGCAGTGGTGACAGCAACAGTGGGTCACCTCTGCTGGGTCAGATTGTTAGGAGCAGAACATGCAGGCTCTTGTTCATCTCTGGTGAAAATGCATAGCTAGTGGTGGTGACTGCATTGAAAAGTAGCATTTTGTAGTTGAGAATCTGTTCTACAAAACAGTGTTATTGTGATCTCTGTATCGATTGTAGTTTCCATGGAAATAAATAGGAGGCAATACTTTCAGAGCATAGTATATAATGCCAATGGCACAGCATCTGCATTCAATGCTATGGAAACACCACTGCAGATCAAGAAAGAAATCCACTAGAGGCAGTCTCAATAATACTGTATAGAAATGAATCCATTGTTAACAAAAAGATGAAAAAAATTCTTCTAAAAGCTGGCAAGTCCCAGCATTGCACTGCACCATTTAAAAGTCAAGATTTCCCCTCACCAACAGCAAGGTTGATGGGACACACAAGGTGAGTGAACCCAGTGCAGCACCGGGGCATTTCACAACAGCCGTCGCCTTAGACTTCTTCTAAATAAGAAAGGCATCAGCCCATCTTTACTGCATGAACGTAAGGTAAATGTTCAAATGCTGGTCACATCTGACACAGACATCAAGCAGAGACCTTATGAAGAAGGCTACAATATCATGGGTGGTTTTTCTCCTATGGATAGATAGCCTTCAGTAATAGAAGTGCTCCTTCTTCTTGAAACAGAGTTCTTATTACCATGCTTCAGTTAGAAGGACAAGTGCTGCCAACAAACAATTTAAGTATTGCACATATGATTTAAACTTACCTCCAAATACTTGACATACAAACATTTCTTTTTTATGCTAAGAATTAGGCCAGAACATCAACTTGTGCAACGTGTTTGTTTTTAATAAGCAACGGACCCCAGAAAAAATAACAACTAAAAATCAAATAGTCTCTACTGAAATTCAGAGATGAGGCTTCCTCCTTTGTCATGAGACCGAAGGTTATTGAAAGAGTACTGTTTTTTTGCCATGTTCTTAACACTCCTGGACTGCAAATTCAAGCTACGTACATTACTAGCAACTGTCTCCAGAAAACATAGGACTACTTAAATCATAAAATCCTGAGATGATTAGACCTTAGATTTCTCTCATGTGAGGCTTCTGATGAATTTATCGAGAAAGGCAAGATTTGAGAATGCTCATACTTCTCCACAAGCCAGAGACTAGCAAGTGTGTTCTGCTCATCCTCTCCATCTCCAACAGCTATGCAGCTTCACTGTACAGTCTGTGGCTGAACACAATTTTAATTCTCAAGGGGATTACACAGTTTATTTAACCTGGAGAAAAAACCCGATAGGTTAACTCTCTGGACATGATTGTAATGGTCTGCTGCCAAAGGTGTAGGTCTTTCACATATGCAAGAGACGGGCCTATTTCAGATGCTCCCAAGCACAGAACATCTAGTCAGCAAGAGGTTTCTAGCTCATGCCGACATTTTCCTTACTTCTACCAGACCTTACGTCTACTTCTGAGCTTCTTACATGCTTTTAACAACACGGTGATGCTTGGTGAAAAATAAAATCACTACCAAGACACTGGACTCACGTGGACTCATTGGACTCATTGTACTGTAATTTTAGCTATGTCCATAAATGAATAAAGCCTCCTGAGTGTTGGGCTAAGGTCAGAAGGAACTTACTCTGGAGTTCAGAACGTGACTATTGCCAGTGAGTTCAAGACTTTTGTAAAGTCCAAAACTCCAAGATTTAAAGTCAGATGGAAAATCCTGACATACTTTGGCGTTTTCACTCCACTTCCACGCCTAAAAGCTCACCACAGATGGCTAATTCTGGCCTCATGTGGCTGTTAGCATCTCTTTATCTGTAATAAGCATGTGAAAGGAAAAAACATGGTAGCCTGGTGAATGAGTAAGAAAAGAACGTTCTTCCAATTCCTCTCCGTGATGCTTTAGAAAACATCATCTATATCAATCAAACACCTTGCTGAATGACTCATGACTGTCGTATCTGAACTAAATAGTACCATGCCAATAAGCAGAATCAGAACATTAAAAATTATATAACTACAGATGATTAAAGTGTATGAGTATTATGAATTCTGAATCTCAAGAATGGGTGACATACTGCATTGCATCTCCTTAACATTGGAACAAAAAAAACCCCATATATTTACTGGCATACCACCTGCCTTTACAAAAATAGGAAAAGTAATATTCATCACAAGAGGCAAGAATTCAAGACGTTAGGTAGCCTGCGATGAAAACACCGAGCACAGCAGATAATACCAAATCAGTTAACTGAAGAACACCAAAACAGTCATTTAACAAATAAAAACTTGACTGTGTTTCCAAATTAGCAACCAACTGGAATTACACTTATTTGCTGTTTTAAAATAAGCAAGGAAGCAGATACACAGAGATCTGGATTCACCCACCCTCAGATACATCGGGTTTTAGCATTTAGGGAGAACTGAAGAAAATACACCACCTCTTTTCTCTTGATTTAATGTTACATTTGGCACAAATCTTCACGCTCAGAAAGAGATTTGGCTAGACAACAGATGGAGTATTCCATTAAAACACAAGTGGCAAAATGTGCCCACCCTTCCAGTCAAAAACAGCAAATCAGTTCACAGTAACATCTGTCTGCAGATCACAAGATGCTCACATGGATGCTTTCCCACAAAATATTTTTTTCTTACTCTTGTCTAGAAATGTACTTGTTTATAAGTTAATTCTGAAATTAAGGAGAAAAAAAAAGAATTAAAAAAAAAAGGTGAAAAGGCAGCCTCTGGTATTATTTGCAGCAACATTCAGCTACCCAGAAAAGCCAGAGAAACTTCAATAGCTTCAAAGGCAGGCAGATGTACAAAAGCTTATGAATGTCCAACAAGGCTCCGGAGCACGTGGTTCAGTAACAAGTGATTGTTTCCAGGTAAGTGTAACTAGGAGGAAGAAAACTTAGTTTGCTTTAGGAAGAGATGTGGCAACATTTTAGAAAAGAAGAAAGAAAGAAAAAACAGCATATTAATTGTAATGCTTCTGTACTTCTGCTATATTTCAACTAGAAACCACTTCATTTAAAGCCCTCAGTTCAGCAGCAGGCACCCCAATGAGCACATTTTTCATGGTGCAATTTCTTAAACAAATAAATGCAAAGGTAACCCTGGAGTGGTTTGTTAACCTATATAATTAGTCAGGAAACAAACAGTACAAGTGAATAACAATCATGTTAAACGCATTCAGAAAGACCAGGTGACTCAAATAAATAAATAAATAAATAAATAAATAAAATTCTATGACAAGCACATTTACCCCAAAGAACTATCTAAAATAGGTCTTTTTTTTTTTTTTTTTCAAACAAACGTATGAACATTTTTCATAAAGGATAATTAGCATTTCAACAGCAATTTACAAAAACTCCCTCTCTGCCCTCAAAACGAAGATGTGGCCACCACAGGTAGAAATCTGTCCCTTATGCTCAGCAAGTCAACTCTCACTGATCTCAGTCAGATGGAGGAAGAGCCATAACAGGTTCAGCACCGTTTTTACTATTTGCAGCTAGAGCAGGATATGGGAGGTGCACAGGAGGAGCATTAAAGATAAGTGGAGAAGCACACATGTAGGAGAATTAATGTTTCTGAACAGCAGCTGAAGTATCTCCCTGAAACCAGAGCAGCTCACCAAGGACAAGCCTTGCATCTTCAGAAAGGAAATCCTTGAAACCAGTGCCTCACATTTGCAGCTGGATTCAGCCTGGTGGTGGTGGAAGGTAGAGCCCCTGCAGACCACCTTGTGCACTCCTCAGATGAGCAAGGCACAGCCTGGTGCTGCACTGCCCGCGTCCTTCTCCCTCTTCAGCTGATGAACCCACAACTTTTCTCACTATTGCTGCGAAGTCAGTCGTCAGCCATGAACTGCAGTGATAAAGAGCAGACCTGCTTGCTCAGTAGAAGGCATCACCTAGAATTGTGCCATGTTATTCCTCCCAGCCCCTCTGCATTGAGAGTGAACTCAGCCATGCTAAATTTCCATCAGCCAACTACTAGCCCTGTCCAAGCTGTTACTCTTCTCAGAAATGTAACATCATGGGGAAAGACTCCTGGACAATTTTTCATTTCATTTTTAAAATGGAAACAAAATGTATTTTGTCTGTTAGCAGCGCTTTTCCAAATCATGCCATATTCCAAACTTTCCATCTCTTGAAATTCATGAGACTGCAACAAGCACACACACTATCTCAAATCTGCTGCTCTCCATCTCATCAGTTCACTTAAGAAATAAATGCCTAAAAAAAAAAGAATCCCAAATTTGGATGTTCCTTTGGCAGAATATTTTGAGACAGTTTCTAATATCCTAGAAAATCCCTATCAGCAGGTGTTAGTGGTGCAGAAATGGGATCTGTTCACACAGATGCTCACGTGCTAGCAAGCACTGTACCAAAAGGAGTAAGTCATGTGTGTTATTTACTGCACACCATTTGACTGAGTAGTTTCAGTTTGTATTCTGATCAATTCACAAAGGCATACTGCATATACAGAAGAAATGTGAGGATATATTGCTTTAAGATGTAAACATTCCTCCAAGGGCTTTTTTTTTTTTTTTTTTTTTTGTAAAAGATTTTTTTCACTGGGCAAAAAATAAAAATAAAATACCCAGTATTTCATGCCAATGCCTTCACTGTTCACCCTGAAGACGTCTCACTTGACAACCCTGGCGATGGGATGCCGCTGATACCACCACCAGCTCAGTTGCCTTGTCCCTCCGGGTTTCCCACACACCTAACAAAAAGAAAAAAGGTCCCAGAAAAGGATGTGACCCGGAGCACTGAAGTTAAATTCCTGCTGAGCTGCCCTGAAGAAGGGCCCCTCTGTCGTTACTGATTGCAAAAGAAGCCTAATCAAATCAACTGATCAAGCCTGAAGCCTAAAATTAGAATTGTAATGCATAATAACTACTGTTACTAGTACTCCTGTCTTTTGCCGTTGAGACCATAAACTGAAATGGCAGTAAGTTCAAACCTTTTTTTCCTTTTTTAAACTAATAGGTTTTCAGGGACCAGATGTCCCTGGTTTTCTAGATAGGCTGAGGTACAGTAACCCATTGCTAACAAAGACAAGAGATGCACTGCTGCATGTTATGAGAAAGTAGACCGACACGAGGCAGGTGCCATGGTACAGAATGCAGAGTAAGCAAAAGCTTCTGTAAGGCCCAACACTTTCCTGTTGTTACACTGGAGAACAATGAGACTGCCACCTCTGGAATTTTATTTCACACTAAAACACACAAAACTCACACACCCAACTGAACAGCTCCCAAACACACCCCACACCCAAACACTCAGGCAAGTAAAGTTGCCCACCCACCCCGAGCCCTTTAAAAATACCCAAATTAGAATGACCTCAGGACATACCGAAGTGCTGTGTGCACTACCAGACCATCGTCGCAGCAAAGGCTGAGCAGCACCTTCAGCACAAGGTGCAAGGCACCGAGCCTGGCCTTTCTCACAGGGCAAAGAGAGTTTTTGCAAGAATCTCGGCAGCCCTTAAAGCTGCTGTCATGTGTCTGGAGAAAAAAAAATCCCAGCACCCAGTACCACTCCCACAAAAAAGGGGATAGAGCTTGTTCTTATATAAGTATGTATATTATTTAACACTCAAAAACAACAGTTCCATCATATCTATGCAAAGCGGTGAGGAGCTGAAGGAGAGAAGAAAAAATATATATATTTATACTCTTGCTATATCTATTGTATCTATCCATTTTGTTTATTTGCCTCAGGGTAAGTCAAGGGCCCTCAACACACTGCAGAACAAGGACCAATATCCATTCTCCTTTTCTTCCTCTGTAGCACAAGGTAGACTGAAGTGGGAATAGATGCAAACATTATGTGAATTATAAACTGTTATTTCCTAGGAAATTATCTTTTGCATCCGGAAATAAGGAAAACACCTTACAGGTGAGGTAAACAATTACATGCCACCATCTTTTCAAGCAAACAACTGATCCTGTTCTTGTGATTATCTAAATGAGTTTTGCTTAAACAAACACATGCTGCTGAGATGCACACATTGCTTCTGAGGTGGATGTGAAGGAGAAGGCCTAGGTAACAAAAATAGCTTTCAAATAGATGTTAGTATATTCACGTTGCAAAGAACATAAAAGGAGGCAGGAAGCAGGGGAGGGAAGCGTCTCTTTCATATCATATTTAAGTGACAGTACAAGTAACAGTGACTTTCTTCCTGAACTGCTAAAAGATATGGGTCCATTGCATAATCCAGCAATAATCTTGTAAATTCTATTCAGATTTTTTTCTGAACATTACAGGAATTCACAGAATTAAAAGCAAAAATCAGGATTTTTTTTTTTCACTCATCACTCAAAGAAACAGATGCAAAATAGAGCAAGTTTTCCTGTAAAAACAGCTCTGTCCTACTTTGTGAACTAGTTATTCCTAACTGCAGCAGCCTCCCCTTGCACAGAATATTCAGTAGTGCTAAGAAGATTCTCCATCTCTACAAATTAGATATGATAAACAAGTAGGTTTATTGCAGACACAAATCCACACGCAGCAGTGTAACAGCTGGCTGATGAAAGCAGATGTGTCTGCCTATCTCAAGCCCAAACTCATTTGGACGAGCAGCACTAAGAAGAGGAACCCAAGGGAAAGGAGAAGAGGCACAACTTGGCGAAGAACTCAGAACAGGGTGAAGGGAATGACTGCACACATTTTTAAGATTTCTTCCTGGCAAAAAACTTGGACTAAGATAAATTTCACTGACATTTCTGCAGATAAAGGGAGAAAATTCTCTGGAGATTCAATGTGAAAAGTTATTTAAAACATGCACAAATTTCATTTGATAGTCAGCCTTTCAGTCAACCTATTTTCTGCACTTCAGTGGAACAGGGAAAAAATATTTAAATCCTTAAAACACAGTATGGAAAAAGCATTTTCAATTTCAGAATGGTATTTTTAGGTCCAGATGGAAAGTATCCAGCAAGGATACTTTACCTCAGTGACATCTTAGATGGTCTGTATGAAAAGAATGTATCCAATAAGCAGATAACTCAATGCCAACAATATAAAGAAAAAAAACAAATGCAAGTCAAATTCAATTCTACTCGAAGATGTGGGTTTCTAAAGTACCACAGGAAAAAAAGAAGGCAAAAAGAAAAGCCATTTCTGCAGTAAAAACGAAAGAATAAGGCCTTGCAGTATTAAGTTATTTAATACCTCAGTGCTATAAGAAATTTAAAAATGAGCAAAACTCAAACCTCCTACAGATAACTTTCCCTGCAGTAGTTTCAAGGCAGAACCAATGCCTGTTTGCATGAACAAAACCCTCTAACTGTAAGTCACATCACCTGGTCAGGAACTGCGTCTTGCAAAGACAAGTTGCTGTAACCTAACTCCTGAGCTTCAAAGAAACTAAGAAATCTTTCACACATTTTCTGTAACATTTCCTTGAAGAGATCTCAAATCATCCCCTCAGGTGCTACCATCCTACACTAATCCAACCAGACTGGGATGCTACCATAAAGTACCTCCAAACGACCACAGAAGCTGGAGAGTTCTCACATTTGCTTGCCTTTGTAGTACTTACTTGAGAAAGATGAACATGTATTATTCTGCAAACTTAAGTAAAGTCAAAAGCCTGGTAAACCTCACTTCATGTGAAGGAGAGAATGATACATTTGCACACTAGAGCAGGCACGTCCAACCCATGGGTTGCATGCAGCCTGGCAGAGCTCACACAGGGTGCAGAGCAGTGCCAACTTGAGTTATGGCATGTAAGTTTATGGATACAGTGGCTAAAACACAGTCCTGTGAGCAGCGAAAATATGCAGCTGTACTTTCCCTTGTGATAAAGGAATCTGAGAAGAGGCTTCAAGATTGCCAAAACATCAATTTTTTTTTGTTTATTTGCGACTCCATTTTCAGTAGACTCAAATACATTACTCAGGAATTTTTAAATGGAGCCTATAGAGTTGCAATCCAAAATTCCAGCTAGAACCTCCCCAGAAAAACCAAGCCACAAGACTCCTTCAGGTAGACACATAGTAGAGCAAGACATACACAGTCACTAGAAATAGTTTGAAAGATGTAGAAAAACAGTTCTCTGCATTCAAAATGAACTAACCATAAATAACGTGCTTAGGACATAAGAAAGGGCAATGCAAACAAAGTAATGTCTTGAAGGTGCATGAGTTGCAGATTTGATGCATATAATTCAAATATTTTCAACAGGATATAATTCCCCAGCATAATTTCGTCAACAGAGACAGAATTTCTACTTTTTTCTTTATTGCTCATGAGTATTTTGGACTTCTCAATGTAAGTACATATTTTAAAAGGCTATGAATTTGACTCGCAAACAATACTTGACAAAATCCTTTTGGGCTACTAGGAAAATTGAGTTTCATTAGGAAGAGCATTTATGTAGATTGGAAAGCAGCAGAGACGAAGAAAATACCTAAGAACAAAAGAAATAGCTTTCAATAAGGCAAGAAGAGATCAAGGGAGGGGACATCCTCAGCTCTGCATCAGGCAAAGCAGTATTTCTTATACCCTTAAACAAACCGGAAAGAAGGCAATATGTCCTCTTCTCCCCATCCCACAATAAAAACCCTGAAAAGCTGAAACTGACAGGCGACAAAATTATTTACAGTTGTTCAAAATCAGAAAACCAGAAAGAATTCCAGATGAACCACACAAGGCCAGGCCAAGGGGCAAGTTAAATCCAGTGCAGATCAATAAAAAGCAAAGTGCATTTAAATGAAAGAAGTACTTGCTGGGTTTAACGCTTCTGGAGCAACTCAGTATCTGATTCAAGTGTTCAGCAAATGAAAGAAAATCACTGCTCAGATACTCGAAGATACAGCTGAGAAATATTCTTTCTCCATTCTAAAGACGGAAGCGTTCCCATGATTATCTAAGGGATAACACTGACAACACTGTTGTGCAGCACACATCACTGGCATGTTCCCATCAGAATGCTGCGTTCTGCTCTTATCATTTGATCTCAAGAAGAACCAGCAGATGTAGTAAAAGATTCAGAAAATGGAGACAAGAATAATTAGGGACTAAAAAGATTGCTGCACAGAAGGAAGCTGAGAAGTTTGAAGCAATCGCACTAACTGGAGATGGATACGTTATCACAGATACACACACACACAAAAAACAACAGAAAAAAACACCAAAGAAGTGTAGAAAAGACTGCAGTGCTCCTATATACTTTCTGCATGCAGAAGCAATGACATCTTTGAAATAGCAATATGCTTACAGCAGCTAAAAGGAAATGTGTATGTTTGTTTAGTTGGTTTCGTTCTGTGGTTGTGCTTTGTTGTTATTTATTTTATTTTTATTCACTGCTCAACTTGCACCATCTTTTGCCGCAAGCTATGATGAAGACCTAAAAAGTTCAGAGAAAGATAACAGTTTTATACAGTCCATGACAATGAGTAAATTGTATGAGAAAGACCTGCAGGGTAGAAGAATTTCATAGCGCAGAATCAAACAGAACAGGTTCAGAATTTCAACAGTGGGGCTTCAGTACAGCTGCTACCTTAGGAAAAACATTTTGAAGTATCTGGTACTACCCTCCTGGATGGTAGGCAAAAGACAAGCATAGGTTGCAGAACTGCTCCATTAGGATTCCTAATCCTCTTCAGAAGTCCAAAGTGGTGTTTCCACAGCAAAGCAGAGGAAGCTGAGAAGAAGATAGATGAAGCTTTACTGAGGCTTCAGCCTAGGGACGCTAGACCCAGCGTAAATGATTTGAAGACAGTGTTGTTTTTGCAATGTTTGGAAAAAAAAAACTGCATTAACTGAAGAAGAGATGGCTGTCACACTGAACAGGTCTGACACACACGGCCTCCTTCAGCCTCTATCCCCTTTGCAATTTCTCAAGCGTTCACATACAAGGTGTTCACAAGGGGAGCAAAGTATTTTTGTCATTAGTACTGGAATGCACACTCTTCATCAACTTATTCTTAAGTGTGTGAACCCCGTGTTCTGCATGACAGCATGAGAGATGCTTGTATCTTGAAACCACACCAGAACTAGCTTTGCCTGGCAGGCTTTCAGCACTTCATTTACATATGAGTCAATGCTTCTGCAATACAAACATTAATGATGCATTCCCCATTGTCCTCCTATTTATATTCACTGTTTAACCTGCAGGCATCCCAAGTTAATTAAACAAATCAATCCCATTGAGATAATTGCGTCTCAAGCAAATTAACACAATTATCCTTTTTAAAAGAAAATCCAAGTAGTATCCACTGTATTTATTCATATAAATCATAAGCTGAATCCTCTCATTCTAGCTTCACTGCCATCTAGGAACTTGTCTTAAAATGAAAGGTATAACGACACACGAAACCAGCTATCATTTGCCTGCTGCACCCAGCAGCTTCTCTATTTTCATCGTTCACTGCACTGAAGTCAGAGGTGCCAGTCAGAAGTAAAGCTTCTTGGGGAAGAAGGAAACAAGGAAGGATCTCATTGCACTGGGCATGCTGTAGCTGTATCACTTTGAAAAGAGTCCTTGCTCCAGAACAGTAGTGGCACTTACAACCTTGGCAAGATGAGCAACAAGCTAGTTAACTCAGTCTGTTGGGGTTACAGATGTTCCCCATCCTTCTTTCCTCCAGCTCAAACCCTCAGAAAACAGAAAACCCTCTGAAGCAAAACTGAAATTCTGCAAAAGACATCTTGAGCCACAGACAAGATTACTCTAGACAGTACTCATTTTTATTTGACTCCTGTTCAAAGCCTGGACTGGACCAGAATCATGGGAAATACTACGACCCGTATGGATGGGAACAAGGAGGAACCAGACAGACAGAACAGCATCATCATCCCCATCCACCCTCCTCCCCTCAGTGGGTGCTTTTGTTCCAAGGTGCAGTGCCTCAGCACACAAAACGTACCTTGGCCTCCTCAGGTCACAACCCACCACCCATTCGAACTTCCAGCCAATTGGTACCTGGCTGGCCACAGCAGAGCACACATAGCCTTCTCCCAGCTCTGATAGCCATAGAGGCCACTGTGCCCAGCACAGGGATGCAGCAGTAGGCCAAAGAGGCTACCAGAAGTCAGCTTGGCAGGGCAACTCTCAGAGCCCTCAAAGAAAAGTTAGCAGAAGCACTAAGCACCCTGTAACTAAAAATGGGAAATTCTGTAGAAGCTGATACGCAAAACCAGAGCCTTGTCAGCTGAACATCTCTGCAACTTTGCTCTTTCAAGAGACCTGAGTGCACTCATGCCCTGTCCCTGGAGGTGTTCAAGGCCAGACTGGATGGGACTTTGGGCAGCCTAATCTAGAAGGACATGACCCTATACACGGCACAAAGGTTGAAACTCAACGAGATTTAAGGTCCTTTTAAACCAAGCCATTCTATGCAGTGTATTCACAATGGCATGGGTCAAGCCCTGGCAGCTGCCACTTACATTACTTACATTTACTGCTTTAGGCTGCACAAGACTGTTCAGTACTTTGCCCAAACACAGGAATCTCCACCTCAAAGCCTGTAAGAAACAAGAGGCAGGTAACTGTGCATGTGTGAGAGCACACACGTGTGTACATGCATGCAGGAGACAGACAAAAATCGTTAACGAGCATAACCAGTAATAACTGTCTTCTCATGTCTCTTTGCAGATGATTCAGTGCAGGACCAGCATGCTCCTCACCGTGCCTCCCACTGGCTGCTAGGCAACTGCTGCAGTGCAGGGCAGACAGGCTTCAAGCATCAGCTTGTTCCTCCTTCTGAAGGAATTAAGGGGCTTAGCAATGCATTAGTTGCAGGACCAAGTAACTGACGACTGGTAACTGACACTGAGCTCCAGGAATTGTTACGGGGAAAAATAAAGTAGTAACAGAAGCATTGGGAGGAAGATGGGAGGACAGCAGGGCACCAGGCTCGCCTGCTGCCTGCCCAAACACTGGGTGATGATGGCAGAGGGGTATGCAGGTGATTTGAGGGAAGACTCCTCACTCCTCTTTGCAAAGATAAAACAAATAAAATAAGAAAGTGCATTTTTTCAGTTTTACTTTTTCCACAGAAGATCTGTTCCAAAGATGCCTCAGCCCAGACCCGCAGTTACCCATACTCTTTACCCAGCTGGCAGGGATCATCTGTAAGCCATGCAACACAGAAGGACACCAAAATGGACTAGCTTGCAAATTAACTATTTCCTTGCAGTATTTTTTTTTTTTTTCCAGCTTGGATCATTTCAGTGACTTGAATGATGTCACAGATGCCCAAAGGGGTGAGTCAGCACAGGTGAGTGTGGCTCCCCAAGGACCCTCCACTAGGCTGCAGAACAGCAGTCCTCCAAGGTAGCTGATTCTCTTGTGCTCTCTGACTCCACTCACATGGGAGGTCATAAAATGAGAGAAAAATCACCAAGTCTATCAACCTAATCTGCTCAGAGAGTTGGGCAATCACCAATCACGTGGAGTTCAACAAGAGCAAGAGCAAGATTCTGCATCTGTGAAGGGGTAACCCTGGCTGTACATACAGACTGGGGGGATGAGAGTAGTCCCAAGAAAAGCAAGATGAATAAGAGTCATGAGAATGCCCTAACAGTCAGGAAGGCCAACAGCATCCAGGGCTGCCCCAGGCCCAGCACTGCCAGCTGGGCAAGAGGAACAGCTGCCTGCTGCACTCTGCGTAGCCTCAACTCCAACACTGAGCATGGGTTTGGATGCAACAGTACAAACAAGACGTAAATTACCAAAAGGAGTGCTACAAAATAGTGAAGGGTCTAGAGGGCAAAGCGTGTAAGAAGCAACTGAGGTCCCTGGGTTTACGCAGAGCAGCTGAGGGGAGGCTCATGGCAGCTGCAGCTCCTCACAGGAAGCAGAGGAGCAGTGCTGAGCTCTGCTCTCTGCTGACAGAGGCCTAAGGGAATGGTATAGAGCTGTGTCAGGGGAGGGGCAGCTGGGGGTTAGGGACAGGGTCTGCACCAGAGGGCACTGGGCATGGAACAGGCCGCCCAGGGCAATGGGCACAGCCCAGAGCTGTCAGAGTTCAAGAAATGTTTGGACAGTGCTCTCAGACACAGTTTGATTTCTGGGTGCTCCTGTGCGAAGTCAGTAGTTAGATATGGTGATCTTTAAGTGTCCTTTCCAACTCAGGATGTTCTATCATCCCACTTAGAGTCCTATCCCTAAACCATGCCTCTTAGCGCTATAGCCACACATCCCTAAAACAGTTCCAGGAACAGGGACTCTACCTCTTCTCTGGGCAGTCCATTCCAATTAGAGACCACCCTCTCCATGAAAAAAGTCTTCTTAATATCCAATCTAAACCTCCCTTGTAGAGAACATCTCATATCTTTAACCACAGCCAGATGACAACAGAGGATTCCTCAGCTGCGGAGGCACTGGCAGGCATGCAAACACCGCTTACTTGTACTGTGCCAGGAAATGGCAGACATGAACAGGTAGAGAAGTCCCTTCTGCAACCTCTTGGCAAGAAGTATCCAAGATGGACATTTAAAGTACAGTAATAACATTTAGCAGAATGTACAGAGGAGGTGGTTTACACTCTGTGCTTCCATTGACTATCCCAAAAATCCAGAGAAGTTTCACTACTTTCCTGTTAGGAAACAGTAGGAGAGCCTTACACAGATCAAGCTTTCAAGTAAGTCCTACTCAAATCATATAGATAAGCAACTGAAAAGGTTAGTTCTAATATTGCAAAGTGGGACAAACAGGCAATCTTCCCCATTTTTTTATGACCATTCTGAACTGCAGACTACATTTGGCATTTTCATTACCTCAAGAAACCTGTGGCACTGCCAGAAATGATTTGTTTACTTATAAAAATGTATGTTTCAGAAAAGTTAGAAGCAGAAAACTTAATTTATATGGTGCACAAGTCTTTCGCTAACCTAATTTTATACAGCATAAAAAAAATAAATCAGAATGGCTAAGGATATCTGTTTCTTATTATAAAACAAACCTACCATCATGTCAACTCTCAAACTGCACAAAATTCTACCTATATATATAATTTATAAGCCAGGGTCAAAATGGATAATAGAGTAGGAATACAAAATACTTTATTACAGGGCAGCCTGGAAAAAAGAATAGCTCTCTTATCATGAAACATATTTAGAAAACCAGTTCTGTAACACACGATCCACAGAACAGAGATACAGATGTCCTGTCATAAAGAATTCATTATTTACAAATATACTACAGAACACTCCATTTACAATGAAGTACCATAAATAATTCATGCTAAATATGCATCATAAGAGCAGACAGTTCCCCAAAACAGGCAGTGGCATTTTCTCCACCATTCTCACCAAGATCTCTATACTCAGTGAAACAGAAGCTATGCGCAACAGGTACTGAATTTTCCTCAAATGATATCACTTCACTGCTCGAAGTCTCCCCCACCAACACAGTATAGGGATTTCTACACAAGTATTGTCACTGCAGCCACAAGAAGCACTTTTCACTTGTTTAAGGCACAAAACTGTGCACATTTTAATTTTATCCCTGTAAATAACACTGAACTCACAACTTCCATTCACTGCCTGCATACAGCGGTGCATAGCTCTACCTTGTGTTTGCTGCTTTGACCTGAAGAAGCAAACACAGAAGCAGACAGGAAACTCAAGCAGTGTGACCTCTATGCTTCTGCAGAAAATTAGGGCAGCAGTTATTGTACAAACTGTGCCAAAGACTTGACACAGTGATGGAAACGCTCCTCTACCTTAGATTAGATTAAGACAAATTTTATTTCTATATGTAAACAAACAGCCACCCTAAAAAAAAAAAAAGAACTCGTGAATGACATAGGTCATACAGATTCATTCTAATAGGTGGAAGATTCCTAGCGCATTAGGTTTTATTTTTCCATGACCCCTGCAGGCACACCAATTTCGCAAAAGATCAAGCAAAAACTGCATAAAGTACCTGACTGTAAATTCGCCTGGGGGTAGGAATAGTTGCTGTTTTACAAAGAGCATTCAATACTTAATTTTGCTTTCCATTCTACTTGAATGGTTCTTCTCCAGCAAGATATCTGCATGGATGCAAAACTCCATTTGTCTGAGTCCCTTCATCCTCCTGAAAAGAAACAATCACAGAACTTATCCTGTTATAACTACAGATGCCCCTCTCAACATGGACAGATAGGCAGGACTAGATGCCCATTTTCCCTCTTTTGAAAGCAGCAAATTTGGCAAAGAAAAAAGAAACAACAGAACAAAGAAACACACCAGCCTGGTACTGGTAATAGGTAAAAGCACAAGCATCAGACGGGGATACTGTGTCACTGCACAGCATCAGGTGATCCCCTGATCACTTCCACAGACCCTTCCACCTTTTCACAAACCCTGAAAGCAGAACAGACCACTGTGACCATCCATCTGACCTTCCTCCCAAGATGGGCTGATGACCAGAAAAAACACATCAGCAATAATCCTTTTTGCTAACAGCATCTAGTTCCAATTCACAAGCACGTGATCAGGAATCTTTCACGTTCAAAAGGATTTGTTTCAGTGAGTAATTTACCCTATTTAATAATTTGTGTGCTGCAACTAGCCCAGATTCATCTGGCTTCAACTTTCAGCTATTCAGTCTCATTACACCTCCTCCTACTAAACTGGAGAGCTTTGTGTTTTCTCTCTCTTCTATAGATATTTGTGAAATACAGCTCAGCCACTTCACTTAAAGTAGGCATGCTAGGCCTTTTTTTTTTTTTTTTTTTAATTTAAAAAAAAAAAATCTAACAGTGAAACAGGTTTTCCAACTGTAATCGATCTCTCAGCTTTCTGAAAACGCATGTCGGTTTTTTTAAGTATTTTTTTCTAAAGCTGGCACATAAGTAGTGGACTCAGCACTCAAGTAATGATTTTGTTCTATTATGCACTGGTAATACTATATATTCTTACAGTTCACATTCAGCTTTTGTGTCCAAAGACTGCAGTGAGTCTTTTAGTAGTATTACAAGGTCTGTATTTTGTTAGTTTAACTATAACTACCCAACTTCCTTCCAATGCAAAACGCTCTCCGGAATGTAGCTAAGTCCTTCCCTCTGCATAATGTACAGAGGTGGACTGGTCTGTGCTAACGTACTATTCAAATAAGTCTATACAATAAGGGAATTAATCTCACGTGAGACAGAGGACATATCATTATTTACCATACCCCTGATCGTTGGTGGCAGTTTCAAATGTAACAAAGGGTAACTTTGTTTAGAATAATTATAGGTGA
Organism: Centrocercus urophasianus; assembly: GCF_019232065.1. Lineage (NCBI taxonomy): Eukaryota > Metazoa > Chordata > Aves > Galliformes > Phasianidae > Centrocercus > Centrocercus urophasianus. The sequence continues at coordinate 81,084,024 of NW_024884142.1, read as the reverse complement.
TCTTGAAATAATTTTATCTCAGTTCTTCCAACTCAAAGCTGGCAGTTACTTCTCCCTCCCCTTTGCTAATAATTACATTGCCTCATCACTCATTTAAACTCAGTGCCATTATTTCTCTATTTGTGTAATACGTACAGACATAACACACACATAATAGAAATTCTGGCACAAAATTTGTTCCTCTTCACAGAGGACATTTCACATCCTCACAAGCAACAGCACAGCATACAACTGTATACTGCTCCATTCTGAGCACTGGATATGACATTTTAAACACAGCCTTCACTTTCCCACTCATAGAAAAGATTCATGAGTTAAAATAAATCCTGGGTAAGTGCATGCAGGATTGTGGTTTGTTGCTTGTTTGTTGTTTTGTTTTTTTTTTTTCTTTAAAGTACCTAATAAAGCATCAGCAACATTAACATTATGGTTATTAGTTTACTTAATACGATGATGCTCCATTAGACAAAAGATAATATAATTGTAGGCTGGAAATTAACGATGGAAACATGTTGATATAGTTACATGGAGTCATGAAACTTTTTCAAATGTAGGGGCACTGTGTCTACAATACAGTTTAAACAAGTTAACTTATCTCATCTGTATATGCATAATAAACTTTTGCTCTATGCTATCATATCAAATACTCATTATTCCAGTACAAAAAATGTTTGCTTGTTTATGTATAAACACACACACATTCATACATACGTGAAGTTAAGTGAGCACAACTTGTTAGAACATAGTTCTTCCCATGCTTTGACTCAAAAAGAATTCATGTTAATAGATGAAAGTACTTGCACAGTTACACTTTTCTGTCTTTTTTTAAGAGTACAAAAGCTATCTTTTAGACAAACTGCACCAGCATTGTGATGCTGTGCTAGAAAAGCAGCATGAACAAATAGGAACAGGGGCAGAAGTGTCTGAACCCAGTGTCAAAGGAGCCAGAAGTCAGCTGATGTTACAGACTCTGAGATGACTCCCAAAATCAAGGATTGTATCAAAACCCAAGTACCCAGTGTGGCTTAGCCCACAAGGATTTATTTAGGGCATGGAAACACTAATATAAATCTGGAAGTGTTCATTTCCTAGGCTAAAGTTTAATAGAACTTTAACTTTTTAACAAAAGGTCAAAGTTTCAACACATCTCCTGAGGTTAGCACTGCTTCAGTAAAACCAGTACAGCTATTCACTGAACCCCAGTTGAACAACAGATTAGTTGCTACTCACAAAGCCTTGCCTAGAATATTTAACTGATTAGCTAACAACATACTTACCAGAGCTCACATATTTAAAAAAACTTAATTAGTCAGAGCCTAATAGTTCAAAAGATGTCCAACTTGTCTATCAGAAGAGCAACAGCATCATCATGCAGTAGATCCTAAGTAGCCAAGCTGAGGACTCTCTTCTCTGATTAAGAGGTTTGGGTTTTTGTTTCAATCCACATCATTAAGTCAAAAGGTAGTAATTTCTTCATTTCTGAGTGCACTAGTATCCAAAACAAGAAAAAGGCAGGGTTTTCAGTTCTCACCTGCTCACAGGAAGTTCACACCTCACTGTCACCAACTAAAATATAACAGAAACATCAGCAGCTCCAACCATCTGCTAATCTTTCCCATTCGCTATGAGCTGGCTTCAAACAAACCAAGAGATCTTTTCAAGTGTCACTTCTGGGGTTGCAGAAGGCAGCCCAGGCCAGGTAGACAGAAACTCAGATCAAGCACAATTCTGTCCTAGAAGGACAGCACAGATCTCTCCTCACTACCAAACACGCCTGAGCTTCAGGTCTACTGAGTGTAGGAGATGAGGTCATTGCCTGAAAGGAAAATCCTACCATGGATACACAGCTTAAAATGCTGCTAGTCATTACTCTCTGGCAAGTTTTTGGCATATGGGCATTTTGCAGCTTTTCAAGTATGATCCAAATGACCAAGTAGGCCAAGAGACTGTTTCTTTAAACACCGAATTTCTAATACAGGTTCTAGTCAGTCACTTAGCACTGCATTTGTCTTTTGTGGTTGCGCTTATTTCCTATTTAAGAGAAGGACTGTAATAGTTCCTGGTCTGTCACATTTTCTTCAAATAAGATGTTTCAGCAGCAGCTTCCTCTTGTGATACATTATTCTGCATTGGTGAGCACCATGTTCGCCCTCATTGTGCTCAGAAAAGCTGTCATCTACAGAAAAGATTTACAGACGTGAGGCAATAAGACAAAAGAGTTCAAAATCCCATTTATGATAGTCTATGGGAATTTTCCCCCATATCTAGATTCATTTCTCCCTTCTCCATCTGCACTTCCCATCTATTTCAAAACAATGAACAAATGTTTCTCTAGCTACACAGACCTGGAACGTTCCATTTTCCTTGTCGTTTAAGAGATGCACACAAACTATTGTGTTTTAATAGTAAGAACACTCTGCACTTTGTAAAGCTTTATTCAAAGCACTCTGTGATCTTCCTCTGAAAGCACTAATTTGGCACCTTCACAGTAGATCTGAAGCTTGTATTCTAACTCATTCCACACAGGTGGAAGCTCAGAGACACGGTCAGACTGAAGCAACTGGCTCTTGGTGGAACCATAGGAAGAACTCATGTCCTGCCTTCCCACACTCATTCTGAATTTCAACATGCCTGACCAACGCTTGCTCTTCCTGCACCACATTTAACTTCAGAAAATGTAGCCTTGTCTTTCCTCTTTTAGTCACTGGCGGAACTTCCCAGACAGCTTTCCCCTCCCCCCCTCCCCCCCCCAAGGATTTTCCAAGGTTAAATCCTTAAATCATTAAGGAATAATTTCACCACCTCTTAAGGAAACTACCTACACAAAAGAAAACATTCTCCCAACATCAATCTATGTGGCTGTGTTTTTGCATTCCAGATAACAGCCACACTAGATGAGTATGAAAAGCTAATATTAACCCGTTCCAAATGAAAAGAATACTCTCAGGATCTGTTCTTTAAAAATAATATCCTTGGATATGCAAGGGACTGCTAGTCAAATATCACAAAAGTCTCAATTTGTTTTAAACAGGAGAAAAAGAACATAGGTCAGTCCTTTTCTCTCATCTTCAGCTATTCTTCAGGCACAATTTTTATGTAACTGTGCAATTGTATTTTTTTTAATAAGAAGTAAATGTAAGCATACAAAAGAGAGGACAAGCAACCAAAAAAGGATTAACATTATAATACTATGGTAACATCTGAATAAGGAAGTGATTTCAAATTTAACCAGTAATGAAAACCAAAATCACATATGAAAAGAAGGCAGGTCAAATGAGCATAAACTTGTCTTACATTGCAGACATCACAAGAGCTCCTAACTGCACATGACTCACTAAAGCATAAAGAATATTATTTGATTCTCACACAAGGATCCATCACCATGGCACTGGGACACAAAATCCTCAGTCTTGTTTCAACAAAAATACTTCAGCCACACAAGATAATACCTCATCATTAACCACTGCCAGCTATGGTTTTCCTAAATGATGGCCACTACTACTTTTACTCAAATCTCACACAATAACAGGTCTCACCAGCAACTGTTGGTTGAACTTCAGATTAATCTACAGATGACCGCTATGTATCTTGAGGCTAAATTAAACACAAAATAGGGTTCATCTCCTTTCTTTCTCTCAGGAAGTCTTAAAACCACAAAGCAGTCCAAGACTCCCCTCTCACTGTGGTATTCAGAGCATGCCATCCTACTTCTTTCATTCTCTCACATCATGCCCAGAAATTGGAGAGAAACAAGAACACACTCTGACACAGCTCCAACTCCCAACCCCAAACTCAAGAACAGCTGGTTTCCCCAATTAAGTGATCAAGTATGTGCATCCATCTATTGCTAGAGAGAGAATGCAGAATCCCCTTGAGGGCTACTCAGTGTAAATGGAAAGTTTCCAGGGAGCAAGGTTCATCCAAAACCCTATTAAAGGCAGAAGTTTTACAGGAAGATGCACAAATATACTCCAAGCACGTTTTTCACTCAGTAAAAGCTGGTTGGACATCCTAATAGTGTTGTCAGAGTTCTACCTCAATTGAGATCTGCTTGTGAGAGTGATGGTCTAACTAGTTCAATTTCAGAGGACACTCTCAGGAGAAGACTTCTCCCTCCATTAAGGCTACAAAAGAACATTATATTACTTTGTTTTGCTTTGTTTTGTTTGTTTGTTTTTTAAGTAACAAGCTAGCAGAGGAAAGCGGAGAGAAAAAGGAGAGTTTCTTCTTCCAAGTTGTCTACTTAAGAAATCTGGAAGAAGTTTAAGCATGACACAGAAGACTACTAATTTGCCTGTCTAAAACACACTGATTAGGAGAAGGGCTAGTGGATGTATACTTTTCCTTTTGCAAGCAGCAGCATGTAATCAGAATGATATTCACATTTTCAAACTAGAAATGAAAAGGATTGAAGTGACACCACTACCTGGGTAAAATCTATCTAAGCCTACAAAAGACAGATTCAAAGAAGAGTATTCCCTAGCCACAAAAAGATGGCTTTGGTGGGAGGCTTCCATGCCTCCAGCTCCCACAGACTGCCTGGGCTGCTCTAAGCACATTCCTTAAGTCACAAATGGGCAGTGAGATGCATAAAAAGAGTGCGAGTAAAACATCCCTGTGGAAACAAAGGCATTGACCTTTTTAATCTCCAAGAGGTATTCAAATACTATACTCACAGGCAATCGTTAAAATGACTCATTAAAGTAGCATACTGTTAAGGCTCAGCATTTGAAAGCAAAAGGCTAATGAAGTACTCAAGCAACAAGCTTTTTTACCTCTTGATAAAATGGAAGGGGAAAAAAGAACCCAGCCCTGTTTGCACACTTTGCAGACAAATTCCCTTTGAAGTTTAACTTTTTTCTTCCTGTTTAACAAAATTACTTCAACAAAATAAAAGTTGGAAATAACTCTACTAAGAAGAAAAAAGGTCCGCTATTCCTTATTGGTAAGCAGCACACAGACAAAAACAAATAAACAAACAAAAAGCCCACAGGAAACTGAGAGCTATTAATTTAGTTTTAGCCAAGTTTTTATGAGACTGTACATTCTGACTATTAGTTGATGCTACTACCCAACTGTCTGGCACACAAACCCATAAAAACTAGACAAAAAAAAAAAACCAAAAACATTAAATTTTTACCTTCAAAAAGAACACAAGTGGCATGAATACAATTCTCTAGAAAATGCTACTTAGCAAAAACAAAACAGCCATTCCCCCACATATATGCAATGTTTAAAACAAAGAATCCAAAGATGCAATTATGGTCACACAATCCCCATCTAGAAAGTACAAGCTGTTCAACTTAGGGAGTCAAAATCCTTTAAGCATTATCTCTAATGACACTGTGCACCCCACTTCCTCTCATAATTTTTTGTTTTCAGGTCCTGAGAGGATGCTAGCTATCGCCTTTACCAAGGATCTGAAAGAAGGTGTGAAGTCACTTGTCTGCACAGAACACACAACCTCAAGCAACAGTGAGCAATAACGGAATTCAGTTACTTTCTGGTAAAGGCTTTCTCTGTTTATGTATAGTTTACCCAAACAGCAACTAGTTTTAAACACAGCAATTACGCAAAAGTTACAAACTTATATGAATAAAAAGAGGATCACAAGAAATACCCCTGGGCAACAATGTAAAAAGCCTGCGGGTCATGGCAGGCACAATCTAGACACAGAACTTCCTGTACAATCCTGCAGCTAAGCAAGGAAATGTAGCCACTGGATGGATAAGAACACGATTTTGTATGAGGTAGGGTGGGAGGGAGAGCTATTATCTAAGATAAACAGCAGCAAGAACAACACGCATTTCTCTTCTGTTCACCGAAGAAAAGAAAACACCACAAGAATAGCTAAAGATTTAAAAAACTAAGCAGCAGCACATTTTCTGTTGAGAGTTAAAGAGTCAGCGTATTTGCTTTATCCAAGAGGATAACGGCTATCAGTGACTCAGTGACAAAATGGCTAGATGTCTCTACAAAAATTTACTCAAAAGATAAAGAATGTATTAGTCAAAACTAAGCCCAAAAAGATGCTGCTGGGCAAAGAAAGCATTTTGAAGAGTTCAGAATTAATCTCCTCTATGTAATTACAGTTAATTGATACGATGTGCAGTATGCCCAGACATTTATCAGCAGCAAGCTGGCAAAATGCAGTATCCACAGGAAACACTTCATCTCATCCAGCTGACTAAAGCTGTGTCCCATTCCTCTGGTGTTTACATCTTCCCCAGTTTGTAGCAATGCCATACATTGGACATGCAGATCTCTGCAGCAAGGTAAAGCCGGCCAGTTTAGCTCTTGAAGGACAACTTCAGAAGCAGAAGCTGTTCCCTGTGCACTACTGAAATAGTAAAACCAAAGTTCACCATTCCAGGTCTTTAACGTTCTCTATGACCTCAACTCAAGGTATTTAAGGATATTCCCAGCGCCCCAGGACAGACTGCAAGCCACAGCTCTGCTGCTATAACTAATAATAACCAGTGCTGGAGACACATTTTTGTGTGGCTAGCTGAGGGACATGAAGTGAACTTCCCAAGCAATTGCTGAAGGCAGATCTAAGCACAACAGCTTTTAATGCTAAGATCTTCTCCCCACTTTTCAGCTTATAGCAACTTGCATTAAACAAGGACACCTGGACAAGGCATTATACTACATTCACCTTATGGATAAATAGATAAAAGAGTTTGCCACATGGATGCATTCTTAACAAAACACTATTATTACAATCAAAGAACACAAGAACATATACAGCACAAAAAAAGAGAACTTCTGTAACTCTCCTGGAGGAAAGCGAGTGTAATTTCCAACTGCAACATGTTGCACGCTGTCATTTATAGTAGAGAGTGAGCAACTCTACAAAGTAACAACACAAGTTACACACTTTCCATTAAAGTCACCAAGGGAGGTTCATGATCTGCACTATAAGACAGGTAGAAAGGTAATGGAGGCACATTCTGGGGGACAATAAATGTATTTCACAGAACACATTTTCTAAAACTACAGCCCATTCCTTGGCATTTACGAAGTCCACAAATGACAAGTTACCCCTATCACAGGAATTCATCACTTGCAGCTGAGGGTCAATACGAACCAAGAGAGAACTTTTTCTGTGGGAGACTAACAGTGAGCAAACCTCGGGTATTCTCAGAGCACAGCCATCTGCTCAATCTGGGTATCTGAACTAATATTTCTCTTGCTTGAAATATCTAGGGTATTTTGACTTTAATCTCAAATGTGAATTCTGCAACTCTTCCTTTATTGCGTTCTCCCCAGTATTTTTAGAATGTTTGGATTTTTTTAATTATTATTTTTTTTTCCAACCCTTGATTTATTGGCATTTTTCAGGTTGGCAAGAGAAGCCAGTTTGGAAACTGCACAGACTCCACCCAGATCAAGTTTTAGAGAAAGAAAAGCAGGACATTTCCCTATCTCTCTCTCTACATCAGCAGCGAAGCATTAGCCTCTCTGCTATAATTTCACCATCAGCCTCAACTAAAATTTCCCTTTTAACTCTCCCAGAACCCTATCTTTAATTCAGTTAGGAAAAAAAAATGGTATGAAGAGTAGAAAGTCATGAGAGATGTGGAGAGGAAGAAGGTAAGGCGAGGAGGGCACGATCCAGATGGCTGGTATTGGTGGTTAACGTTTTAGTACCGAGAGTCAATTTGATTTGTTTCAGAAGTTAAGAGGTAAAAAACCCCCCACGAAAAACAAACCCCCAAACCTTCTCTGTTTTTTGTAGCTAGGGTTTCTGAACAGGATTTGAGAGAGGCCACTTTGCACCAACTATAACGATACACGGTAGGATCTTGATACTTACAGCATCATATACAACAATTAATCATTTCAGCAATATGCTACAAAGGAGTATTATCACTTTGTTACTGAAAGGGGAGCTGACTCAAAGAGGACCAAGGGAGTTGCCCCAAACCATGGGGTAGTCATTAGCAGAGCTGCAGTTACAAGTTCCTGGCTTCCAGGGCTATTTTCACACTCGTCTGGCAGACTGGGCACGCAGAACGCTCCCCAGGTGGAGGTCACCTGCTCTGCACACCCCATCTCCTGATGGATGCGCACAGCCCAGGGACTCAGGCCAGAAAAATAATTTTAAGGAGAAGTAAGAGCTAGTGCTCTGCAATGGCTCACTGAGCAGCCATGCAAGCGATAGAGACAGTGCCGGGGGCAGCGGGAGATAGGTAACATGCAACCCAATCCAACGTGCAATGACAAATGCACTCCATCTTGTTTGTGCTTATGTACTCAGAGAGGAACTTCAGATTAGTTCACTTTTCAAGCAAAAAGTGAAATGGCTCTTTTCATTTCAGCCCCAAAGCTTAACTGTGTGTTTTACAGAGCTGATTTCAGTTTCTCTTAGTTGTTTGATCAAGACTGCAGACAAAGTTACCTGCATCCTACAGAACCACACAGTTCACCGTGTGAATACCCTACAGTGAAAGGTGACCTCTGTCATAAGAATAGCTTCAGAAACATTGGATAGGTCACTGTCCATCTGCATGTTTACAGAAGCACTGACCTTACAACAGCAAGCCTGGGAATCCCAGTGCAACAGAGATGGGAAGGGGGAAGTGAGTATTCCACTTTAAAAGCAGAACCACAGAAATTTGCTCTCCATAACATGATTAGTCTTAACTTATACATACACTTATAACTAGATCTTTGTTATGTTAGTTCAATATATTCTCTCACTTTCAGTATTCTGCCTAATATTAGCCAGCCCTGAGTTCTCCAGACATTCCTTCTAACTCACTTCATCCTTTGAAGCTGACAGTTATCTACACAGTCAGGCACTGAAGTAATTTATTCTTTCAGAAGCGTTAAGCATTTACAACTTGCAACATCAAGTTGTGCAAATATTCAAATTTTCTGGAAGAAAAAGAAAAGGAAAAAGCATTTACCTTGATGTCTACACTTATGTAGATATTTTCTCCCCCCAAAACTCCATTATTTAGAAGTTTTTCCTTATGCATGAGAGATTTCCCATTTTCCTCCCTGTACTTTCCAGGTACTTTCCACGTACTGTGACAAAACAACCAAATAACACAAGAAAGGGAACTCAAAATACCTGTAATTTTTTTATTCAAACAAACTCTCTTACTTTGAATGCTTCTCTAAGATGTCTTCTAAGGAGACAAAAATATTCATAAGCAATGTCAAAGGAAATTAGTAATTCTAATCCAACAGTGATGCCAAAATTCTGCACGTACATGCATTAACATAAGAAGAAACTACATTGCACAACCAGATTAGACAGAAATCATTCTCTCACTTCACCTCAGTCTGGTCTCATCAAAACCACTTGTTATTCCCTGTAAAAAACAAGAACAGAACATCCAAAATATGGAGGGGGGAAAAAAAAAAAAAAAAAAAAAACAACATAAACACTTCAGTGAGATGCTGTAGTTCTCAGTGTATTAAGCAAGTGTTTTTCACTGCCAAGAATCATTCAAAAAGAACAACCAGAAATGTTTGTAAAACAGATTGCTACTATAAAATGCATTAACACAGCATGCCCTAGCTATTAATAACAGAATATACATCAACACACTGCTTTTCAGATGATCAATATTAATTGGCAATCTAATTTGGAACTGTTAAGACAAGTGACCTTGGAGCAGCAATCCATCAAGTCTAAGCTAACGGAAGGTGAAAGTAGGCCTGGTTACAGTTACTTCCTTGTCATTTCCTTTTCAGTATGACACAACGCTGTCTCAATGATCAAAGCCATTTTTATCTCACAGATGTACCTCTGAAAATAGATTAGGTCTTATAGAATGATTTTATGTTTCTGATCCAAATCATCAGACAGCCCCTGTAGTTCACAAGGGCCTTGGGCTCCTTGGAAGGAAGGGAGAAAGTCACAAGGAAATACAGGGAAAGGAAAGGAAAAGAATAGGCTGGGTGAGAGCTCTGGCATCCATCGTGTCTCACGATGATCTCGTGAATGTTTCATAATACAGCAGAAGGAGTGGTAGCAGGGAACAGGTTAGGAAATATCCATTAAAACTACATACACATAAGAACAAGGAACAGCTGACAATGGTGGCAAGAGTTTGAACAGGACCGTTCACTTCTTCCTGTGAGGCAGGAAGATAGGAAGTAGGACAGTGGCACCTCTCTGCCCCAGGCTGCTGGGGAAGGAACAAATGAAGCCCCTCTGAAAGCCAAGAGAAGAGAATAAGGCACAGACATTCATAGCTCCAGATTAATTTCAACCCTGAAATGGTATCACATGAAGTGAGGACACAGTCTTCTAGAGGTAAAAGATGAGAGCCAGAGGGAAGTGCTAACTTCGCTCTCTGAGAATCTCATTTCAAAGCCAATTCTATGATTTCTAGGGACCTGACTCGCTATTCGTACCTGCCTGGGGCTGGCAATAAAGCCATGGTGAGAAAAGGTGTCAATGCCTTAAGCTGCAGAAGATGGTCAGGATGCAAAGGTCCCTCAGTGGCTGTTTTATAAGATAAGGAGAGAGCAAGTAAAAAAGGAAAAAAAAAAAAAATCAAACTGCACAGGTTAAAGAGCACAGATTCATGAATATCCACTTTGCAGCATAGAGCAATGCTTTAAACAAAAAATTAAATGAATGAGTTACATCAATTCAGTAAGTATTAGGAGCAATGCCTTAGGAAAGCAAGCAGCTGAGTGAGTACTGAGGCACAGTCCAACTTGCGCGCAAAAGCAGCGCACACAAAAGCACCAGAAAAATAAAATTATTTCCAAAATCAACAGAATTTGCTAGACCAAACCAGCTTGAACACAAGCATTCATAGTTAACCCGTGTTTGACTCCACACACTGGCTGTGCATGGGCAACGGCAACACCATGGCTGTGGTCACCATCACGGTGACACGTGGTCAACACACAAGGGGATGGTAGTTCAGCTGAGCTGCACACTCTAAGAAGTCCTGAATGCAGATGTAATTATCCACTCTTGGAACACAGGTAGGCCAGTTCCAACATGTGCGAGTGAAGAAGATGGTTTACATAACAAGCAAAGTATGCATTTACATAATAGCACTGCAGACTGCCAGACCTCTCACCTGAAGAGCTATATTTTACCAGCTATGTGCACACTGTCTACTCAAAGGTGGCCTCCTGAGACATTAAATTACATATTCATAGTGCAACTCAATGGTGGTGTGAAAGGGTGTGGTTTGAATGGACAAAGAGGAAAAGGTCTGACATTGGCTGAATACTAAGAAACAAGTGAGCCTTTGATTCTTGCATACTCCATGCTGGGCTAAGAGCCACCTTAGTTTTCAATTCTTGCATGGGTAGCCACCCTCCAACTCCGCTATGCAAACAAAACTGAAATGGAAAAAAAATAAATCAAGTCTGGCTACAAGAGCTAAATCTCTGAATCAAAGGAAAAAGGCTTTTAGTCCTGATCCTCTTGTAATGACATAATGCATTCAGCTCTTTTCACTACACTTTCCAACCAACAGCCTCAAAGAACAATAGGGATTTTGAGGCCTCTGAGTTACACAAAGCGCAGGACAGCAGGAGACAAAATGAAATACATAAATGAATGAGCAGGATAAGTGACAAGCTAGATGGACTGCAAGTAGAAAAATAGTGCCTGCATCACACTACTTCTATCTTCAGCTGTTTGTTGTTCCAGTATGGTTATTCCAACATTTCCAGCTTTAAAGACACCTACCCCTCTCCACCAGTGAAAGCATCTGGACCAGAAACTTTTTATCTTCCAGTTTCTATTTGAACCCATCTTTTTCTTTTAAATGTTGCTATTAAAAATCAGCAAACATACAGCTTCCTTCAGAACACCAGTGACAGAAAATTCTTATTTCACACTCAGACCTAGAGGTATTAATTCATACACATTCTATCTTAATAAAAACTATCTGCTTTTGAAAATATTGCAACAGGAAAAACAAGTTTCAAAGCATAGAAGCTAAAACAGCTCAAAGATCTTTTTACTTTTCAAATATCCTGAGGGAAGGAGGGAAAATCCCAAACCTAAACAAAAAGGTTTTTACCTCACTTGTAACTTTAAGAAAGCTCTACAATGCTAAGATAGGTATAACAAATCTGGCTAAAACCCACGCCTGAGAGACTGGCATTTCTATTGTCTAGACTTTGTACATCAATCCACCAGGAGAAAGGAGAGGGACAGAAGCTAGATAGAACCAAAACAATCTCTGCTCAGAGGATCAGCAACAGACAACGTACAAATAAGTACCTCAGTCATTTGCAGACTTTTGACAGGGAATGAAATAGTTGTCTCCAACCAGAATGCAAGACCAGTGAGACTGTTTCGTGTAAGATGTTTATCTTACTCTCTCTCTTACCTTATCAGACACATCTCCTTGCCCTATTCAGAATCCAGCCAGTCACAAAATTCCATCTGCAACAAAAGGAAAAGTCCATTAATACCACGCCATAACTTTACAACAAAAGACTAACAAGCAATTCAAGAAAGAAGTCAAACTTCTACTTCCATTCCAGTATAATCTGCACCCCAGGCAAATCGCCCTCCTGTCTGCAGCAATCTGGGAAACCTGGATATAAAGGTATTAATGATGTTGTAACATGTTCTGTAAGAAACATGCTCTTCCTCCTTTGGAAAGGTTAACAGAGGTGGCCAAGGCATACAGGTTGCCCTCCCGAGTCATAAATAAGTCTGCAGCATCCTCTCATTAAATTAAATGAACATCAAATTATATAATGTGCACAGTGGTAAAATGAGACCAATGGTAATGGTTAGAAATAATCACAGCAGCCTTATACATTGTGGAGACAATTTTCTGTCAGCATATCAAACCAGGGTACATTGCACCTTTTATCTGCAGGCCAAAAAACTGTCAGAACAGACTTTCTTAAATATGGCAAAGCATCCAAGACATGGATGGAACAAAGCTCTCATGCAAACTTTAAATGATGCCCACTCTGATCAAGTGCATTTAATTTTTTTTACCACCTTTACAAACCAATCTTTCAAGGAAACAAAGTTTCTTCAGGTAAGCATAATGCAATTTAGCATACCTCAAATCCCAAAAGAGTATCACGAACCTAACAACGCTGCAATGTTAGAATTAATTGTCTAAAACTGTGATAGACTTGGGCTCCGACGGCAACAGCAAACTCTGCCATGACACAGTTAAGTAAAGGAGGCATGACCTGCAAAACTCAGCCAGACAGTGAGCCAGAAGGGCAGACAGGAGACTTCCAGTTGGATAAAAACACCTTGAAAAGCTCAAGAGACTGCCTAGAGAGAGAAGTGTGTGCCAAGGAGCTAAAATACCACCAGACAAACCCCTCCACATGCCCTGTTAATGCTTTCAGTGCTTTGCCCACCAGCAGCAGAACTTGTTAGTCCACTGCCAGGTTGAAAAAGATCAGAAACATGTACATGAAGTGGGACACTTCAAGAGAATAGGGATGGTGTCTTTTTAAGACTCATTTCTCAGCCCAGTTATCCGAGGGGAGATATGGCAGGAATTGAAGGACTGAAAGCTAATTATTTTCATGTTCACTTATGTTTGCTGTAATGACTCTGCAAAGAGCATTCCCATGCTTAAAGCACAAACTCATGCCACCACCTCCACACCAGCAGGACAAAAAGGTACTCAGGTCCCCAGTAAAGAGGGCTGCTGTGAGCTGGGGTCCTGAGGCTGTTCTGTGGTATACTTTCTTTTTGTTATGTGTAAATTAGCACTGGCTTCTAGAGCTAAAAAGAAACCTGTCATACACTGAACACAATTTCCTCATCTTCACTGACGCAGCTTACTCACTCCTCTTATTTCCTCTTCTCAGTTGCCATTTGCTTCATTCAGAAATACTTTTTATTCATAAGGCCGCTGACCATTTTGGTTTTGGCATTACCAGAAACACCTTAACAACATCATCTCACTGAAGGTACTTTTTTGTACAATGGAGTCTTTAGCTCTCACGACAGAAAATGTCTGAGGAATTGGAAAGCCACTGGCCAGCAGAGTATCACTGCCCTCCTATTCTCCCGCCAGCCCTGACTTTCCTCATGGCTCAACCTCTTCCTGGCTATTTTCAGACAGACTGCAACAATTGTACAAGAACAATGGGGAATTTTGTTTTATTCAAAGAGCAAATGCTTTGCAGCTTCCAATGTAAATATTTTAATTTATATATATATATATATATATATATTCAATTATTTTTAACTCTCTACTGCCCTATTAGTGCTGACATTCACCCAGATCTATGGGACCAGACTCAGCACTTGATACACAAGTACTGCACTGAACAAGGCTTGTTGACTTCAGGAAAAGCACTTTCAGAAGCAAATCAAATTCGATGGGGAATTTGCTGAGGGGACCTGGGAGGAAAATTATGAAAGCAAAATGAGTCTGCTCAATTCCTGCAGCAGGCTAAGGGCTCATACTAACTCCCATCAAGATAGCAGACCTATTTTAATAGCCAACTTGTACAAAACCGCAATCTAAACTGTTTCCAAAGCAACATTATGCCCTGTGACCAGGCTACAAGGAGGAAAAAAAAAAAGTGATGACTATCTCCTTGTCTCATTCATCAGTCTGGCAGTTCCAAACCACACCAACATTGCACACCCTCCACAGAAACGCTAACACCTTATCCTGAGTTTCCCAAATGAAGTGCTGTCGATCCTACCAATGGGAAGGGACCCGAGTCCTTTTCTGCTGTGTACTACTATTTTGGCACAACAGAAGGCAGCAGAGCAGACACCAGGCCATACCACAGTGCTGCTGTGGCCCAGCAGCTGGCCCACACACCTGCAGCTCTCTCATCCACTACACCATGTCCCTTCTCCACCTTGGACAAGACGACACACATTGGATGTGCTGCCATTGGCAGATGGCTGGCATTCAGAATTTTACCTTATTTAAAAATAAAGTGGGACACAGATGGTGCTGTTCCTGTTCTCTTTGAGCCCGACTGGAACGTGAACACAGGCGTGTCTGAACAGGGAAGCTCAGCCCCATGATGTGTTTCTGCACAGACCCATTCAGACCCAACAGCCCCTTGAATGGCTGTGCTTCCCATCCTTTGCCTTTCTCTGAGTGGAATCACTGCTCCTCTTGTACAGACCTCTGCACATCTGATGCCTGCTAGCAACAATTCCCATGTCATCCCCAGGGAAAATCCTTACCATATCCAGCCAAAACCACTGCATTTGTGCAGGGTGCTTGTCAGGCTTCCTAAGTGCTGTGATGCTGCCCATGACCAGCCACACCAGCAGCCTCAATCCTGCAGACCACCTCACGCCAGGTCCATGCTAGGAAGTGTGGAGGGCAGCAGGTGGACTGCCACAGCCCATAAACCCTTGACGTGGACCTACTGCCCACCCAGCTGCAGGGCCTACAAAGTGAACAAGCAGTGAGATCTCCAGACTGCAGTCCATTGAGAACAAACTTTCCAGATGCCTAGATTAGCAAATGATAACTATTAACCACTCCCCATTAGGATGGGGAGGAGAAGGATTGCCTGGCGGTTAATTGAGAGAAATACTCTAATTTGGCGGCAGCAGCAGGACACCCTGGGGACCACAACGCTATTGCTGGCTCTTCAAGGGAAACAGAAGTGCTGGAGAGGCTGGTGCTGTTGTAGAAGGAGGCAGACAGCAGCAGATGTATCATCTGCAAAGCATGCAACACCATGACACTTGCACTGGGAAGGTGCTGAAGGACAAGGATGGAGGAATAGATGGACAGACAGATGGATCGACAGAAGCTCCCCCTCATGACAGGCCTCAAATGCATGAATGCTGGGAAAGCTCTCCTACCAACTGCCCCAGGCTTGCATCAGTCCTTCCATTCCCCACTTTTGACTTCTCCCAGAGTATTGCCATGCTCAACTTTTTCACATATCTATTGAACCAGGGGCATACAACCAACACAGTCGTACCAACTTCTCTGCAGCCTTCACACTGGGGCAAGAAGAAATGCTCCCCAAAGGAGCAGCACATTCATAAACTCCCTATGCCTATGAGATGGAAAAGAACAAGATGAATGCTAATCCCTCCTTCATGCCTCCAGCAGCAGTTTGCACTCTCCCACAGAGAGGAAGGCCGACCTGTCTGGAAAAACATAGACTAATGATGGATCGCAAACTCCCTTCTACACTGATTCCCGTACAGTAAGGAAAGTCAGCCACAGCACTGCTGGTGAAAGATCAGAGCGTTCTGAGGGGCTGCTTTTAGGCAAACAGCAGAGCTAGACTGCTCAGGATTGCATTAGTAAATATACGTGCTATGTAAAATACTCTGCTCACACACTACTTGCACCGTGCAACATTTCTTATGAGGGTTATTTTTATTGACAGAGTGCACTTTTGTCTAATTGTAGGAACATAAGCAGTCTACAAGACACAACAAGAACCACTCCATGTAAGATGTTGACAAATCTAGGACTCCTCTGCAGCCCACCTAACTTCAAACATCCATTTCCTAAATGCAAGCAGGCTAGTGACAAACACAGCAAATACAGAGCTTGGAGCAGCTGCCACCACATTTCTTGAGCAGTTCTGTATCTAAAACATGTCTCTGAGCGTACAGCACTGTACGTGCACCAAACCGGAGCCAGGAGGAGAAGCCCTAGGCAGGAAATCAAAGTGCATCTTAGATTAGCACAGTGCTATGCTCAGATTTGGTTTTGATTTGCAAACCTTGCTGGCATTGGCTAAGTAGCTGATTAAAGTTGTGTTGAAAAAAAAAAAAAAAGTCAGAGAACTAAAATAAATCCCCCAGCATACATGAAGTTGCCCTGGTAGCAGCCAGTACCTGTAAGACTGATGCAATATGTACCTTTTTCATCATGCTTCACAGCTCCCTGATCGCACTTCTATATCTCTCCCTCAAGATGCGGGCAGTCAAATCCTGCACTGGAGGATGAAGCAGGGGGAACACATAGAGAGTCCCACCACCACCTCTAAAGCACTCTGCTGCCTGCTGAAATGCCTCACAACTAACCACAGTTCAGCACCAACTTGGCTCCAAACAAATATTCAACAACATCTGGGCAGGCTTCCAGCTCTCACCATTAATTCCAAAGCAAATGAACCCAGAGTGAGCCCACAGCCCAAAGGTGGCAGTCCTGGTACTCAAACGCATACCCCAGTGATGGCAGCAGCCCTGGCTTTGATTCTAATGATACCTGCCTGGCAGGAGGCACTATGACAGGACTCGCTGCCTTGCCCTACCTCACATAAATCACGGCAGCAGGGATGTACTGTAGCTGGTACCTCCATCAAGAGTGGGGTGGAAGCTTTTCTACAGCAGCCTAGAAAAGAAATCTGAGCCTTAAAGGGAGAACTCAGATGCAGACTGAGGGGAAAAATGCATTATTTAATATTAGTATTTATTAATATCTGGGCTTCAGCTGTGGATAAACAGACAAGGATCTCTCTGCCTGTGCACATACTTAAGAGAACTGTTTACACATGAAGTTCAAAAGGATGTCCTCATTTTATAAATAATTTGATCCGATGACTACATCAGAAAAAAAAGTGCAGTTTAAGGCTCCAGAGAGAGGCATAACACCTGGTTACTGATGTCTAAACAGTGGGGGGCAAAGACTAAACAAAAGGGTCTCTAAAATTCAGCAAATAGTTTTCAGTACACACCAAACTGCGACTGTTCCAACTGTGGACTTCCAAAAGTTTGCTTACCAGCAAGTCATTCTAAACACTCAGTACTTCGAGGCCCCATAGAAGGCCAGCGCTTTCTCTGTAGCTTCCACCCAACCACACAAACTACCAGCCACGCTCTCCCCATTCTGTTCCATATGCACAATGTGCCAGGAAAGGTGCACACAGAACCATGAGGCACGGAGGCTGCAGTTGGCACAGGGAGAAGTTGTGCTCCTCTCTCCAGGAAGGGGGAGAAAAAGCTGCACCCATGCATTTTGTTTTCCTTTGTCACATGCTCACTAATGTGTGCATATATGGTTGGAGCTGCAAGCATATGCAATTTGCTTGAGATCAATCATTTTGCATGCCAAAGAAGTAGAGAAAACAAACACTGCACATAAGAAACTCATTACCCTATAAAAAAAACATATTTCCAGCAAGAATTTGCTCTCCATTTCAGTCAAATGAACAAATTTCATTTGCTTCCAGTTTTGTTTCTCAGTGCAGAAAGTATTTGTGATCAGCAACAACAGCGCAAGTGGTCTCAAAAGATGTTCCATGAGGTATGTGCTAACCAAAATTTTGAGCAGACTTACAAAATATAGCACATAATACTCTCCTGCAATGTCCATTTTTACGGTCTGCTGCAAGCTGTAATGCCAGGTCATTCTGAAAACACACAGACTGTGTGTTAACTTACACAGTTCAAAGGGAGAGACAAGAAAGAAGGAAAATGACTTTCTGAAGTTCATTTTTAAAGCAGTATATATGCAATCTTAGTGCAGCTGTGCTTCACATACACAGCATCAGTAAGATACATCTGGCAATAAAGCAGAACTACAACTTTCAAGGAGACCTATGTTTTTGGTCCAGAGGAGCAGTGTGGACTGCAAGCCTTTAACTTGAAATCGGTGACCACATGTGGAAAGAAAGGCTCGCCAGGCTGCGATCCCTGATGATGACTTCATCCTGCATGGCTTCCTTGAAAAGCATCAACTGAGACATCTTGCCGAAAGCAGCTCCTGCAAAGCACAACTCAACCAAAGAGGATACAAGGGTGCCAAAAATAACAATAAAAGTTTTTTTCCCCTCAAATAATGAGGTATCCCATATAATTCAGCCCCATAAAACCAGATTCGTCAAGTTCTAAATTGGGTTATAGCAATATTTCATTACAGTATAAATCTTCTTTACACCCTAGTAAAGATGCCTAATTTAATATGCTATAATTTTTTAATTTTTTTTTTAAATCTGGATCTCATCAAAAACTGCTTGAAATAGGCATCTCCTTTATAGTCCATTTTTCATACATATCTAGCTTTTAAAATGTAACTAGTTCACATTCTTCACATGGAAAAATGTTTGCAATGTGTTTGTGTGTGGACTAAGAAAGGTTGTAATTATCTCTCGTGTTTCTTAGGTATGTCAATGCACATCCTACACAGGTTCCAGGATTATCCCACAACAGTCCGAGTATCGGGTTGTTATTTCTGAAGGCAGTAGAACCACTTGAAAAGAATTCATCAGTAAGTTAAAATTTCAGAAGGAGGAGAAAAAAAATTCCATCTAATCCAAGATCATAAAATGATCTTTTAGAGCATTTACTTTTAAATAGTAGTTTTGCAGCACTTTTGACTGAAACACATTACCACGAAGGATTCTAAATTAAAACTGTTTCATATATTGTTGTTTCAGTGGCTGACATGCAAATAAAAGCAAGTAAAATATGCTTAAATGGGCAGAAAGGAAAAAAAACTCACCAGTACTTCTTGTTATTAAAATTTGTAACTCCATTCCTGCCTAGCTAATCAGGTCTTCAATACAAACAGAAACCATCTCAGTGCAGTTACTGTAACACATCTGCACAACCGGCAGCACCGTGAGAAGTTCAGAACACGACCACATCAGCATTACTGAACATAGGCGTCTTTCTTCAGCAAGTGGGTATGGTGAGAACTGCTATGAAAAGTTTAGACAAAGCCTGCACACAACTGATGTCATTTTGTTCTGCATCCGAGAAGCAGGCACAGTTTGTGTCTTTGCTTCCTGCTGTCTCTGTCCTTGTCTTTAAGGCAGCGCAGCACAACCAGCGTCACAGCATTTTGGTGCTGGGATCATCAGAACTTGGGACAAATGTTTTAAATCTCAGCAAGCTTCTTTAACAGTGATAACGGTGAACCTGCACCAGCCTTTATTAATACAGGAGGACTGCTCTTTTATTTACTGTATTTCTAGGAGCACGTATGTAATTTTGTTCTTTACCCTGAGGGGACAAGGAGCATGGATAGCGTGTTGAGAAGCTCATTCAGGGCCTGATCCCACAAAATCTCACCACAGCACCCCAGAAAGCACCTATATCAAGTGTGGGGCAACCGAGACACATCTGACCAGTCACTTCTCACACAGCCGCATGCCCTGGAGCACAGCCTCAGTAGGCTCAAGTTGAGATAGTGACTGGCACAGCCTTACCACAGCCTGCTGCCATTGCTTTCTAGGGCAGCTTTAAAAGAGGAGGAAGTAGTTTTATTCATACGTATTAAAAAAGGAAAAATGTTTTGTTTTGTTTTTTTAAACTTGACATATTTTATGCTGCGGTAGGGCTTTCACAACAATATTAATCTAGTTGCCAGACTCACTTTTCCAACAAATTAAATATCAAACAATTCCTAAAGAGTGAAGCCATTTTGAAGCTGTTCATTGCAAAACACTGCAAATACATAAGAATAAATGAAGAAAGCCAGATTCCTGCCATCCCAGGGGCTTGCTGACCCTCATTCACCCAGACTTCTGGGAGAGTGGTTTGGTTTTCTGCAGTCAGTGTTAGGATTAAGGCTGGTACCAAGGAGCATCTTAGCTCACTGTTCCCCCTTGCACTCCTAGGAAACAATTTGTCTGAAAGATCTGTATTTTGATCTTTTACAAGAATGCTGTTATTTCAGATTAATGCCCATCCACTTTAACCACAGCTTTTTAAGAATGAGGGTGGTGTTTCTGGCCAACGAGGAAGTGAGGCTCTACTGATAGCTGCTGGGCTGATGCCGACCTGCAGGAACTCTATCAAGTACACTGAAATCCTTCAGCATTTACAGCTCCATTAACAAATTCAAAAATCCATGAGAAAAAAAAAAAAAAGAAAAAAAAAAAAAATTCAGTTATCAAAACAGTATTAGCCTTAAAAACATACTTTTAGTAGATTTCCACTGCCTTTATAGTTGCTCCGATGAAGATGGGACCGTTCTTGATTTTTGTCATTCTAAATGCACTTCCCCAGGCAACTCAGTCAATTCTAGGAACCTATTACAATTAACTTTACTTCTGTTATTCTACTCGGTGCTTTGTATTTCACAACATCTGCAGCCATACATAAACCAACTATGTGTTAGTATTCATTTGGTTTTAAACAAGTGGTATACAACAAAGTAAATGTAAATACCTGGGCCCTACATTACCAAATAACTAATACCTCAACTAAATATGTCTGTTCCATCAGTATTCTTCTTTAAAGCAGCAAAAACAAACACAAAACCCCAAACTTTCTCCCTGTAATAGCAATTAGTTGCTGAGAAAAAATGATAGTTTTCTTTCCTGGAGCACTTTTACAGCTGGAAAAACAACACGTAAAGAATTAGCTAAAATCACATGCTTACACACTGATTAGTCAAAATATCTCTTTGAGAAAGTTTAACCAACAGCTATGTCTAACATGCACAGTCACTTAGATGGTGCTGTCCTCAACATATTACTGACAAGCTTCTGCATAAATAGCAAAGGAAGGGCATGAGTGTTTATTACACAGGTGGATCATCTCACCAATGACACTCAGAGCTTTATAGATTTATAACTAGCAGTATACATTTTTAACTCTTACAGGCTTGGTTACTCTTCACACCTGGCTGAGCTTGCATCCCAATACACTTAATCTTGATTTTGAAATCAAGATCCACCAATTAAATTATTAAAACCCTGAACATTCAGTACTGCCCTCCCTTTCCTCAAATCTCACACACACACACACACACACAAAAATAGAATAGTCTCCTGCATCTCTTCCCTGAAGTATGCTTTCTAGGTTTTCACTTATAGAACAAACTGGAGCCTGTACCAGCTGATCTGTGCAAACTCTGATGACTCTGTTTTCAAAATAAAAGACAGGAAATTAGTCATGGTAGAGTAGCATCGCTAGGGGATAGTTTGAGTGGCCATCAGCAAGATGTGCATGGTAGGATGTGTGACAGAGAAAGATTGGTATCTACCACTTCCTCTTCGCAGATTAAAAAAGAAAAAGAAAAAAAAGAAAACTAGGGAGTCCTTTCTTCCCTGCTCAGACTACCCCTAAGGATGGAGTGGGCCAGTGCTGGCCTTGATGCACTACCTGCAGAAGCAGCAAAACCAGAGATTTGGTGGGGAAATTCCCCAAAACCAAACACACATGGAGTTGCATCAGGCTGGTAAGATAGTGACTTTATTACACGTCTCAGAGAGCACTGTCAAGTAAAGATCACAGACCTGGAAGGCATCAGACTTGCAGAAGGACAGTTCTTTCCAGCCAAGTGATACCCGTTTAAGTTGAGGTCAACAAAATGTCTGTGTCAAAATAAAACAAAAACAGAACATCCTAAAAACACATAGCCTCCCTACATTAATCCCAAGAGTAGAACATCACCGTACCTCCATATCTGTTACAGCAAAACTTACAGGGTCTAAGGCTCATTAGGAGCAAGGCTGTACCCCAGCTCAAGGATGCACTGGAACACAGGTGAAGCCACAGAGCCCTGGCCAGCAAGGCTCATCCAGTGGGCAGCCAACAAGCAGCAGCACTGCTCACAAGGAAATTTTAGAAGCTAAAGTAATCAGCAGCTCCCCCTCGGACAAACCTGAACAGCTTATTTTGGCTACCAGCCAGAGCTAAATCTGAGCCGTGCAGCTCCAATCCAACAGATTTCAGCAATTACAAGATGTACGTGCTGGCTGCTCGCAGTGCCAGCTCTGCACACCTTGCAAGCCTGTTTTCCTCAAGGATGGCACCAGAAACAGTCAAAGCTCAACAAAAAATTGTTTTTTTCTGCTACTTGCAAAAGGCCAACACCACAGGCAAGGAGACAAGCATCCTGTTCTCCTCCATAGCCCATTCTGCTTGTCCTAGCACCACATCAAGCCTAGCCAACTCTCCAACACATGCACACACGGGATAGCACAGAAGTTGCTGAGATTCTCTAACAAACAAGCTCCACACCCTTCATGCCATATCCTGCCAGAGATGCAGGAAAGTAGAGGAGTCATCATCCCTGGAGGTGGTCGAGAAGCATTTGGATGTTGTACTGAGGGGAATGGTTTAGTGGGAAATCTTGATGATGGGTGAACAGTTGGACTAGATGCTCTTAGACATCTTTTCCAACCTTGGTGATTCTACAATTCTATGCTACAGAAGGACAGGACATAGCCCTGTCAGTTGAAAGAAGAGGAAGTGAGTGAAGAAACAGTTGTTACCAAGAAAGTGACACACTCCTAGAGCACTGCTACACCAGCAACACACCACTGAGACATAGCAGCCAGCAGGCCTACTCTAGCAGAAGTGGTTTGTAAAAAATCTGCTTTTTCCACACTTCCATACCCCTCAGACAGCATGGAGAAAGATCAAAAAGGGCGTCTATAAAACCAAGAGAAAATCACGCAGCAAAGAGGAGAAAAGTACATCTACAATGGCTGACTTGATTTTAAAGGCCTTTCCCAACCTAATGGATTCTATGAAATGGGAAACCATAATGAAATAGGAATCCATAGACTGAAGAAGCTTAGCTAGAGGAACAGTGAGGAAATAGCTTCTAAAGCAGCTGTAAGTGCTGCAAAATGGCTGTAGGACAAGAACAGACCTTCATTTTCATTCAAGGACACCAACTTTTCAAAATTACCTCAGGCAGTCACCACACCATTGCAACATCCCTCCCTAACAAACACCTTGCAAGGCTCTCAAGCACAATGCTTTATCCTTCCTTATTTTTTCTCCTTTGTAGACCCTACAACAGTCTCCTAGCTTCTCTTCCTATCCTGTAGATTTCTGCATAGCCCTGAACACACCAGCACCAAAGCATGACAAAGCCAGTCTGCTCCCTTCTCAGACATAGAGAAGCTGGGAGGAGGAGGGACTGAGCAGAAGAGCTTCCACCAATCTCAGCTGGCAGCAATCGCAATTTGGCCAAATCCAATTAACCCACCTGCAACCATGCTTTCTGGCAGACTGGTGACTCCAGACTAGAAGGGCTTTGCAGGTAACTCTATTTTCTTTACTAATGTTGTTTTCCTTTATCTTCATTAATGTTACTTGCTTATTTTATGAAAAGTATGGAAGCTAATGATCAGTTATACTGAGAGGTGTATAACACAACTAAAGCTTTTCCTTTTCAGACAGGGAAAAGACCTTCTGAAACAAATTTTAGTTGCTTTCACTTTGAAAAATGGAGAATTTTTTTTTTTATTATTTTTTTTTTTTATTTTTTTAAGTTTTAATGTTTTCCCTGTAAAGTCTCCCCCTTCGAAACGAAAGTATGAATTTTTCAGATTTCTAACATTATGGGACTTATATAGGCCACTTTATTTGAAGCTTCAAATAGTATTTAACAGTAAATGTGATATTAGTAGTCTTGTTTTTTTAAGCTTACTGGGATTGTTACTTTACTTGAACTTTGTACAACCAGGTGAGAGGAAAATACACACAAGCAAAGATAGCAAGAAGTAAGGTACAGTAAGGCTATGATTTAATACAAAAAGTAAAAACTAACGGATGAATAATGCAGGAATGATGGATTAAGTTATCTGGTTGTAGGTAGGGATACAACTATGTGACAGTACCCATATTTACACCACACACAAATGTTTGGTGAGTTGGAGTTTCTCTTGCCTCCTATCACATTCATTTATGCAGCCTGACACAGTGCCATGCTGCCCCACATCTGCTTTGTTTTGTGAGGATAAGAAGTCTGCTTTTAGATCAGATTCGTGCGGTTCTTCTACCTTTCAACATACGCTTCCTTATGGATCAGAAAATAAACCCCACAATATGCAGATTCTTTCTTGCCCAACTGATTTCACTTTTTTTTTTTTTTTTTTTTTTTTTTTTCTTTTAACAGACATTTTCTGAACTAAATAAATGGTGCTTCCCTTGGAAATAAATCTCCTCGTTCCAGGGAAAAAAAGACAACGTACATAAAACCATTCAGTGCTATTTGTATTTAAAACTCAACAACTTCAAGACCAATCTTCTTTAGCTATTAAAGCAAGTCAGGAAGATACCGCAAGGAGGTTAAACTTACACTTCAAACCCACTCCTTTTGCTATTTGAGAGTTTTAATACAGATACTATCCCATAAACCTTTCAGCATCATATTTATGAGCAGAGGGATGCATTTATTTCTTTCCATGGAAAAGATGGAGTAGATGACCAACACATCACTAGTGAAAACTGGTATGCAATAAAATAACCCACAGCCACCTGAATTCATAAATTCTTCTAAGAAAGTAACATGTGCCAAGCCAAGCAATTCTGATGAATTACACTGGATGCCTATAGATTTCATAGAAATAATTTGCGAAGAGCTGCATCTGCACAAAGACATACGTGCATTCATGCTTCTGAAGGAAAATAAATTCTCACATCCAGGTATTTTCACTTGAGCGTAAACCTGTAAGATTATTAACTATAATAAAGCCCTAAAATGGATGCTAAAACCATGTTTCAGGGCAGCATCAGACCTTCCAAAAACATATATGAGCTGAGTATATAAAGGCAAGTTTCAACTAGAAAGCTTTAATGTGATTTGTGGTACTTTAAAAGCACACTTACAACAATTTTAATAGTTTAAAATATTGGAGCTTAGTCCCAAAGAGAAACAGCTAGCGTTAAACTGCCATTTTAATGGAATTTTTGCGCCCTCTCTCCACAGTCCGCTTTATAAATAAACCTCTAGACTTTATATTGATTTTTTTTTTTTTAACATGATAGATTGAGCCTCCCTGGCAGAAAGGGCTGAGGACCAGCCCATGAAAAATTACAGATTCACAATTTCTGAAAGGGACAACAATAACAAAACCCCCACAGGAAAACTACCACACTATAATGCATATATGTGCATGCTTACTGCTCTTCAGATCTGCAGTGTGTACGTACATATACATATCAAGTCCTATTTACTAAGCTTACTTCAGAAACAAAAGAATATGATACACAGTTACATCACGTGCTGTACATCCTTTTCAGTTACAAAGCACAAACTTGTTTTGGCGTGTGACCTAAGTAACGCTCTGAAGGGGCATGGGTGACGCCACCAGGAGGAGGATGTTCTGCAGTAGTAATTCAAGTACAGGAGATGAAAAGGTAAAATCCTTCAAGAAAGTCTTGATGGTAAATAGAGGAACAGCAAGCCTATGTTAGTGCACTCAGCAGGTGTTGCAGCCTCCAGGGTCCTGTGCCAGACAGCTCATCAGGATACTGCCCTGCTGACCCAAATTCTGCAACTAGCTCTTCCTCTGTGAGCGTCACCAAGCGCACTTGCGGTCATGCTGTGAGATCACAGCTCCTCCTGCATCCAAGCTAAGAAACATACTATGGCGGCAGATTGAAAAGTTACCACCTGTGTGTGTATGGTCAGGAATGGAACGGACTCATAACCCACTGGTAGTTTTCTGACACAGAGAGTGGCAACGTGGCTCACATGACCCATTATTCAGTTACCAACATTTTGCTATGGATAAGCAGAACAGCTGATGCCATGAGTTGGATTTCTTACATAAGGAGGAATAACATGGAGGGCAAAAAGGACAACAAAAAGGAAACGCAACAGAAAGCCGGCAGCAAAACCTAACCTTAGTAAGTACAATCATAGATATTTTGCAGTACTTCATCTTTATTCCACTTGGGTTGTCTCTCCTTAGTGCAATTTATTTCTTTAAACCTGGATCTATTCACTGTACATACACGCGACTAGATTAAAAAGATTCCTTGCACACATGACTATACAACTTAGTTCAAATTTTTGCAGGATCTTGCAAACCCTTGCATGCTTTATTTTAGAAACAACAAAAAATGAAAAACGCAACATCTGCCATTTCCATATGTGCTCTATATTTTATTAGTTCTTTACCAGAAATAAAAACAACAACAACAGAACAAGACGACCACCACAAAAAGAATGCTAAGGGCATTATGTCTTCTCTGACAGCTTGAAATATGATAATTCTGAATTGCTGGGTTCTTGTAACACCTGGCTGTAAGCTCCCCAATAGAAAAGCAAAAGGAATGGCAGTTCAGAGAGCTTTTCACTGGGATGTGGAGATGGTATGAAAGAAGTACCTGGGATACTGGGAGATTCTTATCGTGAAATGCCCCCAAACCATTTTCAGTGAACACAATTGCAGTGTTCCAAGTCCAGAGAAGTCTCTCCCTATCTTCTCAGCAGTCGCTCTTCTTCAGAGAAGAAGAATAAAGGTAAAAGAAAAGGCTATGGTGGTAGTAATATACATGCACACACAATACAACAGCAACCAGTGGTACTACAAACAGCTCAGGATGCTCAGCACTATGTACAGGGAAAGGTGGGGTCAGAAAATGGGAAACAATCAACCTACAGATCTCTTTTTAAGTCTCCCACCAGCCTGTACCACCAAGCAGCTGTGCAGTGCACGCCCAGCATAGTTCCTGTGGGCTGTGCAGACATAAGAGAGATGGTGCTTCTTCCCAGATTCAACCAAGCCAGATACACAGACCCTAAACCAGGATTAGTGATTTCTCCTTAGAAGCCACATCTCTGAACATCTCTGACATTGAACAGTGAAGCCAAAGAACCAGCACTGCTAACAGCCACGCTGCTGCATTGTGAGGACACACGCAAGCTTCAGAGGCCAGAATTTTCGCTCAACCTCTTTGCTACCACTGAAGTAATGCAATTCTTTTTCCCTGTTAAAAGTCTAATTTTAAAATACCACCCTGCTTCAGCTCACAGACACCTGCTACTGACAATTATCAGACAACATACGCAAGAGAAAAGAACAGCATATGGCCATACAGCTAACCATGTTGACGAAGAGCTCCTCTCAAGCACTAGCAGGGACACATGATTTCGCTAGGTTTTCCTGAGAGGCCACCAGCACAATGTGTGAGCACTTGCTGCTCCAACACACACACAGCAATGCCAACACACGACCCAGATTTCTTCCCAGTGCCGTGTCTGGGCACAGCCCTTTGAACGCGTGCATACTTCTGCTCTCTGTGAGCATCCCCTGCACTGCCTCCTCCAGTCCCTTGCAGAGGACTATTACAGAAGAGCTGAGCCAGGAAAGTATCAAAAAGTACAAGGTGTACTAATGGGAGTCTATAAGTATTGCATGCTGAGAGTCTGATCCAAAACTGTTGATGGAAGTTGTTGCTGAACATGGCCTGAAGGCCTCCTCACCCTCCTCCCACAACCAAAGAAACACAGGAAGAGAATACAAATCTCCATGTCCACTGCAGTAATGGATGGTTTTGTTATGACATTTTCTTTTTCTTTTTTTTTTTTTAAAAAAAAAAAAAAAAAATAAAAAAAAAAACAGTAATTGGAATCAGTCCTTTCCTCAATCTTAGATCTCTCCAAATAGTCAAGACAAATAAAATCATGTTGCATACACAATGTTGTGCCTGACAATTTAGAAGCACAAGAATCTGGATGATCATTATCACTTCGCTTTGTGTCTGTGTGTATTTGGTGCCACCATCACCATCATCATCATACACTGTCTGCTGCATGTGATCACCTGAATTTAACAACACATTTCTCTCCTTTCTCTTCTGAATGTGTTTATTTTTCTTCTGAGAAGCATCTTACTTAAAAATCGCCTTACAATTAACAAAGGCAGCAATCAACTTTCCAGAACGCCAGCTTGGATTTGATTCCTGTTTGCCACATTCCAGCCTCTCCAACTACCACAGGAAGACCCCCTCCCCTCTGTTTCACACCACAACGGTTGCTTGGACCCCAGCAAGGGTATGCTAGTTCTGCTGCATGTATCATTACTATAAAGCTTTCCTAAGCCAAGCTCAGCTTTGCACAAGGGACACACAGGTAACACTTAATTGCTACAGTCCGAAAACCTCACCCACCTTGCACAGGCTCCTTCCTGAAGGGCCTGCCTGCTCTCCTGGAGTGAGCATCTCCAAGAAGCCAGCTTGCTGTCCCTCATACACTTAATGCCATGACAGCAATCTCAAAAACTGTACACTGCTAGAGGGTCACCACACCAGTCAGGCACACAGAAATGAAGTAAAATGTACTCCCATTGATTTCAAAAGGCTTTAGACCAGATCTTTATTTCTCATATTTCATTGTACAAAAATGCAGTTATGGCTCTTGAATTGAGATGAAGTTAACAGCGTGCCACAGGCTGCAGGGAAGGACTCACAGCATCAAGCTAGCACTCAGTTAACAATCCAAGGGAGGAGAAAAAAGCCTGAATGCTGTAGCATGGCTGACATAAGCTGTGATGTCATTTCCCTATAAAGACCGGCAAAATAAAAAATAAGATCTTTTTTCAGATCCAAGCTACAGAGATATGTAAATCATCTGGCCTCCATTTCAAACAAACGGTGCGAGATAACCCACAACTTAATAACTCTTCCAGCTTTCATTCCTGCTCTTCAGAGGGCTTCCAAACCACTGCAGGATCAGATCCTCTGGAGAGCAGAAGCCAAGCCACTTGCACAGGCATGCAGCTTCACTGCAGTCCCACCCAGCAGTGCCAGCGCCGTCTGGTTCTCACTCCTCAACACCATGTTTGATTGTTTTTTTTTGGTTTGTTTTTTGGTTTTTTTTTTCTTTTGGGAGGAAGTAATTTTAAGCAAACTATAAAAAAAATATATCTTACTGTAACAACTATAAAGCAATTTTGGTACAATCACAGCTGAAATTAACATTTCTCTAAGGACAGATTAAACAAACCAACCAAAACTGGTTGGGATTAGAGAGAAAGACCATCTAAGAACTACAAAAAATACCCAGATAAATTAAGAAAAAATAAATTTCCACCAAACAGACTAGAAGCCACCCACAGAGCTACTGCACTTGAGTAATCCAGAAGAGACTGCGCAAGAATTTCATCTTTTTTAATGCAGTTTTATTTTTATTTTACCTACCTTTTTAAAACAGTAAAATCACTTTCTCCACCTTCCCCCCCAGAAGGTAACTCTTTGAATACAAACTTTGCCTTAAGTGTTTTGCATACCTATTATGCCAGTAAATAATTTCAGAACTTGAGAACATTCATGAGAAAATTCAACCTGGAGGGTAATTTTCCTGAAGTTTCTACTTGGCAAATGAAAACAGTGTTGGTTTTTTTTACAGATGAATATCCTTCCCTGTAATTGTTTTTCTGTTACCATCATGTAAATTGGTATTTCACACAAATGTGGCTTGAAAACTACCTAATGAAAAGAAAAAAGAAAAAAAAAAAAAAAATCCAAAAAAATCAAACCAACCTGCACAGGACAGGGCAGAACAGTACTAATAACATGTAGGCACAGGCTTCTAAATTTACAAGAAAAAAAAAAAAAAGCGTTGTTGCATAATTTATTTGCTTTCCTACTACTTTCACAGATTAAGAAAGATAGCAACACTATGAGATAAGTAAAAGATCTCTTTTGCCTTTAGCTCAGTAATTTACAAGACTTTAGGTTTTGTCTTTTCTTCTTGTTGTTGTTCGATGGGAAAATACTGTAGAAATAACATTTACCTGAATTCCCAGCCTACAAAGCTCGCTTACAGCAGCTTGATACAGCTGCTCATCCACCAAGCGCCATAAAGAAAGACTTACAGTAAATGGTGACTAATCTCTACTGCACATACTGTATGTGTATCTCTGAGTCAGCTTGAAAGTTTGTTCATTCACTCGAATGCCGCTTCTTCCATCCCCTTCTCTCTGATCTGCAGACAGACCTGACATCTGGCTCCACTTCATTCTAGGAGACATTCTTATTGCCTTAATAGGCAATAGGTGCAGGTACAAAATGTCCTGATATACAAGAAGACTGACCTAAATAAAAGGTACGTGCCCACATGACTGCAGAAAAGCCAACCAGCCAAACAAAAAAGATGCTGTGTTTGCCATGAGCACAAAACCCTGAGCCCCATAAGGAAGGAGGTACCAAAAGAAATCCCCAGTTCCCACTTTTGGCTAACAGTCTGGCAGCCTAGTTGTGCAGAGCACGTGAGAAAGAACAAGTTTAAGTGATCCACTCTGCTGGTAGCAAAAGCAGCAGCCAAACAACACAGGCACTTACTACAGACAGCTAGAATGACCACGTATGACTTTGCTGGATGAAAGCTACAATAAGCTCATTTGTTCTCTTTTTTCATTTCTTGTAATTTACATAATTAGTGGTACGGATTTTCCAGAAATAACCTGAAAGTAAAAGTTCCACCTAAAAAAACTGTGCTAAGTACAGTTGGGGCTTAAATTTAAGGATTTTTTTCACATCGTTGAAGCACATCATCTGCTTTGTAATTACAACTCTTCAACTAGAAAAATGTACTTATTATAGCATAATGTAACTACAGGTAAGAGCTGGCTTAATACACTGACTTAATCTTGCACCTTCACTCAAACAGTCACACAAGTAGTTAAACTGACTATGGCACGAATAGACATTGCTACAGACAACTAAAAATTGAAAACTGTGGCCCAACACAAAGCATACTTGGATTCCAACAGACGCTTCTCCATCACCCAGCTTTACACAGCAATCTACATGACATCTCCACAAAGTCAGCATTGCAGCCTTATGAGTTTTGGACAAGCGCCTACTGGCTGAGAGCTGGTCTTTAAAACCAGATGAGCCTATGTTATTTTAATGAACCTCTACTTTAACTAACGATCAGTTAGTTAGCCTACGGATCATATGCTAACAGACTTGAAGCAAGAAAGTATCATTCCCTTCATAAATTATTGTAATTCTGTGGTACTAGGCTATCATTTATAACTGCACACTCAATATTCAGATTAAAATTTCTTCTGAAAATTGGAAATCTTGGAAATAACAGTCTGCTAGCACTTTATTTTATCACCCCTGCTCCTATCTGGCAGAATCTCACTGTGCAGGCAGCCACAGTTAGCTTAC
The DNA here is from genome assembly GCF_019232065.1 of Centrocercus urophasianus. NCBI lineage: Eukaryota > Metazoa > Chordata > Aves > Galliformes > Phasianidae > Centrocercus > Centrocercus urophasianus. The sequence goes on along the minus strand of NW_024884142.1, from coordinate 81,052,268 downwards.
CATACATGCCTTTCATTAACAAAACAGCACTTAACCCAGTGTCTTTTTTCTGTGCACCTCCCTTCTCAGGTGCATTATTTCTTTAAATCTAAAGCCATTTTTAACTTCAAAGACTAATTTTTACTATGAGCAAAATGAAGGGTAAAATTCATCCTCTGCAATGCATTTTTGGTTTTCGAGCGTACAAATGGAGAAGCCTTTTTTCATTTTACCTGCAAGGCATATTCTCTTATTCATGCTTTTTCATTATAATAGTAGCAACTTTAGAAAAGTATTAAAGTTCATTATAATCCATCTCTTTCAAAACTTCGCAGTCCTGGAAAAATATATATATATCACTTTTCTTCAGGTAAATTTTTCTTCTCATTTTCTGCTTTTATCAAACACACATGAAGGCAGTAGCAATACATTTTTATCTTGATCCATGCAGCTCAGATACCAGTTTACTCAGCTGACAGAATAGAACAAGCCTAAATGATGAAAAAAAATCAGAGGATTTCTGTCTATCACCTCCACTGAGAAGTCTCTCCTAGTCTTGAAAACACACAGTATCAACGAAAAAAAAGGAGAGAGAAGTTACCTGCCTACACCTCTGCAAACATTCTAGCTTAGAAGAATTACTGGCATCTTAAATGAAGGTATGTCCCTACTGCACTAATAACATTTTGTTTCAACACAGTTATGAATACGAATCTCACTTTTTCATACTTAAATTGTCTGCTAATTCAGCAACCTCCCTCACTCCTCTCTGCAACTGATGCTTTGCCATGCACGCGTACAGAAGCAGGTGTGGACACTTTGCAGGGCATTCCTGCAGATGAAGACTGCAAGGTAATGAGTGCTTCACTGCCTGCATTCAGAGGCACCTAGTAAAGCAAGTAGCTGACCCCAATAACCCATGCTATTTTGGTGTGACTAGGATGGTGAGGGTTCTTCTGGACAGAGGAGAAAATACCGCTGCTGCTGCTCAAATGCATACAAAAATACTGCATCCTGCCCTGCTTGGAACTCTCCTGCAGAGTTGTGTTGCCAAAGAAAGAACTTCAAACAGCTTAATTTGGTCCTTTTATATCAAGCATCCTTGTTGAGCATCTCACCACTAAAGCATGTCAATCTCTGAGATGGTTTTCTGCCCTATTTTCGCCAGGAACTCATTAGAATATCACTGCAAGTACTTGTTTATTATCATTGCTGTGAAGCTGAATTCACATTTTTACACTGATCAATAAAAACTAAGTCAACGCACCACACACCCAGCCCACACATGAAGAAAACTCATTTAACAAGGAGATCAAAGTTTTATATCTTCTATTGCTGTAAAGTCACAACCAGCCTGTTGGTTTTGCCAGTTATCTTTGAAGAATGATTGGAAATGAACGAAAATGTAATTCTGGAAGCACATACTGAAATTGGAGATATAAAACAGAGATAGGAGGACACATACAAATAACCACGTGGGAGACCCTTGCTTGAATTCAAATTGCACAGCAGGCCAACAAGACGGCTGAAGTATCAACGCTCCTGAAATGCCTCCATGTAGGTGAACATTAAATACTTCTTTTGTTCCATCAAAATTCACAGGGTTAGCAACTGGAGTGCTCCCACCCACTCCTTTCAGTACATCAGGGGCATGAGCAGCAACCAAACCACCACACTCAAAGCTGAGCTACACGTAACTTAAACTTGTGGTTCAGGGGACTACAACCTCTTGCGTTCAGCAGATACGGCTTTGGTAACTGTGACAGAGTTTATGTTAAGTCCCACAGCAACCCAGGAGCTACTGCAAGTAGCTACTTTCAGCCTCCAGAGAGAGCATAAACTGCGGTGCTCTTGCTGCTGATATAAGCACACATTCAACCCAAAGACAACCACCCAGATACTATGCTCAGGATAAGACATAATGAGAGGCAGCCAAGGGGAAACAACAGGGAAGATATTTAAGGAACTCTGTCTACATCTCAGGGCTTTGGTGGACTGAATTTTTGGGAAAAGAATGCTCAGTTTAGACACATAAGGTCTTCTAAGTACTAATAGTTGTGGCAGATGTGAATCACGTGAAGAACGGCCAGCATCCCCATTTTATTTAATACCCCACTGCTGCTGTAAACACTTCAAATCTTAATTTAAACTTGGAAAGAGCTAGTAACTAGGAAATCTGCATGTGAAGAAAATGGTACCATTTACTATCAAGCTGATTTTCCAGTACAAACAGGTTCTTCCACCAGTATGTCCTCTCTGCTCCCAGGAGTCCACAGGGCAGCAGCAGAGACACAGCACTCAGGGCACAAGCCCAGCAGGCAAAAGGGCCTCCTGACAAACAGCCCCACTTACCTGTTCCTGCATCATGCATTACTACACTATCCAAAAGAATATTCAATCTCTAGATTCTGATCAAATTGAGTAGTAATAGCATCTTATCTTATGCCTACAAACATTCACAAATCTGTAATGCAGTATTTCCAAATCCGCAGGACTTTGAAATTGTTTTCAAAATTAAAGCACATGGAAGTAAAAAAAAAAAAAAGAAGAAATCACAGCATATGAATAATACAGTTCCTTCTTACAGATTAATTATATTCAATTCTGCAGCATAGCATAGGACTATTTCAAACTCACGCAAAGCTACAAGAGCATTCATCTCACCAGAACTCCCTTAAGAACATTACATTGCAAGAGCGCCCATCTGCATTTGTGCCACAGGACAGCAGTGTTTACCCCACTGACTGCTTCAAAACTATGTGCCAGGACTGTACTGGGTGTTCTGTTAAGAAAATGAAAGAAGTTACTATTTAAGTCAAGTGTAAGATTAAGAGAGAGGGGGAAAAAAAAAAAGGCTTGTTAATATAGCTGTAATTGGCATAGCCCTCCAAATGTAAATAGTGATCCTTCCAAGGAAAGGCATTTCTAGTTTAGATTTGGCACATGAAACATGACGATACTGGGAAAAATACTGTTCTGCTAATACAACTGGAGATCAGACAAGATTCTTACCCACCCAGAACAGTTGCAAAACCCCTTGATCCTCTAACATGCACTATTTTATAAGCAGTTTTTGGTTTAAATGAGAGAATGTACTAAAGAACATTTCTAAACCCATTAATATCAGTTTTTCTTTTAAATAAAAAAGTCGCATACAGACTTAGCTCCTATCCTCCCCACGCCCCCTAAACACCCATACACTAAAATATATATAAATAAAGGAAATGAAACTTCCCCATCAATGAAAATAGTGTATGTGGGGGAGAGTGCAGAAAAAAGACAAAAATGAGTCTGTAGAGCATCTCTGTATGGTCAACTAAGAATCAACTTTTAAGATAGAGAACTTTGGCCATTACCAAATTTTAAATGTAATAGTCACTTCACAGGTTTGGGTAAGACTTATTTGTCACACACTGGTGCAGAAGGAGTCATTTAGGATTTTAAGTTCACTCAAAGAGAAAGTACTTGGTGTAGGCTCTGTAACTCAAATGGACTCTGTTATCCTTGAAGAGACCTTGTGACAGGGTGAACAAAAAATCTCCTACATCTGAAAGCAAAGCAGCAAACAATTCAACATTTAACCTATATATGCTCTGCTGGAGCAATCCTTCCCCCATGTTTTTGTAGTCTTAACACCATTCTAAGGTTAGCTGGAGCTTTTAGTACCCGAGTCAAAGCTTTCCCTCATTACTGAACAAAGATTTTTGACAAACAACAAAATAACAATAAAATATATATATATAAAAAAGAACATCTACAACAATCCTGCTTTGCTATAAATGCAAGTAAGTCTAAATGTGAGAAAAAAAATAAAAAATAAAAAGGCAAAACAAAACCTTGCAGCACTGCACTTCAAGGACATATCACAATGCAGTCTCTATCAAAATTCTTACAATGAGCACTTGACGAGAGGAGGGAGGGGAAAGGCAGCAACCATTTTCTTGCTGGACTAAAAAGACTTGAGAAATTTTGTGATAAGGCCTAGGATGGCTGCTTTGCAAAGGTTTCAGCAGTGGAGTAGGGAAACTTGGCGTCTGGGGCTGTGTACGTGGAAAATAAAGTGACCAGCAGATGGAAAGCTGAAGATCAGAGATTTGGATGAAATTCTAACAAATTTTAAACTGTAAACTGGAGAAAGACAAGCTCCTTCCCCTCAACACCCACGTTCCCCACCCCCCCTATCCTCTTCCCCCCCCCCAAAAAAGAAGAAGAAAAAAAAAAATCTGCTACCTTTTGCGTTTGCATCATATCAGCACCTTGGGTCTTTCCAGAGCAAATCATCAGTCACTATGAAAACTTAGGTGGGATGTTTGTGTGAGACACGTTACCCTTTGTTACGGAGCTAAGCTGAAACCACAAGACTCATTTCACTCAGAACCTCAAAATATACCCAACCCTACGGAACTCACCCAAAATGTTGCAAGACCCCCACTGTAACGTGAAGTCTAATCTCTAAAAAACTCCATTACAGGGCAATGTAGCATCCGTTAAAAACTTGCTGTGAGTCCCCCAAATCACCACCTTCTTGAGGAGAAAGTAACACAGACCGGGTGCTTGCCTTCAGGTTTCAGAGACAGCAGGCTGTATCACAGAATCAGAGAATCACAGAATGGTTTGTGTTGGAGGGGACTTCAAAGCCCACCCCTTCCCAACCCCAGCAGTGGGCAGGGCTGTCCCTCCCAGCTCAGGCTGCCCGGGGCCCCATCCAACCTGGCCTTGAGTGCCTGCAGGGATGGGGCACCCACAGCTTCTCTGGGCAGACTGTAGCTTGAATGCATTTTCCAGCTTTTCATGCCCATCGATGCTGCCCTTTTCTCAACAAAACTCTCCGAAAGGGAGACTAGAGGAAAGCTGGGAAACAGCACAAGATTTGAGTTGTTCCTTCTGATTGATGGCACCTGAGTGCCCATGTTGTAAGGGTGGGCTGTTCCCCAGAACTGGGTCTGCACTGGTGGGGTCTAGAGGTCCCAGAGCAGTGGTGCTCCGAGCCATTTGCTTCCAGCAGGCCTATGCCATACAGACACTGCTGAGGACCCTGCAGCAATGCAGACAAACAAGGGACAGAAAATGGACGCCTGCCCACAAGTGGGAGCCATGCACCTCTGCAACCTGTCTGGTTGCAAGAAAAGATTAAAAATAAATAAACAACTAAAACAGATGAAACTTAGGCCACTGTTCTTTGAGCTGTGCTCAGAAACACTCTTTGAAGGAAGAGTGCCTTTCTTAAAATATATTTGAATGTGCTATTTTTGTCTTTATCTTAGAAGGCCTGATTTCCCCTTACAGCCCTGCAATTGATGACAATAATAGGTTTCTCGGAGCCAGTCAAGTCAGAGAAGTTTTATACCTTCATATGTGGCAACCCATGCAGAGTTTGCTGCCTTCATTTTTTTAGTGCCAAATGCAGCTCCCCATCCCACCACACTGACAGGCACAGCAATCCAGCTGCTCACTGCCACTGCTGGTGCTGTTCAACGCGCATAAGTATATGAGTGCCTGGAAGCCAAGACCTAGCAGAACTGATGCCTGCGCTTGCAGATGTGGCTATCTCCATTGCAGAGGTGTGGCAGAGGCAAAAGGATTACCCTGATTTTAGAGGCAGAAAAATATGCCATTCTGATCACAGTTCTTCATTGGAAGCTATGCAGTATCAAAAAAGGCTTAAAAGAGGAAACAAATTGTTGCCCCATCCCCAGTTACTTTGCATCTATCAAACACAGGGGGGTTTTTTGTTTGTTTGTTTGGTTTTTTTTAAGTATTTCTAAGGAAGCTCAAATGAAACTGCCTTATCTCGCAAGTTGCTATGACACATCATAAAGAGACAGCCTTCCAGCACCAGAATCACACAGTGACACCACAGATCCCAGGGCCACTCTCCCTCAGTTCACCGCTGTCTTTACAGTACTGGGAAAGGGGAGGAAGGCCCTCACCAAGCAACTTTCTTAGAGACGTATATTCCCTGCTAGGTTGGAATAAACCAAAAATTACAATAATAGTTTAAAACATCCACAGCAGAATATTATCTCACTGCTTTACAAAACCTGTAGTACACTACATGATTGTTTTTTTTATATACTTTTCTCACACTCATTACCAGATGCTAAATTACAATCCTAGTTTACAAAAGCAAACCTCCCTATATCCCTGGAAACGGACCAAAGAAGCACATGCAATGGAATTCTGAGCTTAAAATCTAGGAAGTCCCTCTTCCTACGCAGCCCTGTTGAGTGCTTCCAAAAAGCAAAGTAACCTGAAAGGACTTGCTCTATGGTCCTAGGCCCAAATCAGGGGCACGTGATCGGCGGAGGCCAGCAACACGAAGTGAGTATCACACGGAGATTTTATTCAGCCTCCAAACGTAATGTGAGTCAGTGTTAGATAGGGAGGTTACTCATGCTATGGTTACTCACAGGACCCTACCTGGCCCCACTGTGCCCAGGGCAGGGCATGCATCAATGGCAGGGCTGCCGAATGCCACCCTTACCACTGTACCTACAGGCTGAGCACACACTCTGTGCCCAGGCTGGCAACCACGGTGAAACCCATGTGATCATTCAAGTTGAATTACTCATATTTGAGCTATCTAGACATGCTGGTTTGACTGACGCCCTCATAATGCAGCTCAGCCCCTTGCTGGAGTCTCCCAACTTCAGAAACTTGATCTACTTATCAGCTGGAGCAGAAAGGATCATAAAAGCATTTATGTGCAACAAAAGCTTGGAGTGTAGCATGTAGGAGCCTCTCCTTCTTCCAAAGTACGTGAGATCATTAGCTATAGAAGAAAAATGCACGATATGTTTTCTTCATATGAAAAAATTGCTTATCTAAATTCTAACTTAACAGTCCATTTGGCATGACCTTCCTTTATGAATTACAAGGCCACAGGTTAACTTCCACAATATATATGCACAGGTGGAGCATTGATGAAGCAGCACTTGGGATGTTAAAATTCAAACCTCAGTTAAGGCTCAGAAAGGCAGATAACAATGAATCACAGATTCATATCCTGAGTTGGAAGGGATCCACAAGGATCACCGAGTCCAAATCCTGGCTTCACACAGCAACACCCAAAAATCAGACCCCATGTTTGAGAACATACCAGGAACATCATGCCACATCCCCACAGCAGGTGGCAAAGTGAAATGGGCATTTCTAGGGAAACACTGTCTTATCAGAAACATAGTGGTGACAGCACATCCTCCAGTCAAGGAAGGAGGCAGTCCCAGCAAGGTACCCGCAGGCCAGCTGGGATGCAGGGCAGCAGGAGCAGCGGGGCAAGGCCCAAACTGGCCTGGAGGGCTCTCTGCAGCACATACAGCAGAATCACAACTGTCAGAGATATAAAACTTCACCCTTGTGATTACCTGCCTAACACGCAATTAAGTGCTTTGCAGCCTTTTCCGTAAGTAGTTCAGCTGTGGATCACTGTATCCATTTCACTGCTATTAGATTAGTCTGTTAAAACCTATGAACATCACTGGTGTTGGTCATGCTCGGCACGGCTGTGCCGGGACACGACAAGAGGTTGGATGCTACTGGGTGAGCTCGTCGGCATCACCAAGTTTCACACCTTGGCTATTACAGCCTGAGCGGCAGGCACGAAACCGATCTGAGAAGCCGGCAGAGGATGAGTAGGCATTATCCACTTACTGACTGGTGAACTGCCAGTTCATTTCACTTGCAAATCATCCCTCCGGTACTTAAGCATCTGGCTGGCAGCTTTTGGTCATTACCCCGTACTGTGACAGCACACAAAACCCAGCCGTCCCGCACTCCAGCAGTTTCCCATTCTAGGGGGAGAGCAGAAATCACTCCCCACTACTGCGAGCCACCTCCGCACCGCGGCCAGTCGGACGCCGCCACCTCGCGCGGGGACACGCGCGGGTCCCCTCGGCGGCGCGGGGGACACGTACACCCCGCCCGGCCCCGCACGGTGACAACTTCCTCGCGGCCGCTCCGCGCCTCCCTCCCTCCCTTCCTCCCGCCGCTCCGCGCGGCTCTACCGCCGGCCCCGCCCGGAGCAGCCCGCCGCAGCGGGCAGGTAGGGGCCGGGCAGCCCCCGCCGCGGCCCTGCGGGGAGGAGGAGGATGAGGCGGCTGCGGGCAGGGCCTCGGCGCTGCGGACTGAAAGTGAGCTGCAAACTTTTTTTTTTTTTTTTTTTTTTTTTTCAATTTTGCAAGCGAAGCCCCAGCTCATGCAAAAATGAAACTTGCGAAGCGCTGCCCTACCTGGCGCCAAGTCTGCAACAAGTGCACGGGGGCCGGCACGAGGGGCTCTGATTTTTCTCTCTTTTGGGCGCCCCGCGAGAGACCGCACAGTTAATTGATCACCGCGCCGCCGGGGCCGGGTCCTACTTTACTTACGGCGCAGCCCGTAAACAAATATCGCTCCGCCAGGAAACGCAACTCCCCCGGCCCGCACGGCCCGGCTCCGCCGCCAGCACCCGCCCCGGCCCCCGCCCGCCCGGCACATGGCGGGTCCGCGCCCCGCGGGGAGGCTGCGGAGCGGTCGCTTACCTCCGGCACGGCCTCCCGCGGCGGCTCCGGCCGCGCCGCCCTTCCCTCGCCCGTGATGCACGAAATCCCGCTGTCAGCAAATCGCTGTCAAATTATTTTCTCGCAAAAG
>NW_024884142.1:81039962-81042611 GCF_019232065.1 Centrocercus urophasianus | reverse complement strand
GATGGGGTCCCGCAGCCTGGGCTGTAAGGGAGCGGCCGGGCCGCGTCACCCCCAGCCCCGCCGCCGGGGAAGCCGAGACCGAGCGGGGGGGCGGCGGCGGCGCCGGGAGAGGAAAGTTGTGCCGGGCTCTGTCAGCGGGGCTGGTCGGCTCCGGGCGGGCTGAGGGTTGACCGGGAAGTTCACGCTCTCACAGCGAGCCCCGTGGAAAGTTGCCGCTCTGGCCGCTGCTTTTTGCCACTGCTAGTCTTAAGCTGTCCCTTTCTTTCCCCGTTAATTCTGCAGCAGGGTTCTGGTGGCGTTCCTTCCCGGCCCTGCCTCCCCTGAGCTGGGAATATACGTTACATTGCACCAAAACGTTCCCTTGCGGGGAAGGATTTCGCATCTCGAGGACGGAGACGCGATGCGCGCGGCTCCTGCGGCGCTCCGTGAGAGCTCAGGGAGTTACTGTGAGAAACCATAGCTGGGAAGAGAGAAACCGAAACGGGCTGGTAAGGGCCTAGTTCTGCCTTCGGAAGGCAAGGAAGAAGAAAAAAGACAAAACTCTCCCTGGTTATGGCTGCAACAGAAATAGGGCTGTGGCGTGTTAACATCTCTGTTTCAGCCTTACGTTGTAATGGTTACCAGCAGGCTCATTTCGTTTTTATGGTCATCCTGGTTTCCTGGTTGCATGACACTTCCATTCAGCCACTGTTCTTAATAATTTAACCTTTTATGAGATTGTTTTGATTTACAGTGCAGATTAGAGCAGACTGAAAAAGCATGATATCACCCACTGGCTGTTAGCTCCTCTGCGCCCCATGCAAAGGTCTCTGCTGTTTAAGATGTCAGGAGAGAGGTCCCATTTTCCTTCCCCAGCCAGCCAGTCATTTTCTAATTTTATTTTTACTTAAGTGAAAAATTGCATTCAGATTCTGTAACTTTGCCGTGCTGAGCTGCGCAGAATCTATGCTGAGTTTTGGATTCAATGGATGGCTTGTTTGCTCGTTGGAGTCCCAAGTCACATAAACTATGTTGAAAATAGAATTAAAACCACAGCTCGACATGTGCCGTGCCTCTGTTTGTTTTTTGTGTCTAGTCTGAAGCCCAGAATAGCCCGTATTGCTTGCGATTTCCAAAATGACTTCTGAAAATAAGCTGCGTGATATAACAGTCTGTATAGCTTTCTCACAGCATCTCAACTTGTTCAGCTGATCAGTGTGAACAGATCTGCACTGTGTTGGTGAGGTGGTACTTCATTTAACTGAAGCTTGCAGGCTTGAGTTGCTATTCTCAAAGCAAAATCAAACGTATGGTATAATTTAAATTTGAACAAAGGTTCATTATCAAGCCGCCGCCTGACATGCTGCAAGCTCGACCTGCATTGCTCTGCCATAACAAGTACATACATAGAATTTCTGAATGAAGGCAAGTCGGTTATTAGCTTTGGACAATGTTTCAAGAAAAATGTGGGGGCTGGCTCTAACTATACCACATTCTTTGTATTTATCCTGCAATTTTTGAATTGGTCTTCATCAAAAGCACAAAGCCCTAATTGATGTTCTCATTTTTCCCAATCCTTCTTCTAATTCTTGAGGATTTGAAGACCGAGCTTCCCAGTTTCGAATAATAAATCATATTCCTATTTCCAGTATTAAACCTCAGAAGAACTCTACAAACCTGTCACGATTTTGCTTAACAACATTTTGGCCGTGGTAATTGGTAAGTATGTAAGTGCAGGCCAAGCACCCACTGCCAGCCTGCCTCCAGTCTGAGAGGGGGATCTGTTCACCCTTCCCTGCCTGACCCTAGTGAGACCAGACAGCTGGTCCCTCTTCTGGGTAGGTTTCCTACTGGCTCTGTGGTCAGCAGGGACTGGAACTGTGGGATGTGCAGACAGAGCTGGCTGGGAAGACTAGGGCAGTCGCTTGCTGCAGTGAGCTGTCAGGACAACTCGACTGTCTCCCGAAACCTCCCACCACTTACAAACAACAGAGAAGCAGCAAATGTCTTACGGTAACTGTGATCGCTCTGTCAGATTTTTGTCAGAGATTAATGAATTTTAATTTTTACTAAGCAGGGCTGTTTCAGAAATGAAAGGAGTACAGAAGTTGGGAAGCAACAGAGGTCTCTGATCATCCTTCGGGTTAATTCCTCTCTGATACAGGATTGCTGTGTCATTATGTTCCCAAATGCCTTCAGTTTTATTAGTGGGCTTTGCCTTGAATCTGTGGGCTTTCCAAGAAAGGCTGCACTAAAGAAAACGGAATGTGGTTGTGGTAGAAGCAACCAACCCTTGTTCAGCGGCTGGAGCAGTGAAAATACATCCCTTAGGGATCCTTAGGGAATCACATCTATGTGAGTGTTGCTGCTCAGTGGCACAGCAGCCGAAGTATTGCTGTCCACCCAGATCCTCAGTTTTGGATGACTGCTTCCAAGCTGAATTTTGAATTGCAGGCATTATCTTAAAAAATAAGCGAATGAATTAGATCTCAATTACCAAGTTGTTTGGACAAAACTAATGGTAGGTTTATTTTGACCTGGATTTTTGGGCCATTTTGCATACTGTTACAGAATTCAATACTAAAAGCAGGTTTGGTCTCAAAATCTGACATCCTACATAATGTGGGCCGTGGTGTTTCTAACTAAGATTAGAAGTTGCTGAATTAATTG